>NC_143063.1:43137500-43438750 GCF_052426305.1 Pelodiscus sinensis
CCACGCACTGGGGCAGCTGCCCCTCTCCCCACGACGCCCTCTTTCCCCCCTGCTATCAGCAACTCTGGCTGAACTTGATAATCTGGAGCATCAGTTCCCAATCTTTTCGATACTGGAGGCCAGTAAATCCATTCACAAGCTTTTGAAGGACTGGTAACATTTATTTGCATATTTGCATATTCATTAAGCAAATTATAAATATGCAAATAAATTGTGTCACCGACCCTTCCTGTCTAGCAGGTTGTTCTGCCCTCCTCCTGGCTCCAATCCCAGCTGCTTTATCGGCCGGAGCTGGCTTCCCCGGCTGCGTCTGGCGCTGGGCTTTCTGCGTCGGTGCGCATGGCAGGTTGTTCCGCCCTGCCTTGTATACGGAATAAGATGGATTTATCTGGGGTTTTGGTCCCTTTAAGGGCTGTGCTCCTGGGTGCTGTCAAGTCCCCATAGCTGAGCCCTCCCACAGCTGGGCTGTTCTCAATGTCTGAGTTACTCTGCTGTTACCCCAACTCTGTGCCTTTTCTGGGGGAGACTGGAGATTCTGGCCCAGCAGGACAGTAAGCGGGGCACCCTAGAGGGCAGGCAGGTGGGCAGTGGTATTGTCAGCACATCGGGTGACAGTCTCAAGGCGATCTCTGTGACCCAATCTCTCACATCCTGTTTTGCTGAACACAGGAGGAACCAAAAACACAGCCTATCTCTGCCTTGCTCACAGCATCAAACCCTGTCAGCCAGCTTGCTCAGGCTGCATGTCTGGCTTTCTTCCCGCTTCTCTCTGTAGCCCTTCTCTTGTGCTGTGTCTCTCTTCCACACCCGCCCTCACCCAAATACAATACTCACATACCCACATACTCACATACCCCATTTGTCTCACACTCACAATACTCACATACCCCATTTGTCTCACGCACTCACATACTCACATACCCCATTTGTCTCACACACTCACATACTCACATACCCCATTTGTCTCACACTCACATACTCACATACCCCATTTGTCTCACACACTCACATACTCACATACCCCATTTGTCTCTCACACTCACAATACTCACATACCCCATTTGTCTCACACACTCACAATACTCACATACCCCATTTGTCTCACACACTCACATACTCACATACCCCATTTGTCTTACATACTCACAATACTCACAATACTCACAACACTCACATACCCCATTGGTCTCAGGGGGGGACCACGTAGCTGCCTCTTCCAGCTAAGACATTGTCAGACCCGCAGATGGGAGGTGCGGCAAAGGGGACAGTAGCCCTGGGGCCCAGCGATACAAAAGAGCCTGGAGTTGCAGGCTACTGCCAATACTTCAAGGCAGCAGTGGCTGGAGCCCTGATCCCTTTAAATCACTGCCAGAGTGCCAAATGGTGCATTCTTGGCCACACTGAGGGATGGAGGGCATGGCGCTTTGCAGCCAGTGCTAAGAGCTGCCTAGCTCTAGCCCCACCCCTTCCACCCAAGGCCCCGCCCCTTGCAGGGGCATGGAGCAAGACCCTCCTCCCATCCTTTCCCAGGTGCCGATGAGGCTTGTCGGCCCCACTAGACATTGCTACCAGTGAAATGATGAAGCTTGCTCTGCTATCAATATTGGTGGGCCCCTTCAGCTTTCCCACTTTCCTCCAAATACCTAATATATCCACCCTCTCACGTTTTCTGTAACTTTTTGGTTGCTGTGTGTTGATGCCACAACGCTTTCTCAGTCTAAAGAGATGAATGGGCTTTATTGATATAGACATATAATTATACTGATGCACAGGGCTTGACGAATTGCGGTGAAAACCGCTCGCCAGCCCCGTACTGCACATGAGCAAGAGTCGAAATGCGCAAGCGCGCGCCGCGAATGAACGGGCACGCGGCTGAAATCTACTCACCACAGGCGAGTAGATTGTATTGTTTGTCGAGCCCTGCTGATGCACACTAGGGATGTTAAATGGTTAACCATAAGCATATTGTTAAGCGTGTGGCTCTTATTGATATGCTTACCGGTTAACCAATTAACTGCCCCTTGTTGGTGAACTCCTCCTGCAGCCAGCCATGCGGGCCAAAGCAGCCTCCACAGCAGGGTGGTGGGACTCACAGCCAGGCAGCAAGTCCTAAGTTAAAATAGTTAACCCGTTAAGCACTAACATTTAACCAGTTAATCATTTGAACATCCCTAATGCCCACACACCCCCCAGTCTAGTTTTTGCTACATTTATACAAAGGTGTATATGAGTTCATTGGGCTTATGTTGGAACTAAGGTAACATCTAGAGTACATCCCTCTGTCAACAGAAGGATGCAAATCGAGCACATCGAAATTGCTAATGAAGCAGGGATTTAAATATCCTGCGACTCGTTAACATAAACATGGCCGCCACCTTTTTTCGAAACAGAGGTTTTTTGAAAAAAAAAAGGCAGTCAAGGCGCGGATCTGTCAAAAATAAACCCTTTTCCGACAGATCCTGTATTCCTCAAAAAATGAGGTTTACAGTATCTGTCGAAAAAGGCTTTATTTTCAACAGATCTGTGTCTAGATTGCTGGGTTTTTTCGAAAAAACTCCATTGCAAAAAAAGCGGCAGCCATGTTTATGCTAATGAAGCATGGGATATTTAAATCCTGGCTTCCTTAGCAATTTCAATGTGCTTGATTTGCATCCCTCTATCGACAGAGAAGCGTAGTCTAGACACACCCTAAGTTACCTATACAGCTTTTTATTCATGTGGCAATAAGACTTTACCCAGGTACTCATAGTATATAATCCAGTCTTGTTCAGTACATATACAGATAAAACATGGAGTGTATCTGAGGTGATGAGATGCAAACATGAGCTTAAATGTTTAGCAGCAGACATTGCTTAAAACTGTGGTTCTACCCTTCCCAGAGACAGAAGTGAAAACAGCACCTTCTTCTGTAGCACATCAGATCCCTATGTGTATTCAGAGTTATCCCAGCTGCTGATAGTGAAAGATCTACTTTTCTGCTGGGCTTTCTCACTGTAGCACTGTGGAACCAACCTTCATAGTATTTTATAGTATTTTGTGGGGAGGATGTGGGAGGGGGGAGAGAAACTGTCCATGGGATTGTTTGTTAAGTTCCAATCACTGACACTTCCATGACAAATGAAGGCAAAAAGGGCCATCCATACGCAACCAAGGGCATAATTTGGCCTGAAAGATCTTTATGACTGGTGATGAGGTATGAGAAAAAAAAAAGAACTGAAAATGTCTGAAAAAATTGACCAGAAATCAGAAAATGTTTTGCAACTATATTCTCCCCTTTTTAGGATGAAACTCAAATAATTGATGACGTGTCTCATTGAACCCAGTTTAGTTTTCAGATCCCTGGTTGAGGTTGCAAGGGGAAAAATCTTATGGCTTGTAAAAGTGAATAAAGTCAATCTGCGCGGCATCTCTATTGATCTAAATTTGTGTATCGACAATCACCCTATGATGGTCTGCAGTTAGTGTTGCATCAGAGCTCGTGTCAGAAACATGGGAAGTTTTGCAGCCTATAACCTTTCCATGATCTCTTCCGCAAGCTATAGTCCTGCTGTGTTATAGCTCTAGGTTATCACCCTAAATCAGTGCTGTGGCCTGTGGGCCACACGCGTTTCATCAGCGTAAGCTACTGGCTCGCTGCCAGACAGCTTGTTTACCTTGTGTCCACAGATATGGCTTCCCGCAGCTCCCATTGGTCGTGATTCACTGTTCCCAGCCAATTGGAGCTGCGGGAAGCAGCACAGCCACAGGATCCTGCTGGTTGCTGCTTCCTGCAGCTCCCATTGGCTCAGAACAGTGGACCGCAGCCAATGGGAGTTGCAGGAAGCCATACTTGTGGATGCAAGGTAAACAACCTGTCTAGGCCAACAGCCTACCCTGATGAGCTATGTGCCGCCTATAGGCCCCAGGTTGCCCACCTCTGTCCTAAATCCTACATTTACATTAATATTGACTATGTATCAATGCAGGCACTCTGACATCTGAGACACAATTACTATTTAGTATTTGTAGGGCATTATAGGCCCAGTTATAGACCCAGTTTTCATTGTGCTGTCGAACCACATAATATAAAGAGCGCCATCTCCCAAGCACAGCAGACTATGGGTTTGTTTGGACTCTAGTACCTGTGAAAGCAATTAGAATCTCAACATGGGCGAGGTAATGTCTTTTGCTGGACCAAGAAGAGACAAGCTTTTGAGCCTCAACAAGTCCTTCAGATGAGAGTATACTTGACATACACAGTGGATTTCTTTCAAGGGACTGCACACTAGATCTTCCTTTAGGTTTTGGTACTATTCTCTGCGAGAGAAAATAAAAGTAGCACTATTCTTAGGAGTATTCACCTTATTTATGATGTGCCCCCCCCCTTCCCCGGTTGCAATTCCAATATCTTATTGTTGACTTGACCAATGAACAGTTGTTTGAAAAAGGCTGCACCGCCTGCATCCAAGTGACTAAGAAAGTGTCATTAAAACAGCAAGACACTTTCAAAGAGAGCTGTTGGAGCAGGGAGATCCGCATGAAAGAATTTGTCCCCTCAAGAGTATCATGTTTGTTCTGAAATCAGTCTGTTTGGTGTTGTTTGCCCAGCACAGGATCGGTTGTTCTGTCTTGCCCTTACATCCCTTCCGCCTTTCTTTGTGCAAGATAACAATCAGGAAACCTGAGGCTTAGCCTTTCTTCACACTGCATCTGTCTTCCGTGCTGCACCAGCATTAAACAGTACTTTTTGTCCATTTTTTCCCCCCAGAGTAGTTACACTGGTGAATGGCTGCAGGTAGAAGACACACAAAGGCTGTGTCTAAACTACATGGCTCCGTCGACGGAGCCATGTAGATTAGGGTTATAGGCAAAGGGAAATGAAGCGGTGATTTAAATAATCGCCGCTTCATTTAAATTTACATGGCTGCCGCGCTGAGCTGACAAACAGCTGATCAGCTGTTTGTCCGCTCAGCGCGCTAGTCTGGACGCTCCCCTGCCGACATCAAAGCCCTTTGTCGGCAGCCCTGTTATTCCTCGTGGGATGAGGTTTACCGGGGCTGCTGACAAAGGGCTTTGATGTCGGCAGGGGAGCGTCCAGACTAGCGCGCTGAGCGGACAAACAGCTGATCAGCTGTTTGTCGGCTCAGCGCGGGTCCATGTAGATTTAAATGAAGCGGCGATTATTTAAATCGCCGCTTCATTTCCCTTTGCCAAAACAACAAGTCTACATGGCTCCGTCAACGGAGCTATGTAGTTTAGACATACCCAAAGAGAGCAAATAAAGGACGTTTTTGGTAGGAATAAAAGTATCCTTTCCATTTCAATAAAACCAAAGAATATACTTGGAATGGCAAGAATATGACAAAATTTTGATATGTAATTGGGAAAAAAAACCATTGCAAAACCCTACATGCAGTGTGTGCGCATAGGCATAACTATACAGAAGACTTTCGGTAGCAATTCCTGCCCAGAGCAATTTTATTTCTGGTCTGGGGGACCCTATGATGTTAAATTTATTATTTGTATTCACTTAATTATCTCATTTCTTTTTGGCATATCTATATCACACACATTGACTACCTGGCACCTGATTCTGAGCCATGCACAAGGCGAAATGACCTCCACATCGCTCTGTGGGTGATGGAAAAACCTCAGTGCTGTTATTAGGAAGGGAATAGGTTGGTCTCTCTACACCTTCTTTGGGGGCATAGAATGACCAAAATACCGAAAAATGCTCAGCTTTATAATTTGCTGTAAAGTATGGTATGATCCTTCAGGATGAAATTCTCTGTTTAAGTATTTTTGAGGAAGTTATTGTATTAGTAGCTAGAGAAATCAGGGGGTTTTAAAAACAGACTGGAGAAACACTTGCCAGAGATGGTTCTAGGTTTACTTCAGGTCCGTCGATCGAGGGGTGAGAAAGTAGCTATGGAGCCCAGCGATTCAAAAGGGCCCAGGGCTTCCAGCCACTGCCACCACTACAGTGGTGGCTGGAGCTTGGGGCCCTTTAAATTGCTATCCGAGTGCTATGAAGGATGCTCCAGGCAGCTGGAAGGACTTGCGGGGCTGGCGTGCCATGCTCCAGGCAGCTCTTAGGGCAGGAGGGGGGGTGTTGCACTCTGGGTGGCACTGAGAGCTGGCTGCCCCAGCCCCGCCTCTTCTGCCTGAGGCTCTGCCCATTCCAGGATTAAGGAACAGCCTTTCCCCCCATCTTATTGTCGGTTTCACTGGTTTACTTGGTCCTGCCTCGGCCCAGGGGGCTGGGCTAGATGACTTCTTGTAGTCCTTTCTGGCCCTGCATGTGTGTGGGTGCTTGATTCTAAACCACAGACAGATCAGAGGGTGATATCAATAGCCTGGAGGTGATTCGCAGCCATTTGTCTGGCATGAAACAATTGACCAAGCCAGTAGTATGTGAGCTAATTGTTATTCCCCAAGGGAATGTTCCAGACTTATAGCCAATCCCATCCTTTCGACATTTCCCTGCATCAAAATGTTCACGGTTCTCCAGTCTGTTATAAAACTCTAAGCTGGATTTTTTTTTAATCACTCTCACTGTAATTATTGAGGATATTGCTTTAAATGCTAATATGAATTTCTTATTCAGTAATTATCTTATGAGACAGGCAGATTAAGCGATCATATGGACACACAGCTGTGGAGTATCTGAACTGGGTGACACTGGAAGATTGCGCTCATATAAGGAGATTTCCCTGAAGGGAGCTTAAGAGGGGGGAAGTGCTGTAAAATGATGACACCTGACCACTTCTCCTTTCATCCTCAGGCACTTGCCAGTAGGGAGCCAGAAGTCTTTGCAAGCATGTGGAAGAAACTGAGTATAGAGAAGAGCAAATTAACGTACGATAGACAGGAAGAATGCGTTAGCAGTTTTCTTCTGTCTAAGGGTATGTCTACACTTGCAGCTTATTTTGGAATAGGGCTGCAAATGTAGGCATTCAGAATTGCAAATCAAGCCGGGGATTTAAATATCCCGCATTTGATTTGCATCTTCCCGTCTGGACTCCATTTTTTAAATTTACAAGTCCAGAATAACTGCCCGCGTCTACACGCGGCAGTGAAATGGGCGTTCGAAATAAAGCCCTATTTCAAACTACCTGTTATTCCTCCTGCAATGAGGTTTAACAGGTATTTGAAAATAGGGCTTTATTTCGAACGCCCATTTCACTGCCGCGTGTAGACGCGGGCAGTTATTCTGGGCTTGTAAATTTCAAAAAATGGCGCCCGGCCGGGAAAATGCAAATCAAGCACGGGATATTTAAATCCTGGGCTTGATTTGCAATTCTGAATGCCTACATTTGCAGCCCTATTCCAAAATAGGCTGCAAGTGTAGACATACCCTAAGCTACTCATACGTCCCCCTTTACCACAGAATCTGAAAACCTCTCATTTGTAATGCATTTTCCTCACCACACCTCTGTGAGGTAGGTTAGTGCTATTTTCCCCATTTTACACATGGGAAATGGAGGCACAGAGAGACTAAGTAGCCTGGTCAAATTCACATAAGACGTCTGTGGTGGCTTAGGGAATTTATACCTGGTCTCCAAACTAGCATCCAAAGCACTAGATCATCCCCACTCCCATGTTTCTTCTTGCCCTAGTACAGTGGCCTTCTAAGATAAGGAGAAATCCCCTACTCTTTATTAGCTGGTAGGAATAAGAGAAGCTTTACAAATGCGTATTTATCTCCATGGAAGGAAGTACATGATGTGCAGCAAATAGAACCTTCCCAGAATCTGGTAGGTGACTGAAAACGGACCCATGTCCTTGTGTTATGCTTAAAAGACGCACACGAGATCTTTTATAGGGGAAAAGGCAGTATGCCGCATTTATTGAGAATACAGTAATAGAATATGCTTTTCAGTCACCCACCCACACACACACACAGTCCCACCAGTCGATGTTATAATTACCAGTCTAGAGTCTGAATCAATCTAGTGGCCAGCCAGATTAATCACAGAGGGGAGCCGGGCTTTGTCGGTCGTGATCCGATGCTCCTGGAGTTGGTGGCAAGATGAATCCAAAGTTTTCTGGCAAAGCACCCTGCTTTTACAATCCTTTTCTCTGGTGAGTCTATGGATTTTGCTGTGTCAGTCGGTGTTGGGAGTGTTATCTATTGATGTTACCATTCCAAACATCTCCAAAAGGTTTATTCTGTCCTGGATTTTAATCGATTGTTTTCAGGAGTGCTCACCTTCACCTTTAAAACCATCAATTTGCCCCTCCTTAATCATGGATGCTGCATGCTGATGGCTCTTTTGGCGCCGGTCAGTCTGTCTTCACCCACATTAGCCCCTTCTTTCTTGGCCATCTGGCTCTAACGATGCACACCTTATCTTGATGCATACACTCCTCATTCACACACAAATGGCCCTGCTTTTACAGAGACCTTCAAAGAAGAATACAAACAGCAGCGTTTTATATTGGGTAAAAGCAAAAGGCATTGTAAATTAGGCCCTCCTAAATCTTATAATCAAAACAGCTCACATTGACACTGGAGAGTGTCTTCAGCATTCCTCTAATCTCATTAACATAAGACACAATACAAAATTCTGTCTCTCAGTTACTAAACCTTAGAACAAAGAAATATATATTTAACTAAAAGCCTAAAAATCTATTCCTACCTTAACATAAATCATACATTACTACATTATTAAACCTAAAATACAAATATAAAACTCAACTCCAACTCTCTAGAAATCTTTCTGCCTGCATGTCAACCTTTTCAATAAGAGCTAGATTTGAGAAGACCTCTTCTTATGTGGGAATGGAATCTAGATTCCATGGATTTTTTCCAGTGTGAATACTCAATGTAAACACTTTAGGCAAAACATTTTCTTCATAATTTTTATTTTGGGGGGGGGGGAGGCTTTTGAAAAGCCAAAACTTTGAAAACTGAAAATTGATTGGGTCTTGGTAATTAAAAAGAAAGAGCTGATAATTAAAACATTCTGGTCTGGGGTTGCTGAAAAGTGATACATTTTTTATTTAACGTTTCAAGATTCTTTTAGAAAACCTGAACATATTTTGACAAAAACAGATTTATTTTTTTTTTATTTACAAAACTGTGTTTCTTCAAAAAAGCCTGTTTTCATTGAAAATCATTAAAGTATCGATTAACTTTTTAAGGTAGTTCTAGTTTATGAACTAGTACAACACTTTCTGGGATGAGACACAGGTTCAAATTCAAACTTTGAGTAACTGCATTACACACCAGAGATTACTTTACCCCAGTGGATTTAAGAACTGTCCGTGAATGACTTTGTCTGTGTTGGTTGGTTTTATATTTTTTACTGAAGTAAGTCAGTTCAGCTGCCAGGTCAAATAAATAAATGTGTATCGGAGAGAACTGAAAAAAGAAGGTGAAAATAGAGGGATTTGTTGTTACTGGTAGTATCAATAATCAAATGATTTGTAAGAGTTTCGGGTGCTGTGAAACAAAGCCATGTCCTGCTTTTGAAGTACTGATGCCACAGTGTTTTAATCAGGTTCAGAGTTGAAAGTGAGGCAGCTTGCCAAGGTGAGAGCTGGTTTTCGAGATACTTATCCCGTCGGCTTTTCCAAATATCTGTCCGCAGAGTTGTCATCACTGATTTCCTGCTCGCTTCTCATTGGTCAAAACAGAGTTTTCTGGCAGGAGAAATTAATCAACAGAACAAAAAGCTTTCTCGTGGGCGTGAGTGATCTCAGCTTTAGATGCAAACTGCAGTGCTCTGCCTCTGCCTACGAAGATGCTACGGTAGAGCTGCTATGTAAGGGAAAGTGGCGTCCACACAAAACATATTCACAGCCCCTAGACTGTGTGGAAAATGTAATCGGAACCAAACTTGATGGTGTGTGTGTGGGGGGGGAGCTAGGAGGAAAAGCATGAAATAAATAAATGAATACTGTCCAAGAAACAATTATCGAGAACTGATGCTGCCTCATTCCTTCCTATTTTTCCCCTTCATCCTGAAGTCTTTTATTCAGACCTTTTAGGAGGAGCACACTCATTGAAACAAATTGAATTTTCCCTAATTCAGAGCCTGATACTCTGCTTAAACATCAGTGTGCTCAGTGGAGAATGTTGAAAGTTTTAGAACGAAAAGGGATATTTTGATGAAAAATGTATGTTTACGGACAATGAGGGATGTTGTGAAACTGGCTTTTCTACAATTTTCACTTTAGCAAAAAAAATTGAAACTTTTTTAATGATTTCAGTTTTTCATTGCCCAAAGCCATGTTTTTTAATACATGGAAACTGTCCACAACTAATTTGATAGTGGTTTTGAAAACACTGACAATAAAAAAATTGGGAAAAGTGGATTCATAAGTTTTGTAAAATATTCGAGACATTGTAAATTGGGTCTTTTTTTAACATTGCAAAATGGAAACAATTTTGAAGTTTCAAATGTTTCCATCTTTTTTCCCCCAATGAGTTCAAATTCCAGGATTTATACTCCTAATCCCCAGAGGAACTTTTGAAAATCTCTGCATCATTGTTGTTATTCACAGAGTGTACCAAGTAACAATATGAGATGTTTCTATTACAATAAGTTTAAGTTAGAGCAGAGCGAATGTTTTAAGACATAAAAAGACAGCAGATGAAAGGTATAGTACATATACCAGGATTATTCAGAAATGAAGCAAGGGAATAAATAAACCATTTTCAAAGGCCTAAAGATACAGCACAGCCTTTCAAGTATGACCTGTATGTTAATACAGCATTGTCCACATGACTGAAAATGGAAGGAGTGAACTATTCTTTTTCACTATAATGATTCTGGATTTGAAAGTAATACCAACAAGGTTAAACTAGACCTTTATTTTGCTGGCTTGCATATCTGTATCTTTCAGATTGACCAGGAAAACTTTTGTTGCTCTGGTTTTAATTATAGCTCGATGGTGGGGGTTACGTTTTGGTTTTCATATTTATTGTGCTGCTGTTTTAAATTGTTTTCAGGCAGTTGTGGGTTATTTAATCTCAGCTCCAGAAAGTACGTCTCATAAACGGACTTTATCATGTAGGGTGTGTCTAAACTACACCCCTTTGCCTACCGAGGGATGTAGATTAGGCACATCACTATTGCAAATGAAGCGGGGATTTAAATACCCCGCACTTCATTTAAATAGAAATGGCCACCGCTTGTGCCGACGCGGCACTTTGCTGGCAAAAAGCGGCAGTCTAGACGGGGGTCGGTCGACAAGGAAAGCCTTTTCTGACTCATTCTGTAAACCTTGTTGCATGAGGCATAAGGGATATTTAAATCCCCGCTTCGTTTGCAATAGCGATGTGCCTAATCTACATCCCTCTGTCGGCAAAGGGGTGTAGTGTAGACACACCGAAAGTGAATGTTAAATCCTATCTGTGTGGCAGAACAAATAAGTATCCAAACAGCAGGCTATCATGGATCCTAATAACCAAACTGCCCTTTGTAAAATAAAACAGGAACCAAGCAGTTATTTTAACAACATTTTTAGCATTAGATTACACTGACTTTCATTGAACTGATTTAATGAGTTCCAGACTTTTGCATGCATCTTATGCGTGATTTGTTCCAGGTCCTTGTAGGCTGTGGAACCTGAGCTTTCTGCTTTCTAGCAGGTTTTACTGTAAAACAAGCATGTCTATTCTGGCTACAGAATTGGAATCTCTATTGTTTGTGAAGAGATGAGGTGTGGCTTGGTTTAAGATGTCAGAAAATCAGGTAGCCATTCAATGTATCAACCAACAGATAAATAGAATTATAGAACTGGAAGGGATCTTGAGAGGTCATCAAGTCCAGTCCTCTGCACTCATGACAGGACCAAGCACTATCTAGATCATCCCTTATAGATGTCTGTCTAACCTGCTCCTAAATATCTCCAGTGATGGAGATTCCACAAACCCCCTGGACACTTTCCCTGTATTTAACTACTCTAATGTCTAAACCTAAACCTTGCTGCAATTTAAGCCTGTTGCTCCTTATTCTATCGTCAGGAGTTAAGGAGAACAATTTTTCTCCCTCCTTCCTGTAACAATCATTATAATACTTACACATCTGAGCCAATGGCCTGTACAGAATGGTTTCTTGTTGCCCTTT
This sequence comes from Pelodiscus sinensis, assembly GCF_052426305.1. Taxonomy (NCBI): domain Eukaryota; kingdom Metazoa; phylum Chordata; order Testudines; family Trionychidae; genus Pelodiscus; species Pelodiscus sinensis. The sequence continues at coordinate 43,149,560 of NC_143063.1, forward strand.
TATGACTTGGTTATATCAAATAAAAGTCAATTTAGATATCATGAGCCGGACCCTGGCCTGTTGAAAATCAGCATTGTCCATTGACTTCATAGACTACATCTGCTGAGGATCTGATTCCATAGTTTTATTTCTGGACAAATCAAGCCTTCCGAGGAATGATCTCCAAATGGTTAAATACTGTGGTTAAATACTGGTAAGATATCTTTAAAGAACAGGGTGAAAGTGGGGAGTGACATAGTACTCTGGGGTCTACTGCCAACTAAACTGAAGTGCTTGAAGCATGAAGATGCCAGTAATTAATTATAAATATTGTAAAATCATTTGCAATGCCTGACATCAGGTTACAAACTTTTTGGCCCTACATTCAGCTCACTGTTGTGCATCTCCATCAAACCGAGAACAGTCAGTGGGCCACATGAGTGGCCTTCCTTCATCTTAGTCGGCCGGCCGCAGCATCCTGTGGCCCACTGGGGTTTCACCTGCAGCCTGCAGACCCCCGTCTACACCCACACACCTCTCACACATCTGGGCACCAGAGCCCCACACTTCCTCTTCCTCTTCCTTCCCCTCCCTGCCAGCATTTTTGGAGCCCCAGGAGTGGCTGGCTTGTGCTTTGTCTCTGCTCCTCCCCATGCCTCCCAGAATAGCAGTCAACAGCTGATTTGCAGCATTCCAGCTCGGGGGGGGGGGGGGGGGATAGGGAGAAAGTCCCAATCAGTGGATATGTGGTGCTCCAAAAAGGTGTTGGGGAGAGGAGTTGGAAGTGTGGGTTTCCAATGCCCCAGTGTGCAAGAGGCAGATAGGAGAGAAGGCTAGACAGGGGGTCCATGGGCTCTAGGGTGCCCACCACTGAGCTAGGTCCTTGCAGTGGTCTGGCTGCATATTCAGTTTGTGTCCATCCCTCGCAATCTCATTGCTCCACTGAACTTTGGGAATCTACCCAAGTGTCAGCTGTGTTTGGACATTCCTTTGAACACACATGTTGCCCCACTGCAAGCATGAATCCATTCATGCTCCAGCCCCCAGCGTCTTCTTGTTACAGCCTTTTTCCAGGGAATGAAAACTGGGGTCGGGGAGCAGCCTGTTGCTAGTTCAATACCAGCTGGGAGCCCCCTAAAGCCAGGGATCTTCAAGGGTTTCAAAGATTTTCTGGCTCTGTTACAACATCGGGGAGCATGGTGAAGCCAGAACTGGGGTGTTTATGTCTGAAATATCTGTTAGAACATTGGGTTTAACAGGGACAAAGAGCCAGAATACAATAAAGGTTGAATCTCTCTAATCCAGCACTCTCTGGTCTAGCAATATCCATGATCTGACATGTTTTAGTGAGCTGGATGTCCATTTATCCTGGGTGTTGACAAGTTTCTCTTGGTCCCATAAAGTTTGTTTAAACCACCAGTCCTGGCTCTCAGGGTATGTTTAGACTACATGGCTCTGTCAACAGAGCCATGTAGATTTGTTTATTGGGCACAGGGAAATGAAGCGGCGATTATTTAAATTTAATTGGCTGCTGTGCTGAGCCGACAAACAGCTGATCAGCTGTTTACCGGGGCAGTTGACAAAGGGCTTTGATGTCGACTGCGGAGCATCCAGACTAGTGCGCTGCTCAGCTGTTTGTCAGCTCAGCGCGCTAGTCTGGACACTCCGCGGTTGACATCAAAGCCCTTTGTCAACCGTCCTGGTAAACCTCATCCCACGAGGAATAACGGGGCGGTCGACAAAGGACTTTGATGTCGACCACAGAGCATCCAGACTAGCGTGCTGAGCCGACAAACAGATGATCAGCTGTTTGTCGGCTCAGCGCGGCAGCCATTTAAATTTAAATGAAGCCGCGATTATTTAAATCGCCGCTTCAATTCCCTTTGCCTACAACCCTAATCTACATGGCTCCGTCAATGGAGCCATGTAGTCTAGACACAGCCTCAGTGTTCTGTGCTGTTATTTAGCTCTAATTTACTCCTTACCGTCTTCTCAGAGCCCAGTAAGTAGTGGAAGTGTTGGTAATGCTGCTAGACAATATTGACCTCCCATGAGTCGGCAAATTCCCTGGTTCAGCACTGGTAAGGTCCTGAGGGTGCTGGAGGATAGAGGGTTCAACCTGTAGAACCCCTCTATCAGTGACAGAAACAGTGGTTTAACCAGGATAGTGGGACAGACTGCGTCCTTATACCAATAGGCCACACAGCAAAAAGAAAAACACACACACAGTCTAACGTCATTTGAACATGACAAGTTTCTGAGTTCTCACTCTCAGAAAAGAAGCCGTTGAAAGGCTTGGTATTATCAAGCTCCAGAGACGGCTGCCATGTGTGTCTGACAGCATGTGTGGTGTGGAGAGATAAGTAGATGAGAGATGGAGAAGATGACACAGTAAGGAAAGGCAGGAGGCAGCCAGGCAGAGAGAAATGGAAATGGAATTTGATGGAAAGATAAGTGAGCTGGAAACGGGTATAGGAGAAAAGATGAGGGAAATGAAGGGAAAACAGCAGTTGGGACACAAATGAGAAAAAGGCTCTGAAAGGAAAGATGAAAAGGAAAATAAAACAAAAGAAATAAAAAGGACACAAAGATATAGATAAGAGGAAAAAGTACTGGTTAGTGATAGGCAATAGCAGATGTCAAAGAAAGGGTTAATGATCTCTCCCTGAACAGATGGTCTGTCACAGGCGTATGCCTTCTTCTTGCAACCAAGCCTGGGGTGAAAGCAGGCTGAACTCAGTGGGATTAAATGACTTAAATCAGCAGGGAATACAACAGGAGCAAACTCGGCAGCATCTCTTTCGTTTTCTGGGTTTAGACTGAACTTAGAAGCTAGAGTCTGTCTGAACCCTTTTGCCGTCATTTGTTAGATCCCTAAAGTCATGAGTGGGGGCTTCTTTCTCATGCTGCTAACTTTTTGCAGAATGAAAGTTTATTCTGAACTTGCTATGAGAGGGGGACTAACATGTTTGATGGGATATGTAAAGAAAATGTGTCATGTGACCAGCGGCGGGTATAGGGCAGGGTGAGCAGGGCGGCTGCCCCAGGCCCCGCGCTTCAATAGTCCCCGTGCATGCTACTTCCGGTCGGTTGCTGCCGAGGTGCATGCACGAAATTGTGCCGCCCCGGGCCCCGCGACGCTGCCCTGGGCCCCGCAAAATTATCATCCGCCCTTGCATGTGACCCTGTAGTTGTTATGTTAAAACTGACATTAATATTTGGCAGGAGAGAGGGGGCTGTTTTCCTGGAGAAACATTCCTTTTGCACCCTCTCCCCTTCCCACACACGCAGGTATTTTTACACATCTCAGGGGGAAAGTTTTAAGATAACTGCTTGGATACTAAGTAGAATATAAGGAGGAGTCTGGTGAAACTTTAAAGACTAACAAATTTATTAGGTTCGGAGAGGTAGCCGAGTTAGTCTGTAACTGGAAAAACTTAAAAAACAACTAATAGTCTAGCAGCACCTTAAAGACTAACAAAACATGTAGACGGTATCATGAGCTTTTGTGCATACAAGCCACTTCAGATGACTGGAGTATTATAAGTCCAGATCCAAGAATAGATAAGGGAAGGTGGCAGGAGAGGAGAGGGCAGGGGAGGAGAAAAAGAGGGAAAAAATAGTGAATTGGATTGTTCAAGAGGTTGATGAGAACAATTTGCACCTCTATAAGTACCCATGGTTTGTTTGTTTAAGTCATTAGGATGTGGAAAGTGTATTAGGGTTCATCTAGACTACATCCCTCTTTCGAAAGAGGGATGTAAATGAGCCCCATCAAAAGTGCAGATAAAGCGTGGATTTAAATATCCCGTGCTTCATTTGCATATTTGCATCCGAGCGCTGTTTTGAAAAAGGATATTTCAAAAGTGAAACTGCAGTCTGGACGCAGTTCTTTCGAAAAGAAAACCCCTTTTTCGAAAGATCCCGTACCTCTCATTTTTTCAGGAGTATGGGATCTTTCGAAAAAGGGGAAGGGGCTGAAAGAACTGTGTCTAGACTGCGGTTTCACTTTCAAAATACCCTTTTTTGAAACAGCGCTTGGATGCAAATATGCAAATGAAGCACGGGATATTTAAATCCGCGCTTTATTTGCACTTTCAACTGGGCTCATTTACATCCCTCTTTCGAAAGAGGGACGTAGTCTAGAAGAGCCCTTAGAGTGTTTCATTCACCAAAGCTCGGGTTTATTTTGGACCTTTCAATAACGTGATTGGGGGATTTTTCACATTTGAATTTTCCCCGTGAAATATTTTGCACACATTGTTCTAGAAGTGAGCATACCATGGATTTATATAGTGGAATTATGATACTTACTGTTTTATTAGCTAACCCTTTTCTAGTGGTTCCTAACTTCTGGTTAGGTTTCTTGAACACTGCTTCACTTTGCACAGATGTTGTCAGAAAACTATCCACAGTGGCTCCAAGATCTCCTTTTGAGTGGTAACAGCTAATTTACCATCATTTTGTATGTATAATGGGATTTATGTTTTCCAATGAGCGCTACTTTGCATTTATCAATATTGAATTTCATCTGCCATTTTGTTGCCCAGCTGTGTGATAACTTTTAGCTGCTGGCAATTACACTGTTCATAGCCTCTGGAGAGAAAGTAAAGCACAGATGCTGATCTGATGGGTCAGTTTTGCCTGCTGGGAATATCAAATGCTGGGAGGGAACTGTGCAGCCTGAAAAAAACCTGGTGAGAAGAGACAGAGAGATCTCGGCCCAAAAGAAGTGATGGGTGAGGATCTATGCCCACGGGAGACCTTAGAGAATGAATATAGATGTAGTTGCTCTGAAGTGTGACAGGTGTAATAACTATTTGAGTAGCATTAGAAGCTCACCTGCTCTAATAAAACTGACTGAGCATGCACCCGCGTATTGTTCAGTTTTTCATGCATGTTGTAATTCTTTCCTTTTTACGCAGTGTGGAGAAATCCCAGGCAAGCGGGGAGGACACAACACCGACATGTCCTTAAGAATTAGGTTTGAGTCAGAAATGGACAAAAGAAGCTTGAACTTCTGCCTATTTCTTAGGCTGTAGAAGACTGAGTCCAGCATTTGCAGATTTTTTTAGCGAGTTGGCCACAAGATTTTAGTAATTATATAATGAGATGACACATTTTAATTTAGAGTAATCTCCATTACCCAGGTCTGAATTAATGTCTGAGACTATTTTTATAATATCAATATTGATATCCACATCTATCTATCTATCTATCTACTAATGTATGTTAACGTCAGTTTTTTAACATAAGAACTTCAAGGGCACATTACATGGTGACTTATTTTCTTTACAGGCCTAATCAAACATGTTAATCTTCCTCTCATTGCAAGTTTAATTAACTATAAAAGGAAAACACACACACACACACATATGGAATATAAAAAATAGGACTATGTAGCACTTTAAAGACCCACAAGTGGGTCTGGCCCACGAAAGCTCATCAGCTAATAAACCATCTTGTTAGTCTTTAAAGTGCTACATAGTCCTGTTTTTTGTTTCAGCTAGACCAGACTAACACGGCTACATTTCTATTACTATTCTACATATGGAACATGTGTGTGAATGCACAGTATGGGTGTGTCTACAATGCACCCTTACCTTGAAATAAGTTATGCAATTCGCGCTACCAAATTGTATAGCTTATTTTGAGGTAATTTTGAAATAGCTTACTTTGAAATTTGGTGTTGCCTACCAGTGCCAAATTTTGAAATAAAGCACTATTCTGACAGGTCCTTTAACCCTCATGGTATGAAAGTTACAGGCATGCCGGAATAGCGCTCCTGTTATTTCAAAATATACTCATGTTTAAAGACATGAAATTGCTATTTTGGGATTCTTCTGGTATCCCGAAATAGCCTTGCTATCTAGACATAGCCTATGTGTTGAGAGATGGAGAGAAATATGTACACACAAATACAATTTTAAAAATAAATATATATGGCCCGATCCAAAAGCCATTAAAATCAATAAAAAGACTCCCATTGACTTCAATACATTTTGGATCAGTCCAACCAAGAACAGGGCAGTTGAGTTATTTTATGGGTGTGAGTTTGCATAGTGTATAAGCAAATAGAATTTGCACAGGTCATTGAAAATAAGTGCCAATAGGATCTCTGAATGGTTTCATATCATTATCTACTGCATATTGTACTAGAAAATATTTTTCAAATGTTCTGGAAAGATTCTAAGGAATATTTTTTGTTGCACCCATCAAAGTCAAACTATCCAGACCATTGAAGGGACAAAAAAAATCAAATGAACCAAGTTTTACAACCTAAAAAAGCCTGTCTAAATTAGTCTCTGTATAAAATCACAGTTGTAAAATCTGCTATCTCAGCACCATCCAGTGCTAAATGCAAATCTGCTACTGTGTATCCCACTGAGAGACTTGCTAATCCCCTTTTCTAAAGCTCCAATTCTAGCCAGGCAGGATTGCAATATGATAGACTTCAGACAGCTCGTTGTCCCAGGCCTCAGCGTGCTCTATACATACTGCACCACGGGTTATGATTCTTTTAGCTGGGATTCCTTGTTCCAGGGGAAAGAAGCAAATTTTTTAGGGGTAGGTTCATTCTCCTTTGCTGTGCTCAGAGATCCAGAATGTTAGAATGTTCCAGCAGGATTCAACTGTGGAGAAAATGCGGGCGAAATGGTTACAGCTGCCTGACAAAAGCAATTTATCAAATTTCTCTGCATTTTATAACATGTAACTACATAATCCATGTTTTATAGATGGAGCACAATGAGAACCCTTTTAAAGTGGGGTTTCTAGGCATTACTAAAATACAGATGATGATGATAATAATGATTAATAAGTAATAAGTAATAATAATTATTAGAAGTCTTTGACTTTTGAATGATTTGTTTTTGTGTGCCTTATTTCTCAGCCTTAATGTTGCTTTAATGCTAGTTTTTTGCATTTTGTTACTCTAATGTTTTAAAAAGAAAAAACAATAAAAGAGAAAGGAATATTTTTGGCAGCCTTTAGGTACTTAAGGGAGCTTCAGACAATCTAAGATGACATTAGTAGGTATTAAAAAGCACTTAGTTCAGGCCTATCTGTACCTGAAAGCAAGCTGTCTTCAGGTTACTTTTTATTAATTTCTGGTAATTCTTATTGTACGTTGGAGGCACTCTTCTCTTGATTAATTTTCTGTACACCTGACACCAGGGACATGGTGTTTTCATTAAGCAGTGGAAGCTAATACTGCCTCTGTGTCTGACACATCCAGCTGTCAGGTCTCTGCCATAATTAAGTATAAAAGAGCATTTCTTACAATGGCCTGAAAGAACAACGGATACTCATGCACTCATTTGCAATTCAATATAGCTACAGGAAACTGTTACCAAAGTTTCTGAGATGAAGAGATCACATGTATTAGGTACTGATTCTAAGTGTTACAACTAAATTTGATACAGTATTATGCTATTCACCTTACTGCCTCTTAACAATCATCTGTAGAACATGATTCAGTAGAACGTGATTCAGCTAACATCTCCTTACTGCAAATAACTTGGCCTTACTAGAACTGAAGTATTTGTAAATACCTATTTACAATTTATATTGTTACCTATCTGTAAATTCCTATACTATATTATTACCTATTTGTAAATTCCTATATCTTTAAGAATTACATATAAAACCTATACCTGCTTTTGTAGAAGTCAATGTGTGTGTGTATGTGTGTGTCCAGCGGACTCTGATTTCCTTCCCCAGACTTGAAGAAGAGTTCTATGCAGATCAAAAGTTTATGCCCTTTGCCAATAGAAACTGGTTCAATAAAAGGTATTACCTCACTGGAACCAACACAGTCACAACGCTGCAAACTCCTGTATAACACAAGCCATAGGATTTCACCCTATTTTTCTTGTATTGACCCTAACATGTATTTGGCTAGAACAAGTCTTCCAGAAAGGTGTTGACTCTTGATTTTAAGGCTGCAAGAAAAGAAGAATCCACCACTTTCTTGATAGTTTTCCTCCAGTGGTTACTTAACTTCACTGTTAACAAAAATTGCAATTTGTTCTTGTTATGTCTATCCATGTATTTTCTTTTAATATTTTTTTTAAATGAAATGATACAAGATAAAAAAGATCTGATAAATCCCTTTACAATGATGAAAGATGCTATGTGTATAGTATATAATGCTATAATATGTTTCCAGAGTAAAATATTAGCTGATTACTTTTCCATTTTTCCTCTTTCTTACATTATCTTGGTACAATAACTGTGACAGAATAGAACAGAATGAAATACTTGCAGGAAAGCTATCCCTCCTAACCCATTAAAGAGGTACAGTACCTCGAAGGCACAGAACAAGAATTAAATATAATAACTGTTCAGGCACTTTTTAGGCAATTCACAAGCATGTGCACATACGTGCATTTTCATTACTGTAAAATATACTCCTAGTTTAAGGTTTTAGGTTATTGATGTCAGGCAGGGTTGCACAAAGGAAACAGTAACTGGCAAATCTAATAACTATGCATTTTTCATAGGATGTCCCAAAGGTCCCTGGGCACCTAACAATCTACATTCCTGGCTACAATTATCTCAGAATAAAAATAAAAAAGTTACATGGTGTATTAAATCAATTTCTACAGGCGTGCAGATACTACTAATTAAGTAGAACCTATATATCCCTCCATGGTGTGACAAGACTTTGCTTAGAAGAATAGGGCTGCCTTTTATGCAGATACGAAAGTTCACTCCCAGAATCCTCTGTGCCTAAAGGACAAGTGACCAGTCCTGCACTTGGGACAGAAGAATCCCAAGCACTGCTACAGGCTGGGGAGGGACTGGCTAAGCAACAGTTCTGCAGAAAAGGACCTGGGGATTACAGTGGATGAGAAGCTGGATAGGAGTCAACAGTGTGTCCTTGTAACCAAGAAGATTAACAGGATATTAGGTTCTGGACATCCAACACTGTGGTTCTCTGAAGAAGTGGGTTGTGCCCGTGAAAGCTTGCGATACCATCTACATGTTTTGTTAGTCTTTAAAGTGCTACCAGACCATTTGTTGTTTTTTAAGTTTTTCCTGTTACAGACTAACTCGGCTCCCCCTCTGAAACGTTTGAGCATATTAGGGTGCAATAGTGGGAACACTGCCAGCAGATCGAGGGAAATGATTATTCTTTATTCAGCACTGATGAAGCCACATCTGGAGTATTGCATCCAATTCTGCCCCTCCCGCCCTATTACAGAAAGGATGTAGACACGCTGGAGAGAGTCCAGAAGGGTGCAAAAAAAAAAAGATTAGGGGGCTTGAGCACATGAGGAGAGGCTGAGGGATTTGGGCTTATTTAGTCTACAGAAGAGAAGAGTGAGGGACGGGATTTGATAGCAGATTTTAACTACCTGTAGGGGGGTTCAAAAGAGGATAGAGAGTCGGTTCTCAGTGGTGACAGAACGAGGAGCAATGGTCTCAAGTTACAGTGGGGGAGATCTAGGTTGGATATTAGGAAAACCTATTTCCCTACGAGGGTGGGGAAGCACTGGGATGGGTTCCCTAAGGAGGTGGTAGAATCTCCACCCCTAGAAGTTTTTAAGTCCGGGCTTGACAAAGCCCTTGCTGGGGGATTTAGTTGGGATTAGTCCTATTTTGGGCAGGGGGTTGGACTCGACAGCCTTCTGAGGTCTTTTCCAACCTTGGGTTCAATGAGTCTATGAATATGAAAACCATTCAATAGCAGTGCATAATAATACTATTTACAGCATCACAGTAATATGTTTATTATTATTTTAAAGGACACCCGTGCATCTTAGGTTGTAAACTCAATAGGGCAGGAATTGGCATATCTTGTGTTTGTATCACGACTAGCACAGTGAGCTTGGTGTAGGCTTCTAGGCATTACAGTGAGGCTAATAATTATCAACCAGGGCCTGATTCTGCATGATTGAAGTAAAAGAAGCTTAGCCATTGATTTGGAGCAGTATTGAGACCCAGGGGAGAATTATATCTGGTGTGTGTGTGTATGTGTGTGTGTGTGTGTGTGTGTGTGTCGCAAGCCCAACAACCCAATAATGGGCTGAGCATGGACTATGTGGAGTAGGTTGTATTACAGACTAAGGCCACTGAGGCTTGATGAAACTACACTGAGTCTTTCACAAAAAGTGATAAACAAAAATGTACTGGATTGCGAGTGATTAATCGATTCTAAAGCCAGAAAGGACTACCATGATCTTCCAGTCTCACCAGTATAACGCAAGCCGTAGACCATCCCAGAAATAATTCCTAGAAAGGATCTTTTAGAAAAACATCCAATTTTGATTTTAAAATTATCAGTGAGGGAGAGCCCACCACATCCCTTGGTAAATTGTTCCAATGGCTAATTACTTCCAGCTCTTTCTAAAATTACTGATGTAATTTCCTATTGAGCTATGAATATTTCTGGAAATCTTTACAAAAGAACTCTCTGAGTTTCATATACCATGCCTTAAGGACACTAACTGGCAGTTTATGCCAAATATTTTATATGGAAGACAACATAAAGCATGATTCATTTAAAGCTGATTTCTGGATTTAAATACTAAAATTCAACAGAATTTAAAATAAGCATTAGAGCAAGAGTTAGATTCCACCTTCCACAGCTTGAACCTATCTAGTCTTTCACTCGTTAGTCTGGCAAGATCTGTGGTCTGGCATGATTTAAGTTAGCAGGATGTCCACTTATCATGGGGTGCGGCCACGATTCCTGCGGTACCATAAAGTTGGTTTCTGGTCACCAATCCTGGCTCTCAGTGTTCTGTGCTGTTATTTAGCTCTAATTTACACCTAAGAGCCTAGTAAGCAATGGAAAAGTTGGTAATGCTGCCAATATTGAGCTACTATGGTTCAGCAAATTCTCTGGTTTGTCGTCAGGTCTCGAGGATGTCAGACGAGAGAGATTCAACCTGTACAATGATTTGCTAACTTCTAACTATAAAGTAGCTGAATATTCTAGTTCAAAGGAAGGTCACTATGTATTAATGATAGTAGAAGCCTGTAGGAATGATAAATTGTGGTTTAATATGAGCAATAATCTGTGCAGATGTTACTCTGTAGATCCAGGCACTTAGGAACACATGTCATAGTCCTTTGAGGTAATTAAAAATATTCTGGACTAATGTGCCTTTTAGAAATGATATTATTGCACTCAAATATTACTGTCACACTACTACATTTTATTAAACCTCTTGACACCACATATATTCAAGGCTCCATGAAAAAAAAATATGTGTGGGGATTAGAAAGGAAATAATTCTCTCTCACTTGGACTATTGGTTTCCTCCAATATACATAATATGAAATGCTACATTGACCATACAGGTTGAACCTCTCTAGTCCAGCACTCTCTGGGTGCATCTACACTGCACCCTGACCTCTAAATAAGTTTACTTCAAGGTAATTTTGTAATAAAATGCTATTTGGCCAAGTCCCTTAACCCTGATGGAATGAGGGTTACAGGGACACTGGACTAGCGCCCCCGTTATTTTGAAATATTTTCTGAAATAACAAGCACGTTTAAAAATGTGGAATAGCTATTTCGGGATACTTCTGAGGTTCGGCAAATTCTGTGGTTCAGCACCAGTCTGGTCCTGAGGGTGCTGGTCTAGAGAGGTTCAGCCTGCTGGAGAAAGTCATTCTATTATTGACTACAGTAAAACTCCAGTGGTCTGGCATCCAATGGTCCAGCACTCCTGATGGTCCGGCACCATCTGGAACCCGGAAGTGCTCCAGGCAGCCAGACAATTGGAGCTGCTCTGCCCCGGGCTTCCTGGAGTCAGCCACTGGTCAGTTTCAGCAGTGGCTGACTTGGAGAAGTCTGGGGCAGAGCAGCTGGGGTGCTGCCAGGTTGGTCCTCCAGTGCCGAGGGGCGCATGCCCCCCACTCCACCCCAGACCCCTCATAGCCCCCCCTTCCGATAGTCCGGCATATCTGATAATCCGGCACCCTCTGGGTCCTAAAGGTGCCGGATTATCAGAAGTTTACTGTGTATAACAATCGGTGTCAGTTAAGAATAAAAAGGCCGTGCTGCAGGTAAGAAGAATTTATGCCCCCTTTCCAAGGCCCCAGAGTCATTGGTTGAAACTTGGGATGGGGTCATTAGGTCAGGTCTCCCACAGGTAGGACAGATTACAATAGTTTTCTCCAATTGCATGCAGAAGACAACACAAGCAATGTGGAAGCAAGTTTAGCTAGTCCTCATTGCTCTCTACACAGTGCAATGCCTCATGTTTGGAAATTACCCCTGTCTCGTGTGAAAATGCCCCCAATTCCAGCAACATTCCGGGGCAGTATAGAGAGGTGGTACCTATGAAGATAGATGCTTTAAAAAAGTCAGAGTCTGTACTGACTAGTTGTAAGGTGCTGCTGTGTACAGACTGTCTTGCAATTATGCAAAAGGGGGCCTGCTAAGTTAGATTAGACTTGATCCTCCCCTCTTTCTGACTTTTTTATTTCAATAGGTGGCATGATACAGTGATTTGCTAACTCCAAACTATAATGTAGCTGAAGATTCTAGTTCAAAGGAAGATCATTATGGATGTTGCTGTAAACCTGCATCTGACCATGTGCTGAAGTGGTGGTTCAAATTCCGGGTCACAACCCAGTGCTGGGTCATGGAATGTCAGGCATTGAGTCTCATTGCTGCAAGGTGATCAGGTGACCAGCGGGAGTGCTAAGGTATCTACCTGCCTGTCTTGGCATCGCAGACTGCGCCGCGCCCCAGAAGCAGCCAGCAACAAGCCCAGCTCATGGGGGCAGGAGAAGTGCACAGCGCTTCATGCACTGCCCTTGCCTTGAACACTAGCTCTGCACTCCCATTGGCTGGGAACCTGCTGCTGGCCGCTTCTGAGGTGCAATGTGGTCTGTGGTGCCAGGAGAGACAGGAAGCTGCCTTAGCACCCCCTCTGCACCGCTGACCGGGAACTGCTCAAGATAAGCCCCTCCTGCCCCAGCCTTGACCCCCTCAAACCTGGACCCCTCTCCTACACCCCAACGCTTTCATCCTCAGCCCCAGCTGGGAGCCCACACGCCAGTCAAATTGTGTTGTAACTTGTGTCACAGGCTTCAACAACTTCCTTCGACTGGATCATGAGAATGAAAGTTTGAAAACAGCTGTACTGAACCACTGAGAAAGGCTTCCTGGTCTGGTGGGTGTGATTTATCATACACTCTTGGGGCTCACACTTTGCATCCACCCATTTAAGTGCAGAGAATGCCGAGAAGTTTCATGAATATTTTTTCCCACTCGCTCACGGGTTGCAACTTTTATCACATCACTTCCTCTTGGCTGTAGCAAAGAATACAGTTTAGCTCGGAGCTGTGTCCACTCCCTGCCAAAGTCTGAAAGAAATGTCTTTAGCTATTATGTGTCAAAACATGCCACTCTTGCCTGACCTGTCAAAGCTGCTGGTGGCTTTCATCCTCTCCTTGTCTGCTGGATTGTGACCATTTTAATTTCTTTTCTACAATTTCCTGCCCATCTCCTGAAGCACATACAGCAGCCAGAAATAGCCTGACCTTCTTCCCACAAAATGTCAGCTCCATGATAAAGATCCTAGAAACTTTCTCTCCACGGCAGCTTCCATCATGCGCTTGAGGTGAATGAACATCCTAGGCTAAAGGAAAGGCCATTTTCGCAACGTACCCAAGGCTGGGAGTAAGGAATATTAGATTCAGGCACTCTAATTTCAGTAACATCTGGAGTGGGTGGCCATCCATAAGAAATTAGATGGAGTCAACAGCAAGGATTTAAAAAAAACAATGTTAATATCAGCTGTGTGATGTATCTATTCACTGGAATCTTCCAGCTCTTTTAATAGGGTGATACATATTACATAAGTTGCTTGCTGTATGTTTGCTCTCTGTTGAAAGCAATACCAATTGAGGTGAGGGGTTTTGTTCAGTTGCCTAAATCCAAGGCAGTCTGGTTCTTCTGTTTCAAAGGTACCAGCGGTGGGGCAAATCTGGCTCTTATTTACACTGGTGTAAAGCTGTTGCTTGCTCCACCAAAATCAAGGCAGTTGCTCTGTAACTGAGAGCAGAATTTGACTCCGCTCAAATCACTTATTTCATAGCTCCGATCCATGGGCCTGATTCCTCTACCCTATGGCCCAATGTTCCATAGGGGGTAAATTAATGGGAGAAAGCCTTCAGGACAAATAACACCCATCTTGCAGCAAACCTCCTGGGCTGAGCGGATGGTGCAGATGGAGAGAAATCAGCATGGTTTAGTGGTTTGCGTATGGAGCCAAGAAGTCTCCCTCTGACTGCCATTTGCTCACTGTCATTTTTCCTAAGGTGCCTCACCTAGTCAATGAGGCTAGTGACACAGGTGGGCTGACGGGATTCATTCATATTTTGGAAAGTGCCTTGAGGATGAGAAGGGATAGAGCTATGTTCGTTATCAAATAATTCCCGCATGCATCAGTAGGGAGTCTGTGGAACTAAGATTGTTGTGAGAGAGAAGGAAACCAGGACTGTAGGAAGGGGGAAAGATGCCGATTCAGATACATACACGATGGGCACAGTGGGATGTAGGACACACATCCTGTACCTGTTTACTCACAGCGAGGCGTGCCTGGCTTTGTGAGTAGCACCGATGTATTTCAGTGAGGCTTTGTCCACACTGCGAGTTTTTGCGGCAGCAAATATGCTAATGAGGGACTCATTAGCATAAGTTGCAATATCATTAGCATATTTTCTGCCGTTTCTTTTTGCACAAGGGGTTTTGCACATAAAGAGGCCATGTAGCCGCTTCCGTTTTGCACAAAAACCCCATTTTGCGCAAGCTCCCAAAGCCTCTCCTTAATGCCTCTCACGGAGAGGCATACGGATCTTGAGCAAAATGGGGTTTTTGCACAAAACAGAAGCGGCTACATTGCTTCTTTTTGCGCAAAAAACCCTTGCGCAAAAAGAAACGGTAGAAAATATGCTAATGATATCGTGACTTATGCTAATGAGTCACTCAGCCTATTTTCTGCTGCAAAAATTCCCAGTGCAGACAAAGCTTGAGACGTCTCTCAGTATATGGCACCAATCTGTGTGAGCCTAATATCAGAGCATCAGTATTAGGCCCTGCCCTATATTTATATAGTGTCTTTCTCACTAGAACATGATGAATAACACGTCCTTGTTGTCTGCAGCTTCACTACACAAATATTATGGAGGCATCATTCACATGCACTGCAAGCAGCCAGCATCAGCACTTCACCCTTGCTCTTCCTTAATCTTTTATGTCGTGTTTTCCTAGTGATTGAAGCACCTGCCATAGGGATATACTTGCAAAATTGCTGCCCCCTGGCATCATGGTTGCAGCGTCATAAACTATTGAAGAGGAAAGCTTGGGTGCATGTGACCATTAAGTGGACAGAATGCACCACCTACAGAAAGAGCAACTGTAATTTTCTGTTTGGAATCCTTGTGCAAAGAAAGAACAAACATGGAGGGAATCTGCAGCTCCAGAAATTTAACAACTAGTCCACCCTGCATGGAGATTTTCTGCCCACTGCCCTAATTTAGCCAAGTATTGATGTCTGTGCTTCACTTTAAGCACATGCCGAAGTCCCGTTCATTTCACATGGATTTAAGAATGTGCCTAAAGAATTACTGCTACCAAGGAACATTAAAAGACACGAGTCAATCTCCCTCCAGTCATGAGATTGGCTTAAAAATCGTGTTTTTTTTTTTGAATTGGCAGTACTATTATTTGCCTACTTGCTTCTTGCCTTTCAGGTACAATCTGGCCATATGTTCAACTTTTCTCTGCAATCCTACAGGGTAGAAACTCACTTTTATTTTAAATGAAAACTGAGATTCTCACTTAATTATTTGCCTCCTGGAACTGGGATGTCAAGAAAAGAACCAAATAGCATCAGCCTGGTACCACAATTGCACGTTCACATTTCACTGTTAAAGTTAAGCCAGGAAGTGGTTGAATGAGGGCCGTAATGAGTGAATTCCATCGAACACCACTGAATTGCAATAACCAAGATCTTCCTCCACAGGACAAGGGGAATGTTATGCCTCTGGGATTGTAGCTTTTCATGTTGAGCAGCAACAATTTTAATTGAAGCCTTACTGTTCAAAGACGACTCCCTGGAAGAAGGATGTGGAAGATAACGAGCCTTCACTCTGTGTTGTGTTTAAGCAACAAGTTGCCAGAGGCAGTTTATTCGAGCAATATTGCAAGGGAAGACAGCATAAGCGGATCTTCAAGTACAACACAATTAAAAACCAATATATATACCTTTCCGTTACATATAACATTAAACAATTACTTCCCTGCCCACTCAGTTCCCATCGGACACTGTCTTATCTCCAAGGTTCTCACTGAGGTCAGCATTCCACTCTTGTCTTGGAGAGTGAGACAGAGAGGCAAACGTAGCATCTCTTCTAGCTCTCGCGTTAGCAGGAGTCAGAGTGAACCAGACTCTTGCTCTGCTACTGACAGACCCTGAAATGGCCACCCAAATCCCCTCTCCCTTAGTCCAGCTTCCACAAGGAAGGCATCTATACACTCTCTTGCAGCTCTTGTGAAACATTAGCGAGTAATGTTTGTTCCAGAACTGAACGCTCCTTCAAACAAGTTTCTACTCTGAGTAAATGTTTACACCGGAGTCCATAAGACCCTGAAACACTTAATGACACTTACATAGAAAATTGCTTGTAGGCACTGCAAAAGTTATTTTATTATAAATTCATGGTCAGTCTTTTCCCTGACTTACCATAATTCTACTACTTTGGGTTTAAAATTAATAGCTGCAAAGTAGCACTCTCAGACTGTATGCTTTGTGTGAGCAGAATACAGTTTCTGTCATTCCAGGGAATGGCTCCCCTGGGGTTACTCAGAACTTACTGAGATCAAAATCTGGTCCAATTCATACCTGTTAAGGATTCAGTCCTGCAAGACACTGAGCCCTTTGGTCTTAATCTAGCAAAGCATTTAAACACTGACTTCAGGGGAACTATGCATGTACTTAAATGCTTTGCTGGATCAGGACTAGAGTCAGAGCTGTTCTTACTCATATGCAGAATAGGCAGATGCATAGGGCACCTGAAAATGTAGGACTCCACTGGGTCTTAATGTCCATCCACTTGCTTCTTCCTATCCCTATTCTGTGGCTCTGATTCCTCCAGAGAGGATCTGGTTAACTTAAAAGTGAAAAAGCCTGCCAGTGCTATTAGCAGAACACTTCACCTGGGAAAGAAGCATTGAGGTGGTAATGAAACTACAGGATTTAACAGGATTGCCAATCCCAGGTATATGCTGCTAGTTTCTGAATTTACTGTGTTAGGCCTTTTCTACACTTACCAGCACCATCAGTCTACTTCAGCTACATAAATAGCGTAGCAGAAGTTGATTTGTCTTGCGTGTGGTAAGGTGGGTGGGGGCTGCTCTCCTGTCAACGCCAGCTACTCTTCTTGTCCAGGTGATGTACTAGCATCAACAGGAGCACATGCGGAGATTGATTTATCGCGTCTAAGCAGACATGATGAATCAATTACAGTGGATCAGCGTCGATCCACCGCATAGTGTAGACAAGGTCTTAGTCTGCAGGAGCTTAGTTTAAAATTTGCTTTAAAACGATTTCATTAGTGTGTTGCTGAAGATTATAAAATCACATCTCTAAAAAAATCATCCTCCCCTTCCTCCTCCCTCAAGCTGCCATGAGGCACCAGGTTAATAATGCTGCGTAGGGCCCCATAAATCTTAAGGACGACCCTGACTAGTGTGTTCAGTAACTTGCAGGTTGGATTTCATAATAAACAAGCCAGGGATGCCATGCCATGCCATCATAAAAGGGCTAAATATTTAATATCCCAGCTGGCTATTTACTTTGCTCCCTCTCTCAGTGGGGAAATTGCCTGTTAATCTAATCAAATGCCAGCTTCTTGTCAGACCACTGCCATTTATTCTCGCTGCTCCCAGCACCATGCCAGCTGCTTCAAACACACCCAGGAAGAGAAGGCATAAAGAGAGGGGTGAGGGCCAGTTTTAAAATTGATCTGCATCCAGCCGCCTGGCCTATCTTCGGAAATAATTCATCTGCCAAATGGGACCTGAGGTGTCCTTCAGAGCCCACACCAGCAAAACGCCCAGTGGCAATCAATGGGAGCTTTGCCTGAGCAAGGACTATGGGTGTTGACCCAAGTTCAAAAGCGTCTAAAGGAGTTAAGCTCACAACTCCCATATAATCACAATGAAATTTGAACACTTACTTCCCATAGGCCCCTTGGATTATCTCAGCCTTTATTTGTAGTTGTATTGTTCAGTTGCACTGTTACTTGAAATCTATTTAATTTCCCCTGGCTTCTGGCCCTGACCAGCCCACAGCCAAACTCCCCACCTCTGTGTTGCTAGGGCTTTTATTTCTCCTCCATCTATAACACTACCAGTCCCTGATCTTTGATAGCTCTACCTAGCTGCAGCAGAAGAATTAGGCCAGGTCTACACTAAAAAGGAAGGTTGAATGAAGACACACAACTCAGCAATGTTAATTATGTAGCTAGAGTCAATGTACCTTGATTTGAGTTTTTTTGCCATCCCCATAGTGGGAGATTGACGGCAGCAAATGCTCCCATTAACTTCTTACTCATTGCAGGAGCAGGCATGCTGACCACCCATGGGGGCTTCCTCTGAATTTGATTTAGTGGTTCTTAATTAGATCCACTAAATCAAACTCCAGAAGATCGATCATGGCAACATTGATCTTTCACTTAGTGAAGACATGGCTTTAGAGAACTGGAGGTAAGGATTGAAGGGCAGGAAGAGAGAGACAGAGAATGAGAGATAAAGAAGGGAAATTGCAGAACATAGGGAATGAGAGAAAAAAGGAATGGAGTGAGAAAAAGAAGAGCAGGAACAAATATTAGGAGATTCAGAATAACAAACGTGAGGAGAAAATGACATTGGAGACTACAGTGGAAAAGAAACACCCTACGTACATAGTGGAAAGAAAAAATGGAAGAAGAAATCAAAGAGGATGAAGGCTGAAGGACCAGTATAAGGAGAGCAAAACTGGTTCAGATTTTTGTTATTACCTACCAGAAAACTTAATGAAAAATAATCCAAATAAAATAGACTGTCTGGAAAGGAGGGATAAGGGGACACATATTCTGAAGTTTGAATATGGCTGCGGTCTGACTTAGGCCATCCTGGTTCACTGGGGTAAGAGAGGTTTCATAGAGGTAGCCATGTTAGTCTCTTTTAGAAAAAACAAGGAGTTGGGTGGCACTTTAAAGACTACCACATTTATTAGGGTATTAGAGCATAAGCTTTCATGAGCTACAACTCTCTTCATCATCTGAGGAAGTGAGTTATGGATCATGAAAGCTTATGTCCTTATATGCTAATGAATTTGGTAGTCTTTAAAGTGCCACCGGACTCCTTGTTTTGTGGGGGAAAGAACAGCCAAATTGCACCACCATGCACATGACCAAGCCTGGGAAGGAGCATGTGTTTGAGCGTGTATATCAAATGTTACTGGAGGGGAACATTTTCAATTTGCTCCTTTAAGGAACAGTTGGAATAGTCCTGCCTGGTACCAAACTGCTGCTTCGCAACCATTTTGAGGGGTATTTTTAGAACTGGAGCAGCTCAGAACATTGTATGAGATGTAAGCGCCTATCAGGATCGGGTCCAATGTGTCCATGTCCCACATCCTTGCTCGGAGTTTGATGATGGATTTTTTTCCCAATATAGTGGGCACTTACAATGAATGCTCTTCAATGTGCTTTTTTCATGATGGGTCACATCACTTTGCACTGTTATTATATGTAGGTTGTACCTAGGAACCCTGTTCATTCACTGCAACCTCTTTGTGCTTGGTGCTGTACAGACAAGTAAGAGAGAGATGGTCTATGTTCCAGTGAGCTTACAATCAAAGCATGGCACAAACAACACAGGCAGCAGTGTGACAATTAAGTAGTTTAGAAACACCATGGGACAAAATGCCTGATGAAATTTTATGTCACCAGGGGTGTGTCTAGACTACATCCCTCTGTTGGCAGAGGGATGTAAATGAAGCACTTCGAAAGTGCAAATGAAGCTGGGATTTAAATATTCCGCGATTTATTTGCATACTCACATAATGGTGCTCTTTCAAAAAAGCGCTATTTTGAAATTGAAACCACAGTCTAGACACGGTTCTTTCGAAAACAGGGCATTTTTTGGAAAGATCCTGTAAACCTAATTTTTTTTGAAGCTTACAGGATCTTCCGAAAAAGCGCCCTGTTTTCGAAAGAATCGCGCCTAGACTGCGGTTACAATTTCGAAAGAGTGCTTTTTTGAAAGAGTGCCATTATGTGATTATGCAAATGAAGCGTGGGATATTTAAATCCCAGCTTCATTTGCACTTTTGAAGTGCTTCATTTACATCCTTTGGCTGACAGAGGGATGTCGTCTAGATGTAGTCTAGGAACCAAACTTCCAACCCAGATAAACTCATGAACTAGGGTGAAATGTTGGCTCCATTGACATTAATGAAAGTTCTGTCACTCAGCCATGATTTGACCTTCAGAACCTGTCCCTCACTAGTCAGTTGCTCATCAGGCCTGTTAATAGGTGCATTGTTGTATCTTTTCTGGATACCAGAAGGAAGAAAGTGGTATTCTTTCTAGAGGGGAGCCCAGTCTCTTTGCAGAGAAAAGGAGTGTTCTGCGCTACATTCAAGGACCTTTATCCAGAAAGCTACATGCTATCCCATCCCTTCTTGCGCAGCTAAGTTCTGTGATTTGAAAACTCTCACTGTAATCTTTAAAAGGCCTGATTTTCACTGGGGCTGTGTCTAGACTGGCCAGTTTTTCAGGAAAATCAGCCGCTTTTGCGGAAAAACTTGCCAGCTGTCTACACTGGCCGCTTGAATTTCCGCAAAAGCACTGACTTCCTACTGTAAGAAATCAGTGCTTCTTGCGGAAATACAGCATAGTATGCTGCTCCCATTCAGGCAAAAATCCTTTTGTGCAAAACTTTTGCGCAAAAGGGCCAGTGTAGACAGCATAGTACTGTTTTGCGCAAAAAAGCCCCGATCGCGAAAATGGCGATCGGGGCTTTTTTGCGGAAAAGTGCGTCTAGATTGGCACGGATGCTTTTCCGTAAAAAGTGCTTTGTGGAAAAGCGTCTGTGCCAATCTAGATGCTCTTTTCCGAAAATGCTTTTAATGGAAAACTTTTCCGTTAAAAGCATTTCCGGAAAATCATGCCAGTCTAGACATAGCCTAGCAGTAGGCCACTCTTACATTGTTCTCACAGCGCAAAGGGGCCTTAAGGTCACAGCCAATGCGGTGTAAAGGGGCTTTACAGGTAATGAGAATTTAGCCCTAAGAAACTGAAGTGAAAAATTCCCCTCTGCCCCCAACTAATCTTTGATCATGGTTAACCAGTTACTGATTTCTTATTTTGGCACAGCAGTGAGATCACTGAAATCACTCTCCAAGATTCTTGTGTGTGCTGCCTTTTCTTCTTCCATGTCTGCAGAGGATAAAGGGAAAGCAAAAATCCAAGGGCTACGTCTACACTGGCCCCTTTTCCGGAAGGGGCATGTTAATTTCAGCGATCGTAATAGGGAAATCCGCGGGGGATTTAAATATCCCCTGCGGCATTTAAATAAAAATGTCCGCCGCTTTTTTCCGGCTTTTAGAAAAGCCGGAAAAGAGCGTCTACACTGGCCCCGATCCTCCGGAAAAAGCGCCCTTTTCCGGAGGATCTTATTCCTACTTTGAAGTGCGCTTGAAGTGCTCTTATTCCTACTTTGAAGTAGGAATAAGATCCTCTGGAAAAGGGCGCTTTTTCCGGAGGATCGGGGCCAGTGTAGACGCTCTTTTCCGGCTTTTCTAAAAGCCGGAAAAAAGCGGCGGACATTTTTATTTAAATGCCGCGGGGGATATTTAAATCCCCCGCAGATTTCCCTATTACGATCGCTGAAATTAACATGCCCCTTCCGGAAAAGGGGCCAGTGTAGACGTAGCCAAGCAGACAAGCCAACCACTGGGCATTGAAACAAAATAACTATCGGCCATAGGTCAACCCATAACTGGTACAAGTTGGACCTCCCTGGTCCGGCAACCTCAGGGCCTGAGCGGTCCTGAACAAGGGAGTTTGCCAGACCAGGGGAGGTCAGGTCTCCGGGGCTCCCCTCCTGGCCTGTCAGCTCTGGCAGTGCTGCTATCCCTGACCTGCCTGCCAGGCTCCACTGTTCCCAGCGCACTAGTGGGGCTCTGACCCTAGCCGCCGTCCCTGTGGACTGCCTACCCACTGATCTGGCTGCCAGCTGCCTGGCCAGGTCCCGCTCCTGACTGCTGGCCCTGTGGGCTGTTGTTGGGTCTCCTCTGTCAGCTGCCACCCACGGCTCCCTGCCCCCCAGTAGAGCTCCACTCCGATTCACCAATCTCGGCTTCCTGTCCTCAGCATAGCTCCACTCTGGGCCACTAGTCATGGCTCCCTGCCCCCAGCAGGCTGTTGGTCAGGCTCCCTGTAGGCTGCCAGCCCAAATGTGACCAACTGCTGGCAAACTCTCCAGCTGGGGCTCTCTGTTCCAGCAATAACCGTGGTCTGGCCAGACCACGGATGTTGCTGGACCAGAGTGTTCTGGATGAGAGAGGTTCAATTGGTGTTTATTGACATGCTCTGTGTAAACTATGGGTTGCACTGATTCCCTCCATGAGCAAAACTGCATGGGTGGTTGGATTTTCTGATTTGTATTTTATTTCTTCTTCCTACACACTAACAGACCAATATGGCACTAAAATTACATAATGCCACTTAGCAGAGATAATTTGTGATAGGAGCACCCTTTTGATTGTACACTGAGAACTCTCTCTTGCGAGTCTAACGTCCTTAGCTCTATAAAACTGAAATAGTTGCCCAATGGGATTGAATGTTATGGTTAGTGTGGTACAATCAACATAGAAGTCAGTCCATAAAGGCAAGTGAATCATTATACATCCCTCCATATGTGCACATGTGTTATGTTTAATTTACAGTGTGTGAAAACTGTGCTTCAAACAACCACTACCAAGAAATTACTGTCTAGAGTTCCGCGACTAGCTAATCCCAGTGGTATTCAAATATCCACAAACTATGGGGACATTGAGATGCAGATTTTAACTTTTCAGCTGGGACTCATCTCTACTAAAGATGTACCTGGGTAAATCCCTTTGCCCTCTAAACAGAGGATCTTTTGTGAACCTCCCATTCTCCAAAGTGCTCATTTACTTTGTAGCTCAGAATTCTAGCCCTGGTTACAGTGTGACCATCAGGGTGCTGGAATACAGTACAACAACACAATCGAAAGAACACAGAAAATGCTGATGATGAGTTCCCTACACTTCTCTAGGACAATGAGAAGTCCTGCGGCACCTTACAGACTAACAGATTTATTGGAGCATAAGGTTTTGTGGGCAAATACCCACTTTGTCAGATGCATGTGGGCCTTTGTCCATGAAAGCTAATGCTCCAATAAATCTGTTAGTCTATAAGGTGCCACAGGACTTCTCATTGTTTATGCAGATTCAGACTAACACGGCTACCCCTCTGATACTTCTCTAGGACAGTCAGCCTTAGAAAATGTAAATTACATGAAAGCAACAACACCGAAACCAGTTCGACTGTATCCCTTTCCTAGAAAAAAATATTATTTAATTCTGTTAAGTTTCACTTGAAATAATAAAAAGCCCTAGAAATTACCACTTTTTCCTAGATAAAGGGCTTGAAGAAGTTATGCACATAAATAACCTAAATGGAGATCCTTTTACATTGGCCCAGTATCACAGATCCATGATCTCTTTCCTTCCCAAACATTCTGTTTCCTGCCTGCCAAGCACTATTCATCTCAGCCCACCCTTCCCCACACACCAACTTTCTTCTAATGTGACCCTCACTCATTTTTATGCTCTTTCATGGCACAGCTGTGCTATTTATCGGGTGATTCTGTGCTATTTATGGGGTGATTATCTCT
The DNA here is from genome assembly GCF_052426305.1 of Pelodiscus sinensis. Taxonomy (NCBI): domain Eukaryota; kingdom Metazoa; phylum Chordata; order Testudines; family Trionychidae; genus Pelodiscus; species Pelodiscus sinensis. Next base: position 43,173,483 of record NC_143063.1, read on the forward strand.
CTCACCAGTTTCACTAAACCGTACCGTGTTCTCAAATCCCTCACTTTAGTCTGGTCTCAGTTGCACTTTCAAGCACAGGTTGTGTGCACATATTATTGTTCCCAGGAATTGTTAAAAAGGGCCAGGAGGAGGAAGCCTCCCCATCCTTGAAAAGAGAAGGAGCTCGCCCACAATTAGGTAAAGACAAATGAGACCCATACTGCAGCAGATGTCTGTGACAAATTTCGCATTTTCCATCCGGTTACAGCCATGCAGTGAGTCACTCCATTAGGGATTGCTGTAGAGTGACAAAGGAGATGGCATGCGAGATCATGTTCAGACAGCACCATAATAGCAGGTGTCACGGCATCTGTTTTCAGCACTTTCCACGCCAGAGAGGGCTTGCGCACCCTGATTGCGCAGTCGTAATTGCCTGCTGCCTTTCGGTTTTGTTTGTTCCCGCATGTGTTCACATGGCACGAAACCGAAAAACATTTGAATTGCCCTTTCGGAGCTAACCAACCAAAACGAAAGAACCCACAACTTGAAGACTAAGGGGGGGGGGGGAGGTGGAACCCTTCAAATGTTAGAGATAAGCCAAGTCCAAAGCCTGTATTGTAGTTAGCATGTAGAAGTGAGCATTTATCAGTAAGTACCATTCTACAGAATCTGCTATCTATCTCTGAATCTTCTGGATCATTTACAAAAATTAGAATACAATAATCTTCTTATAAATATTTCTGAAAGTTTGTTTGTTTGTTTGTCCCAAAAGATCTCCGAAATGGTAAGAGCTAGAAACACAAAATTTTGAATGGATACTACTGATTTCCTAACTTAAATAACTGGATTGGTTATATCTTGAAATCAATTCCCCCAGAGTCCCACTGCATCACTGACTTTTTAAAAATTCAGATTGGATGTTTTCCTAAAAGATCTGCTTTAGGAACTATTTTGTCTGTGTTATACAGGAGGTGAGAGTAGATGGTCACAATGGACCCTTCTGTTCTTGGAATCTAGGAAACCAAACTTTCTATGCCATTAGTTGTGTTGTGGTTATGAGTCATAACTATTCAGACCAAGGGTAACTCGGGAGCCATGTCTACACTGCTGCAATCAGACCAAGGGTAACTCGGGAGCCATGTCTACACTGCTGCAATCAATCTTCTGGGATTTGATTTAGTGGGTCTAGTGAAGACCCAGTAACTCAAAATGAGAGGGCACCCCCATCAGCTCTGGTAGTCCTGCTCCTCATGGGGAGTAAGGAAAGCTGACGGGAGCATGTGGTCCCTTCAACCTCCCGCTGTGTGGATGATGCAAAAATGTGATTTAAGATACGTTGACGCTAGCTATGTAACTAACATAGCTGGAGTTGCATATCTTAACTCAACTTTTCCCTTTAGTGTTGACCTGGCCTGGGTATTTAGCACTGAGCTTTATAATCCACTGCTGTTAGAGGTATTTCCTGGGGCTGATAAAAAGAATGTGGTGAAATTGTTACATGGTATTATAGGAGTTCAGTAATGGTGATTCTAGCAGAAAAACTTCCAGTGCTTTGAAACGTCTATTTATATGTGTATATATTGAAAATATGGATGCACAGTTAAGTGACACATGCTGTTATCCATTTAAATGCAACACAGTTCATGTCCTGAGAAATTAAATAAGGCATGGCAGGTGATAATTGTTAGCAGACTTTTTATAATATGGACAACTATTATTAATATTTAGATCTTACATATAAAAAGTGGAAACTAGGACAAATTACAAAGGATGAATATAAGCAAACAATGCAAGTATGCAGGGGCAAAATTAGAAAACCAAAGGCACAGAATGAGCTCAATCTAGCTAGTGACATAAAGGGTAACAAGAAGACATTCTACAAATATATTAGAAGCAAGGGGAAGACCAAGGACAGGGTAGGCCCATTGCTCAGTGAACAAGAAGAAACAATAACAGGAAACTTGGAAATGGCAGAGGTACTTAATGACTTCTTTGTTTTGGTATTCATCAAGAAGATTGATGGTGATAGGGTGCCCAACATAGTGAATGCTAGTGGAAATAGGTTAGGTTTAGAAGTTAAAATAAAAAAAGAACAAGTTAAAAATTACTTAGAAAAATTAGATGTCTGCAAGTCACCAGGGCCTGATGAAATGCATCCTAGAATACCCGAGGAGCTGATAGAAGAGGTATCTGAGCTTTTAGCTATCATCTTTGAAAAATCATGGAAGTTGGGAGAGATTCCAGAAGACTGGAAAAGGGCAAATACAGTGCCCATCTATAAAAAGGAAAATAAAAACAACCCAGGAAACTACAGCCCAGTCAGTTTAACTTCTGTGCCAGGGAAGATAATGGAGCAAGTAATTAAGGAATCTATCTGTAAACATTTGGAAGAAAATAAGGTGATAGGTAACAGCCAGCATGGATTTGTAAAAAACAAATCATGTCAAACCAATCTGATAGCTTTCTTTGATAGGATAACAAGTCTTGTGGATAAGGGAGAAGCGGTGGACGTAGCATAGCTAGACTTTAGCAAGCATTTGATACAGACTCATGTGATTTTCTCATTAACAAACGAGGAAAATATAACCTAGATGGAGCTACTGTATGATGGGTGCTTAACTGGCTGGATAACCATTCTCAGAGAGTAGTGCTCAATGGTTTATAGTTATGCTGGAAGGGCATAACAGGTGTGGTTCTGCAGGAGTATGTTTTGGGGCTGGTTCTGTTCAATATCTTCACTGATGATTTAGATATTGGCATAGAGAGTATGCTTATTAAATGTGCAGATGAAACCAAACTAGGAGGGGTTGCAAGTGTTTTGGAGGATAGGGTCATAATTCGACATGATCTGGACAAACTGGAGAAATGGTCTGAGGTAAATAGGATGAAGTTTAATAAGGATAAATGCAAAGTACTCCACTTCGGAAGGAACAATCAGTTTCATACATACAGAATGGGAAGTGAAGTCTAGGAACAAGTATGGCAGAAAGGGATCTATGGGTCACAGTGGACCACAAGGTAGATATGAGTCATCAGTGTGACACTTTTGCAAAAAAAGCAAACATGATTCTGAGATGCAGTAACAGCAGTGTTGTGAGCAAGACACAATAAGTCATTCTTCTGCTCTACTCTGTGCTGATTAGGCCTCAGTTGAGGTATTGTGTCCATTTCTGGGCACCATATTTCAAAAGAGAAGACTGAGAGAGGACATGATAGATGTTTTCAAGTATCTAAAAGGGTGTTACAAAGAGGAGGGAGAAAAATTGTTCTCCTTGGCCTCTGAGGATAGGACAAGAAGCAATGGGCTTAAACTGGAGCAAGGGAGGTTTAGGTTGGACATTAGGAAAAAAGTTCCTAACTGTCAGGGTGGTTAAACACTGGAATAAATTGCCCAGGGAGGTTGTGGAATCTCCATCACTGGAGATATTTAGAGCAGGATGGATAGACATCTATCAGGGATGATCTAGAACAGTGGTTCCCAAACTTTTGGGCATCATGCTCCCTTTTTGATTTTTGAGAAAAATTCACACACACACCCCCCCAATAGCAGCAAAACTTGTTGAGCAAAAAAAAAAAAAAAAAAGAACTGACTGAGGCCAAAAAACAAAAATAGCAGCACAACTTGCGGAGAGGGGGGGATTGATGGGGAGGCTAGGTTGCCTCACACCCCCCCTAGAATTTCCAGTTTGGGAACCCATGATCTGGAAGGTGCTCTGTCCTGCTATGGGGGTAAGGAACTGGACTCGATGACCTCTTCAGGTCCCTTCCAGTTCTAGTAGTCTATGATTTTATTCTATGATTCTATAAAATGACATGTAGGACTGTTTGCCTGGAGGATTAATTGTGGAATTCATAAGAAATCACTACAGATGAACAGGCTGCTTGTCAGAGTTCAATATACTTTAGAAATGGATAGATGTTGGTACCTAGTGAATGGGTTAAGAGTTGGGCGTTCACGCCCTGAACTTAGAACGGACTTGATCTTGGAGGATAAATAAAGAAGGTTCCCTTGGTTATGTAAGAACTAGAGAGAAGTATCTTGCCTAAAGCTGGATTATAAAATCCTAGGCAAAGTACAGTATTAGCCAATAGCTTCACATCTGGAGTCAGAATTCAGGTGGGGGGAGGGGAGGCATTCATTAAAAATAGATCTGCAGAACAGCTAAGATGATTATTGGACCTGCTTTGTAAGATTAGAGACATGCAACATTCTGTCAGGCCGTTTTTTCTCCTCCTTTGGCTGCACAAAAGGCCTTTATGGTGGGAGGAGGGGAGGAACAGACAGGGAATGCTCAGACTTTTCCAGGGGCTCAGACCGAAATTGATTGTGTGGTCAGAGTTCACTGAAAGGGAGAGAAGAGCAATAATTGGGGTGTGGTGCGGTGACAGAAGGGATGTTCTGTCTAGCTTACACTCATCTGAATTCATGACTTCCTCTCTTCCAACCTTCTTTAAAAACACGAGTGATCCTGTGGCACATTAGGGACTAACCAAAATATACAGAATCCTGAGCGTCCATGGGAAAAACACACTTCATTAGATGAATTGGAGTGGAAATAACAGAAACCAAAATGTGTGTGTGTTTATATTTATATTTATATTTATATTTATATTTATATATAGCAACAGAAGAAGTACCTTGTGAATTGTAGAACCTGTGTTAATGAGGCTAATTAAGTGGGCTGGATGTGTCCCATGCATAGCTTTTGATGTGGAAATGTAGATGTTACTGGCAGGAGAAATTGGACTTTGTAATGCACCAACCAGTTAATGTCTGGCTAGGCTCAGGAAAATGGTGTCAAATCTCTAGATAAATTCCAGTTCTGCAGACTCTCTCTGTAATTAGTGAAATTTCTTTGTAGAAGAGTGGCTACTTTTAAATCCATGAGTGAGTGTCCAGACAGGTTAAAATGTTCCCCTATAGGTTTCTGTGTGTTACCATTTCTGATGTCTGACTTGTTTCCATTTATCCTTCATTGTAGAGACTGTCCAGTTTGGCCAATATACATGGCAGAGGGGCATTGCTGGCACTTGATGGCATAGATCACATTAGAGAATGTGCAGTTGTCTGAGCTGCTGATGTTGTGGCTTATGTGGTAAGGTCCTGTGATGGTGCCACTTGTATAGATGTGTGGACAGAGTTGGCAACAGAGTTTGTTGCAGGGATAGGTTCTTGGTGAGTTTGTCTGGAGTGTGAGGTGTGGCTGCTAGAAAGAATTTGCTTAGGCTGGGATTTGTCTGTAGGCGAGGATTGGCCTGTCTCCCAAGGCCTGTAAGACTAAGGGATCATTTTCCAGGATAGGTTGTAGATTGTTAATGATGCGCTGTTGGGGTTTAAACTGAGGGCTGTAGGTGATAATCAGTGGAGTTCTGGAATTGTCCTTGTTGGGCCTGCTTTGAAGTAGTTGACTTCTGGGTACTTGTCTGGCTGTGTCAATCTGTTTCCTCACCTTCTCCTTTGTGGAGTGATGTCTGAACCATAGCTGAGCACAGAATTGATCCCTCATAGGCTTATCTGTCTCTCACAATGTAGATGTAAAGTATTAATATGCTCTTTCTGCACGATGCGCTGAGCCTCTTCCCCTTTATATTCAAAAATCTGCAAAAAGTTTGTAACAGAAAAAGTGTAGGTCTTTTTCCTTGCTAGGGACAGTAATTGAGGAAAGATCTATAGATCAGCCATAGATTTCTGGAAAAATTGGGCTGAGTAAAAGCAGTGGCTAAATTTTATAAGCCAGAATTAAAGATTTCCACATGAAAACCAATCAGTAAAAGCACTGGCTGATTAATGGGAAGAAAAGTGTTGAACATGATTGTAAAATCCAACTCAAGGTTCACATTGCTGGGATAAATTTATCTTTTTGTTCATAATCTCTGAACATTTCAGATGTTCCTTTCTTCTATACAGCTGTTTGTGGAGCTGCTGTTATTTGTAGGAATACACATAACAGAGAGCAAACACTAGTTGCTGGATAAATAGAAGTTTTATTCATCCAGTCAGGCACAGAAACGATTTTCAGTCAGGGAACAGATGACCATGTGTCGTAAGACTAATCACACATAATGAATAATCATAGTGATTTATTCCCAGACAATCCAGAGGCTGTAATTTACTCAGACAAATGACATGGCAAACAATTAGGATTAACAAATGCATTCAGGGAAGCTGCAGTCAGTTCTTGCAAACAGGAAGAAGGGTTACATTCATCAAGAAATGGTTAGAGATTATTTGTTCACCTCTACCTAATTCCAATAGCTGAGAGAATACCCAGCTTCTTGTCAAGACAGTCTAATTAACTGCAACACGAAGCCACCACCTCACCACTTGTATTCAGAAAGTTCACAGACCATTCCTAAAATAGCACATGCTAGGAATGACTGTAAGCCTGTTACATTGGAAATGCAGATTCATGGAATTACTTGATTATTGTTCTACAGGTTATTATACACAGCTACAGCTTTAACTCTGGTTGGCTATTTGTTCATATTCACAGTTGTCTAAATCATTGCTGCACATAATCCGGTATCAAAATGTACTTTTCTCACTCTACTTTTATGGTAAGCATTTATGGTCAGGCCTGCATGACAAGGACAGGTTGATCTAAGCTGTGCAATTTGCATTACCTGAGTAGCATAACTCAAATCGACATAGCTTAAATATACTTACTGTGGGGTCCACACTGGGAGGGGGGGAGGAGAGGAGAGTATGACAAAAAAAATCTCATGCCAATTCCCCGCACTCATTGTGTTCTACTGGAGTGCTGGAGTACTGCAGTCAATGGGAGAGTGATTGATTTAGTGAGTCTATACTAGACTCGCTAAATTGACTGCCGTTTGATCGCTGCACCCAATAATGAGGATAAGCCCTTTGATTTGTAGACATTATTTAAGGAACTGTTCCTATATATCCAAGGGCTCTCTTGTGACATACTACGGTAGTTCAAGACAAATAGAGCTTAAATGCTTTTTGATTCCTCCATCAGCACAATCAAGTGAATGGGTTCCACCTCTTAGTTAGTCACAAACAATTAAAGAAAAGCTCACAAACCCAATTATGGAGGTCATTACATGCAGCAGCACTTCCTACACCTAATGGCTGTCAGCATGCAGTGTAGAAGGAATCTAGTTCAGTTCCTCCCCTGTAAATAATAACATGCAGCGGATCTGTGGGAATTAAATCCTTAAAAAGCAGCGAGGTCATCTGCACAGATTCAGGACGCCCTTTATCTAGAGAGCTTGCATTTTGGAAACATGTCCCAGTTATATAATATTCTTCAATCCACGTTCAGCATCAGCTTTGTGGCATCAGGCTTTTCCCATTATTCTAATCATCTTCCTCTCTAGCCTCGCATAGTTTATCTGAGATATGTAAATAGGCAAAACAAATCAAGCCTGCATCTTGTAAGCCATCATCATGGCTTGTGAGGATATAATTAATAGAAGTTGCCTTATCTAAGTGCAGTTTATTTCTGATCTGTGGGAATATTAATGCTTTCTTTCCCATGATCTAATTCAACATAATGGAAGGGATTTTAGAGATTAAAGGGGGGGTAGTTTAGGATGAATTTGTGGTCTTCAGACTTGATCCTGATGCCAGGGAAGTCAACGGGAGTTTTACCATCAACTTCAATGAGAGCAGCAGTTTATTGTCCAAGAAATTAATAGCTGAAAAATAAATCAGTAAAAAAGCCACATTATCCTCTTGTGAATGCCCTTAAACCACTTCCTGAGAGAAAGAACAAGTTTTCTCTACAGACTTAGGTGAGAAGCAACTAGTTTTTTCTCAGGCTTTAGAGACTTGTGCTCTAAGCTCCAGAGGTCCCAGGTTTGGTTCCTCCTGTTGGCAATAGCCATACCTGTTTCGGCGCCCCCTGCTGATAGCTGTCCCATTCATGCAGTGGTGTGTCCCCTTCTATGCTTCAACCCTCCAGCTGAGCCACAAGCTGCATGCACCCCTTCTGGGGCATGACAACTGGTCTGACAAATTGCAATTCCACTGCCCAGCAAGGGGCTTCAGGCTGCACCTGGCCAAAGACTTAGAGTCAGGATTTTCTGCAGTACAGGCGCTTCCTAGTCCCGAGTGTCTAGTATCAGGGTCATTCTCTCCTCTGGGTTCTGATTCATGGCCCCAAGGGAAGGCAGCTGAGTCTTGCACCCTGGAGCACTACACAACAGCCTCCCTACTTCTTTTTCTACCAGCCTCCCAGCCTTCCCATGGAGGGAGGAACAGCAACGATATGCAAACAAAATAAACAAGGTGTCTAAACTTGCAGGTGTGCAGAATACTGCTCCCTCTGCGGGTCAGGCCCCAGCAGCTGGGCCTCCCACACAGCTCCATTTGTAGAGCTTTGCTCTGCTCCCCTCCGTTAACTATTCTGCTTCGCTGTTAAGCTCCTGCTCCAACCTGTGCATGCCTTGCATTGCCTGGCCTGGAGCAGCTCCTTAACCCTGTCCTCTCCTGTGTGGGTCCGTTGCACCCTACCCCACACCTACATTGGGGTTGGGAGTATTAATATCAGCTCTCCCCGTGTACAGAAAGCCTCCTCGGCTGTCTTTTCCCACTAACCACAAGCAGCATATAGTGGCCATGTGTAACTCATTGTGCAGAGCAGTCCAAACTTTCCAAGTAAGGGCTACCCTGCAACTGGGAGCATTCCTCTCAGCCCAGCTAGAGTGGTCCAAACTAGTGTGAGTCTATCTAGTGTGCTAAAAACAACCATGTGGATGTTAGCGCTCTGGTGGAGACTCAGGCCAGCCATTCAAGTTCAGACCCTCAGCCTCCGCACCCACACTGCTATTGTCTACGTGCTAACTGGAGTGGATCGAGTTTGAGACTGTCTACCCGCGATGGGAGGCTTGCTTTCAGCGACAGCATAGACCTACCCTGAGGTAAATCAATGGAGATATAGGGTGTGAGGCACTTCTGTGGATTACACAGCACCTTGCAAGGTCAAGACCTACATGAGTATAAAACAGGAGTGAGGAACCTCCAGCCTGCAGGCCACACACAGTTTGTCAGGGTTTTAGCCACTGGTAGGCCACCAGATGGTTGTTTTCCTGACTCTCCACAGGCACAGAGCCCCCGCAGCTCCAGTGGCTGCAATTCACCGTTCTTGTGGTGGGATCCACTGAGCAGAAAAGGTTTGGTCTTCCCCAGAGACTGTGGTGTGTTCTAAACCAGCTTAGGACCAGTCAGGCCAGGCGTAGTTATTTGTTGCCATCTCCGCTTTGCGATTGTGGCAGTCCGCAAACTATGCAGCACGTTGATGTGGAATGCCCAGCATGAAAATGTTATGGCTCACTGGAGGGTATCCACAATCTAACCAGCAACGCTGATTGCTGGCTGGAGAGTCTGGACGTCCGACTTTGACAAAGAAATATAGGGTTGAACACGACATTCGAAAGAAGAAGAAGACTGTTCTTATCCTCTGGGAGCTATGGGAAGTGGCACAGGCTGGGCCATCCACTTCTCACAGTTCCCATTGGCCAGGAACAGCTACCCATAGCCACTAGGAGTGGCAAGTGGCAAGTGGCCGTTCCTGAGGATGCTCAAGAAAACAAACCATCTGGGGGCCTACCTACAGCTAACCCTGACCAACCATGTGTGACTAGTACACGGGAGGTTCTCCTCCCCTGTCATAACGGAATAACGGAGAAGGAAATTTGCAGGATCCTTCCTTCTCAATGGCTGATCCTAGTAAGCGATTTGATCTGTCTAATGTTACAGTCTGATCACATTTAACCCACATTGGGATAGCTGAGGATTGGTCAGTCATGCATCATGGCATGAAGGTGCTTCTTGTTTTCTAAAAATTCCAGTTGTCTCAGAAACGGTTTGAATATAACTCCTTGTTGAGAAATGAGACACGAACTTCTTCTCTCTGCAACTTAATTAGCTCGTTTGTAAAGTTCCCTGTAAAAAGAAACGAAACAGTTATTAATGATCATGACTCTATGATGTATGTTGTGTCATGCTAACAACAGGTGGCTAATACAAAAGGTATTCCTGAGTTATTGTAGATACGCTAAGAATGGAAACCATCAACTGAGGTGTATAAGTCACCCACTCCCAAGGCACAAACAAACACCCTGCTTCTCCCCACAGAGTAATATTTATGCATCCCTCCACCCTACAAACAGATCAAGACATTCAAGACAAGAGAAGTCATTCTTCCACTCTACTCTGAGCTGATTAGGCCTTAATTGGAGTATTATGTCCAGTTTTTGGGACCACATTTCAAGAAAGATGTAGAGAAATTGGAGAAGGTCCAGAGAAGAACAACAAAAATGATGAAAGGTCTAGAAAACATGAAGGTCTAGAAAACAGGGAAGACTGAAAGAATTGGGCTTATTTAGTTTAGAAAAGAGCAGACTGAGAGAGGACATGATAGCAATTTTCAAGTATCTAAAAGGGTGTTATAAGGAGAAAGGGGAGAAATTGTTCTCCTTGGCTTCTGAGGATAGGACAAGAATCATAGAATCATAGGACTGGAAGGGACCTCGAGAGGTCATCGAGTCCAGCCCCCCGCCCTCAAGGCAGGACCAAGCTCCGTCTACACCATCCCTGACAGATGTCTATCTAACCTGTTCTTAAATATCTCCAGAGAGGGAGATTCCACCACCTCCCTTGGCAATTTATTCCAATATTTGACCACCCTGACAGTTAGGAATTTTTTCCTAATGTCCAATCTAAACCTCCCTTGCTACACTTTAAGCCCATTATTCCTTGTCCTGTCCTCAGAAACAAAGAGGAACAAATTTTCTCCTTCCTCCTTGTGACACCCTTTTAGATATTTGAAAACCGCTATCATGTCCCCCCTTAATCTTCTTTTTTCCAAACTAAACAAGCCCAGTTCATGAAGCCTGGCTTCATAGGTCATGTTCTCTAGACCTTTAATCATTCTTGTCACTCTTCTCTGTACCCTTTCCAATTTCTCCACATCTTTCTTGAAATGTGGCGCCCAGAACTGGACACAGTACTCCAGCTGAGGCCTAACTAGTGCAGAGTAGAGCGGCAGAATGACTTCACGAGTTTTGCTTACAACACACCTGTTGATACAACCTAGAATCATAGTTGCTTTTTTTGCAACAGCATCACACTGTTGACTCATATTTAACTTGTGGTCCACTATGACCCCTAGATCCCTTTCCACCATGCTCCTTCCTAGACAGTCGCTTCCCACCTTGTATGTATGGAACTGATTGTTCCTTCCTAAGTGTAGCACTTTGCATTTCTCTTTATTAAACTTCATCCTGTTTACCTCTGACCATTTCTCTAACTTGCTAAGGTCATTTTGAATTATGTCCCTATCCTCCAAAGAAGTTGCAACTCCACCCAGTTTGGTATCATCTGCAAACTTAATAAGCGTACTCTCTATCCCAATATTTACATCATTGATGGAGATATTGAACAGTACGGGTCCCAAAACAGACCCTTGCGGAACTCCACTTGTTATCCCTTTCCAGCAGGATTTAGCACCGTTAACAACAACTCTCTGACTACGGTTATCCAGCCAATTATGCACCCACCTTATCGTGGCCCTATCTAAGTTATATTTGCCTAGTTTATCAATAAGAATATCATGTGAGACCGTATCAAATGCCTTACTAAAGTCTAGGTATATGACATCCACCGCTTCTCTCTTATCCACAAGGCTCGTTATCCTATCAAAGAAAGCTATCAGATTAGTTTGGCATGACTTGTTCTTCACAAACCCATGCTGGCTATTCCCTATCACTTTATTACCTTCCAAGTGTTTGCATATGATTTCCTTAATTACCTGCTCCATTATCTTCCCTGGGACAGACGTTAAACTGACCGGTCTGTAGTTTCCTGGGTTGTTCTTATTCCCCTTTTTATAGATGGGCACAATGGACTTAGGATGCAGCAAGGGAAGTTTAGGTTGGACATTAGGAAAAACTTCCTAACTGTCAGGGTGGTTCAACACTGGAATAAATTGCCTAGGGAGGTTGTAGAATCTCCATCTCTGAAGATACTTAAGAGCAGGTTAGACAGACATCTATCAGATGGTCTATTCTAGACCAATGTTTCTTAAACTGTGTTCTGTGGGACACCGGTGTGCCGTGAGGCAGTCAGAGGTGTGCTGCAGAGAACAGTGTTCAAAATGCCCCTCTTAAAGAGTCAGGCAACTTTTTTTTTTCTCAATAACTTCCCCCCTTGACTCCTTTTTTTTTTTCCTCAACAAAAAATCCTTGGTGTTTCTCATAAAAAAAAAGTTATTTGTTGTTCCTTGGTCTTAAAAAGTTTAAGAAACAGTGCTCTAGATGGTTCTTGGCCCTGCCATGAGGGCAGGGGACTGGACTCAATGACCTCAAAAGGTCCCTTCCAGTTCTAGTGTTATATGATTCTATTCTTTTTTCCAATTCTAATATATCATTCTGGAGACAGGGCAGTGAGAAACTGCGTGCAGTTCTCATAGTCTGGTCATACCATGGATTTATTTAGCGGTATTATGATGGTTTCAGTCTTACCACCTATGTTTTTTCTTAATGGTTCCTAACATTCTGTTTTGATTGCTGCTGCACATGGGGCAGATGTTTTCCACAATAACTCCAACAGCGCTTCCTGGACGGGTGGCAGCTAATTTAGACCCTATCATTTTGCAGGTGGTATTGGGATTGTGTTTTCCAGTGCGCATTACATAGTATTTATCAACACTCAGTTTCAGGGTGGTTAAACACTGGAATAAATTGCCTAAGGGGGTTGTAGAATCTCCATCACTGGAGATATTTAAGAGCAGGTTAGATAGACACCTATCATGAATGATCTAGACAGTGCTTGATCCTGCCATGAGATCAGGGGACTGGTCCTCTCAAGGTCTCTTCCAGTTCTAGTGTTCTATGATTCTATGATCAAGCATAATCCATGCAACTCAACAAGGCGTGTTTGGGCACCAAGAGCGTGTATGGATTACAGCAAGAAATACCAGAGAAGGGGACAATTCCTTATTCATGTAACAAGAAGACACCTAGAGGTAATGAAGAATCACAGTGATTTATTCTCAGACAAGCCACAGGCTGAGGAATTTTAGGAAAACTATGGCTGCTGTTGAGTCTCTCCTGTGAGACAAGACACCTGAAAGGAACCAGACCCGCTATGGGCAAAGGCCCCAGAAAAGATTCTGAAAGAGGCTTAGACTGACAGCCCAAGGAAGAGGTTGTGTTCTGGAAACACAACCAGAGAATACAGGAAGAATTGAAGAAAGCTGAAGTTGTTTATGGGCTACAGAAGAAGCTTAGTTCCTAAAGGACTACAAGGGTTGATGGGACTACTTTCCACCAAGGGCTTAAGGTCTGGAGCTTTCATTCAGCTATTGTTTACCCCAGAGGAGAGGCGCTTACTTTGGAGAAGCTACAGAGATCCTCTGTTCTGGGTCTAGTGCTTTCCTCCTCACCATGATCTCTGAGCATCTTCCATAGGGCCATCGATGACCTGACTAGCTTTTTCTCATCCTTTTCCCCAGATGAGAACTGCATGTACTGTGTTGTTTTGGTACCACTGGAAGGCTAAACTACCGATTAGGGATGGGGGAAATTGAGGCAGTGTCTGGACCAGAGGAAGGTAGGCATGGAGACACAGTTGCATTATGATATCTAAAGCTGATGTGGTCTGAATGAGGAACATATTTCTTAATAGATGTGAAAGGAATCCCTCTCCAGCTTATTGGCTTTTTTGCATTGCTGCACCCAAAAGGCATTTACAAACCACTCTTCCTTGAAAATATTCCCTGCCTTTTTTCTTTTGAAACATTTTGTTTCTGCCAAATTATTTTCTAAGGGTACGTCTACACTAGCCCCCTAGTTCGAACTAGGGAAGCTAATGAGAGTGACTGAAATTGCTAATGAAGCATTGGATTTAAATATCCCACGCTTGATTAGCATAATCCTGTCCGGTTGCCATTTTGGAATTTGACTAGCCCGAAGTAACTGCCCGCGTCTACACGTGGCAGAGAAACGGGATTCCGAGATAAACCCCTTAGTTTGAATTAACTAACTCCTCATGGAATGAGGTTTAACAGTTAATTTGAACTAAGGGGTTTATCTCGGAATCCCGTTTCTCTGTCGTGTGTAGACGTGGGCAGTTACTTTGGGCTAGTCAGCTTGCAAAATGGCGACCAGACGGGATTATGCTAATCAAGTGCGGGATATTTAAATCCCATGCTTCATTAGCAATTTCAGTCACTCTCATTAGCCTCTCTAGTTCGAACTAGGGGGCTAGTGTAGACGTACCCTAATGGTCTTTATAACTCTACTAGATTGCACTTTTGAGTGAAGGAAACTTCTTTTGGAGCTCTTCTATTTATTGGCTACACCACCAACTTAATCTAAGATTTTGTTCCACTTTGACCCTGGCACAAAATGGGATTTCCACGCTCTTGTTCAGAGTATGGCTTCGCTAAACATTTCTGTACAGTACCCAGCGGGTGCTTCTTCGCAAGTTCCTTGGAACTGAGGTGCAACCTCTTAAGAATTGTATTAGCGAATTCTGGACTTCAGAAGGATGGGAATGGTATTACCCCAGGCAAATACCAGCCCAGGGGCCGGACCCAGCCCCCCAGGGTTAGTCCTTGGTGGGCCACCTCTTCTATGTTTACCAGTGCCTCTGCAGGTATGGGTGATCGCAGCTCTCATTGGCCGCAGATCAATGTTCCGGACCAATGGAAGCTACGGGAAGTGATGACCTACTCCACGCCACTTCCCACCACTCCCACTGGCCAAGAATGGTGATCTGCAGCCAATGAGAGCTGTGATTGCCAATAGCTGTGGAGACGCAGGTAAATATAGTGGCAGCCTGCCAGGGCCTAGCCCTGGTGAACCGCTTCCTTTTTATTGTTCACCCCTGTACTACCCTGTATGGTATTAGTGTTTGTTAGCCTAGCATCTGGAATCAATCATAGACTATGTAGGTGCTACACAAACATCGAACAAAAAAGTACCCTGCAGCCATTTACATCTCATGTTTCAATAAAGCAAATTCCATAAACTACTCAGACGATAAACTCTTTGGTGCATGGACAAGCTGTATGTTTTGTGACTTGTACAGTGCCTTGAGCAACGGTGTGATAATGCACGACAAGATACCTAGACACTATAAATAAAATAAAATATTATTATTAATAATAATAATAATAATAACAAATAATCAATAATGTTGCTTTACCACCATAGCCATGACAGAGAGGACGGCAAATGGCAGTGTCTTGGGCAAATTATTTTTAGCTATCCTATTGTGTAAACAGAATCCAGCTACTTGTCTGAAAGACCGGCGAGGAGTCCTGTGGCACCTTATAGACTAACAGACGTGTTGGAGCATAAGCTTTTGTGGGCAAAGACCCACTTTGTCACATGCATCTGATGAAGTGGGTCTTTGCCCACGAAAGCTTATGCTCCAACACGTCTGTTAGTCTATAAGGTGCCACAGGACTCCTAGCCACTTTTGCAGATTCAGACTAACATGGCTACCCCTCTGATACTTGTCTGAAAGACTTTCTTATCCCCAGCCCACTCTCCATGTGCAGCAAAATGGAGTGTCTTATTTAGGCAGAATTCTTCCCTTTAAAATCTTGTCTACTTTAGAGACATTTGGACTGGTGTGACAATATAGTTTTTCTATAGCCATACTGGAAGGCCTGTAGCCATAATAGAAGGCCCAAAGTCTATGCAGACAGACTGAAGAGCAGCAGCCATTAGCTGAAAAGCTTGAAGTCACATATTCACGCTCTATCTAAACTGCATTAAAATAGTGTTGCACCAGGCTGTTAAGAACGCAATCCTGTCTTAATGGCACCCACTATCACCAGATAAAGAAATAGATCTCAAGATGGGTAGAGAAAACTTAGCTTAACAGCATTTTGTCTGGCAAGAAACTGTTTATCAATAGTTGAGGTTGTGGAATCCTCATTCTATGATTATGGTGTTCACTTTCCTATTGTTATTCTGTGTGATCTCTGTCTGGCTTGTAACTGTTTCTGTCTGCTGTATAATTAATTTTGCTAGGTGTAAATCAACTAACGTGGTGGTGTATGATTAGTTAGGTAATTCTGTTACAGTGTGTTATGATTGGCCAATAAAATTATACTAAAATAATTGCTTAAAGTATAGCTAAGCAGGACTCAAGTTTCACTATATAAACTAGGGTCCAAGGAGACCAGGAGGGAAAAAGGGAAAGAGGAAGGGAAAGAAGAAAGGAATATCAAGAGGAAAGACCTGGAAGAAGAACTCACCTCCAAGACATAGCCTCAGACCAGAGCTGCCAGGACTCTTCTGCACGACCGTGATGTGCAGCAGCTAAGATCCCGAGAGACTGACTTTGCCTAGCCAATGGGAAAGTCTGCCTGCCGGTATCAGGATTGGTGAGCATGACACTGTGTGCTTAGCATGTGTATTCTGCTTGCTTGGGAACTGTCAATAAATAGAGAATAAGGATATTACTGTGTAAGGTTCTTTCAGTGGCAAAAGATCCTGCAGACCTGTAGGAAGTTATACCCTGAGCCCTAGGAATTGGATAAGCAGAGCCGGCCCAAACTATGGGCTGACTGGGCTACCACCCAGGGCGCCCCATTGTAGGGGGCACCACGTGGGGCTGCTGGACCACCCAGAGGCGGGGCCATGCATGCTTGGGTCGGCCCTGTGGATAAGAGTAGCTGTTTAAATTAACAAGGTTGCATGTTAAGCCCTAGGTATTGGGTAAAGCTGTGTATTCCTGAAGTGTGGAAAGAATAAGGAAAATTGTGTAACAGTGTCACTGTATAGCTGTACCTACATTTGCTCAAATCCTTACTGAAGGTGCAGTTTAATTAGATAAATAACACTATTGCAATGTATCAGATGGCTACACAATTGCAGATGGACACACAATTGCAGATCTAAAGGTAGCCATCCTGCAGAAACTTCAGGACCAGACTTCAAAGAGAAACTGCTGAGCTACAGTTCATCTTCAAGTTTGACACAATCAACTCAGGATTAAACAAAGACTGTGAATGGCTAGCTAACTACAAAAGCAGCTTCTCCTCTCTTGATATTCACGCCTCCGGATCAGCTACTAGAAGTGGGCCTCATCCTCCCTGATTGGATCCACCTCGTCATCTCTAGCCTGATTCTGGCCTGCATATTTATACCTGCCTCTGGAAATTTCCACTACATGCATCTGATGAAGTGGGTCTTTGCCCACGAAAGCTTATGCTCCAACACTTCGGTTAGTCTATAACAGGCATGTCCAAAGTCCGGCCCGGGGGCCAATTGCGGCCCGTGTTCCGGTTTAATACGGCCCCCCAGGTAATTTGGCAATATCTATCTTTTATGGCCCCCAACGAATCCATATGTATTGAGATGAATACATTGTAAAATCTCAGTTAATGTCAGTTGGTCTAAATCAGTTATAAATATATTTGGACACAACATGTATACTTGGTGTTATGTTCCTGTTCATATTTTTTGAACTTAAAAGTTGACAGACAACCTTTATTACCAATAATATGTAATGTACTTTACAATGTTCCTGACATATATTTCAGCTTCCTGATTTTTTTTTCATCTGGCCTCAGATATGAAAGGCAGAGTGATTTAACACCTGTTTAGATTTGTCATCCATGTAACGAAATGAAAAGTATGCCATTTGCAATAAACTTTGCATAAAATAGTTAATTTGCATTTAATTTTAATGGTTCAAAGAATGTCAGGCAAAATGGTCGGCCCTCATGCATGTTCACTTCATCAAATCTGGCCCTCTTTGAAAAAAGTTTGGACACCCCTGGTCTATAAGGTGCCACAGGACTCCTCGCCACTATTGCAATGGTGTCATACCATAGCATTCCCTAGACTAAGTATAATCTAAATCAACTGTAAAATAAATGTGGAATGCCTGAGGTTGTGAATATTGACTTTTGTTTTATTATTGGGACAATTGATTTATGTCTGTGGTCTGTAGAACTTTTCTTCGTGTTGCTGGCAGTGTCTGAGAATGGGCATAACGTTTTTTCATGATGTCTGGTTTCTTCCTGCAGAATCTGTCATTGATATTTGTATTACTACTGCTGCCTCTTGACATGTCTAAAACTGTGATGTCCTGGGATTAGAATTAGGAATTAAATAGTGGTCATACAACTATCATTTCTGATATGCCTGAATCATCCAATCTGAAAAGTCTCAGAGGGGTAGTCTGTAACTTTAAAAACAATGAGTAGTCCTGTGGCACCTTAGGCTGTGTCTACACGAGGAAACTATTTCAAAATGACTAAATTTGATTTACTAACTCCCGATTTAACAAATTTGAAATAACGTGTCCTCGCTACATGGAAGCATCAAAATTTGTCCCAGGCAGGCTCCATTAATGTGGATGTGCTACTTTGGATTTAAAGACCCAGGAAGCGAGCAATTAGTAATTAATTTGAATTACTCTGGGGAGTAGTTATTTCAAAATAGCAGCACCGGAGCATCCACACTTCCACTATTTCGAAATAACTATTTTGGAATTAGCGTCATTCCTGAGGAAAAGCAGGAGAATGGATTTCAAATTAAGTAGGCTGTTATTTCAAAATAACGGGCTTGGTAGTGTGGACGCTCATCTTATAAATTCGAACTAAGGGAGATTATTTTGAAATAATAAGACCAGGGCTTAGAGACTAACAAAAATATATGTATAGTATCATGAGCTTTCATGAGCCCTCTTTGTCAGATGAGATGAGCTAGAGAGTTGATCTTATTATGAGAGTATAGAGTATGCTCTTGGAGGTAATTGCTCATTATAATCTTTAAAAACAGACACCTGGTTGAACTTGACATTGCCTGAACTACGGTAAGGACTGAAACAATGTCCCTGACATTTCACACTCACACAAAAGGAGCCGAGACTGTTTGAAGGATGGTAACGCAGTCCAGATGGTGTTAAAATTTGGACCTGTGTCGGAGAGGAACACTAAGTACAACATTCTCTTTTCTGGATTTGATTTCTAACATTTGAAAAGATGAAATGACTAAGAGCTTGGTACAAAATGCCTTGGAGTCAACTGACTGCAGGTTTTTGAGCCCGCTTTTTGAGTCAAGTGTGATTTGTGAGACGGAAACATTTATGTTCCAAATCACTAAGGATTTGGGGCTTAAAAAACCATGTGCCAGTAGCAAAGCTCATGACCATATTGAAACAGATCAGAGCTAACGAGAACCAGGCTCTGGGGGCCCAAGACCGTCTTAGTCATATTACTTTTTATCATAAAACAAACCTTGGTGAAAGCATTCCCGAACAATATACCACAGCTGTAACATCTGTGCTGTTTGGTTATCTAAGTTCACAATGCCGGTCTGGTATTTCACGAAAATGTAAGGTTGTAGCAATTCTCCAGCCAGCTAAATCCAGACAGTGATCTCATAATCCTGGTTGCATTTACTAGTTTCCCCTTCTAATCATGTTGGAATCAGCATGAATTCTCCCACGTGTTAATGGAAAGGAGGAAGCCAGCGCACAAACTCGAGTCTCTGGAACTAAAACACCATTCTTCCAGCCATTTATAACAAATCCCCTACATCGGTTTTAATGTTGCAATATATATATGCAGATTTGACCTCCAGACTTTTACTTTCTTGGGCTGGAGTATTAAGGGACTTGCAATGCACAAGAAAGTGCTTTCCTTCCATGAGCAGTCTTCTGGGGAAGTCTGTAAATGTGTGCTGTATATGGTTATAGCCTTTTGGTTTGTTTTTCCTTCATAGAAATGTCTATAATATCTTCCACTAGCCTGTCCAGAGTTAAATCTCTCCTCAAGAACTACATGTACCATAATAATGACAAGAAATGGGCCAAGAGGGTGCATATTTGTATTGTAGTAGCTTCTAGGAGCCCTAGTTATATATAACCAGAAGCCTTACCCGGCGTTGTCCAGCTCTGGAGCTGTCCCCGGGCAGCAGGGGCTACATGGCCCACCCACCAGATGCTCCCTGGGCTGGCCTGAAATGGCAGGGGCCACATAACACAGTGGGTGGCTGTTCCCTGGGGCTGGGGCACTTGCTGCCCTCTTGTGGTCATTCATGAGTATAATTGTCCCTGGTAGCACATGCATCTCTTTCGGTTTGATACAAAACAATTGCATTCCAGGCACATCTCATTGTTCTGGCACACCTAATCCCTGACCTTGCCTCAAGTCCAGGGGAAGCTGCTTACCGAATGCGGTGATCCTAGCCCTGACTGTTCAGGAGCTCTTGAACAAGAGGACTCACAGGCTACGTCTAGACTACACTCTCTGTTGACAGAGGGATGCAAATCAAGCATGTTGAAATTGATAATGAAGCCAGGATTTAAATATCCTGTGCCTCATTAGCATAGACATGGCCTCTGCTTTTTTTCTAAGTGGAGTTTTAAAAAAAAAGGCAGTCTAAATGCGGATCTGTCGAAAATAAAGCCTTTTTTGACAGATCCTGTATTCCTCAAAAAATAAGGTTTACAGGATCTGTCAAAAAAGGCTTTATTTTCAACAGATCCACGTCTAGACTGCCATTTTTTTTTAAAACTCCTTTTTTAAAAAAGCAGCAGCCATGTTTATGCTAATGAGGTGCGGGATATTTAAATCTCGGCTTCATTAGCAATTTCGACGTGCTTAGTTTGCGTCCCTCTGTCGACAGAGAGGTGTAGTCTAGACATAGCCACAGATGGACACACAGACAGACACACCGATGACAAACTCTCTAACGTATAATAATTTGCTCCCACGTAATGCGTGTGTCCCCTATACCTGTTTGAGGTGGCAACTTTGTCCACCTCTCACCGCACCTAGTCCAGCTCAATGGTAATGAGCTTGCTACAGTCTCTGCTAAAAGTCCTATGCCTTTTAGCTCATGCTGTACAGGCCTGTAAGACTAAGCTTCAGAAGTCCCAGGTTCGATCCTGACTACCGATGACCGGGGTCTGTTGGCGTTACGTGTGCACAAAGCTTTGCTGCATAGCAACCGAATCTCCTTTTTGGAGCCCTTCTTCCTCGTCCATAACTCATACACTCATAGAAATCTAGGGCTGGAAGGCATCCATTCATTCCTACCCCCTGCACTAAGGTCGGGCAGGGTAAACCTAGACCATCCCAGAGAGGTGTCTATCTAACCTGTTCGTAAAACGATGGGGATTCCGCAGGCTCCTTGCAAGCCTATTCCGCAGCTCAACCATCCTTCTAGCCTCTGCCCATTGTTCTGTTTACCTCTGTCACTGCACCATACCAGGATGATGTGATATAATCTTTGAGACAGAGACTGTGTCTTTCTGGGGGGCATAGTCTCTCGCGTACTTGATGTGCATTTGGGGCAGGTTACTCCACAGTAACATGAAATTAGTAGTGAAGAAATCAATACACAGTGCTCATGCCTCAGAGCTAAATCTTCTAAGACTGACACACGCTGCTGATCAAAGCACTTCTAAGTGCTCCCTTCAAATAGCAGCAGTGCCTGCCAGCGTACTTAATAGGTGTGCCTGCGTTCAGATGCTGCGGAGCAATGCATGAATAGGCTGGTACCCATGAATTTGATCCTTGTGCTAGGACAAGGGTGAGTAATAATTTTTGATGGGGCAGGCACTCCGAGAATGTGGTAAGTGGTCAAGGGCCATACTTTTCTATGCTATCAATTGAAGGGGATGGGGGATGGGAGGCAGTTTGAGATGAAGGAGGGGGTTGTGACTGGGGTTTGGTGTGCAGGAGGGGGTGCAGGAACCCCTGTTATATTCATGGGTGCAGGAGAGGAGTCTGACCCTGGAGAGGAGTGTAGGTGAAGAGGGTTTGGGTCCTAGCCAATGTTCCTTCTAATTTTTTCCCATCCATGTGCAGAATACATTTTGTTATGTGTATCAAAGCATATACGGATGTGCACCACCAATAGTGGTGGTGCACCTTTTGGCTGTGGGTGCGCTGCTAATCACCTGGGTGGCATTTGAATCTCTCCTGCGTGGCTGCCCAAGCATTCGGCTTATAGGGAACGCTGCTCGCAAGGTGGGGTAGGAGACGATTGTGACCTGGGACAGGGATTCAGGAGGGGGGTGCAGAGGGTTTGTGTCATCACCTGCGGCAGAGGTGCAAATGGGGGAGCAGAGGGTTGGGGGAAGGGAGGAGCTGGGGTGCCAGGAGAAGGCTTTGGCTGGGAGGCGCTTGCCGTAAGCAGCTTCTGCTCAGCAGCCTAGTGGGACTCTCAGGCAGGTTCCCTCCATGCCTGCAAGCCAATGGTTTCTGGCCAATGGGAGCTGTGAGAATTGTGCTGGGGGCACGGGCAGCATGCAGAGACCCCTCTTCTCCCAAGGGGCATGCACAGCGAAGAGACACACATGCTGGCCCCAGAAGCTGGTCGCTTTGACAGGCACGTGGGGGCACAGCAGGGAGGAAGCCTGCCAGAGGTTCCCGCTGGGGCGTGAGACATTGACAGTTCAGAGGATTGTGGCAGGCTGGATCCGAATGGTTGGTGTATTTTGCTCCCCCCTCTACTAGGAGAAACCTAGCAGCCTTCTTGGAGGATCTGGCTGCTGCATTCAGCGGCTGCGTCTAGACCGGCAAGTTTTTCCGCAAAAGCAGTTGCTTTTGTGGAAAAACTTGCCAGCTGTCTACACTGGACACTTGAATTTGTGCAAGAACACTGACGATCTCATGTAAGATTGTCAGTGTTCTTCCACAAATACTATGATGCTCCCGTTCGGGAAAAAGCCCTCTTGCACAAATATATTTGCACAAGAGGGCCAGTGTAGACAGCCCAGGACTGTTTTGTGCAAAAAAGCCCCGATGGCGAAAATGGTGATTGGGGCTTTCTTGCGCAAAACCGCGTCTAGATTGTGTCTGACGCTTTTCCGCAAAAAGTGCTTTTACGCAAAAGCATCCGTGCCAATCTAGACTCTCTTTTCCACAAATGCTTTTAATGGAAAAACTTTTCCATTAAAAGCATTTGCAGAAAATCATGCCAATCTAGATGTAGCCAGCGTGTGCACTGTTACGTGCACATAAAGATTCCCTCAGGAGACCCGCTGTGAGATACATTTGTAAAAGAAATGAGCTATGACAGTAGTGTAGAGTAAAATGTGCTTTCTCCTTTTGAGTTGTCTTCCTCTTGGCTGACTGGCTCCCCTTGAAGCAGGGGATGTGGTGCAGGCAGATTTGGAGTCATCTTGTGATGCTAGAAAGCTCCAGGGAAGGTGTAATCGCCAGAAGAGTAGCAGAGATCGCGAGAACCTGTGGTTTCATTCTGTAGCATTTGGAGCAGGGGTGGGGAACCTCGGACCCGGGGGCCCACAGCTTGCTTGGGTCTAGCCCCCGAAGCACAGGACTTCCCCCAGCATTGGGGAGCCCATGCTGGCACTCCATCCCCCTGTCACCCTCCCACCACAGGGCTGGAGAACACAAAATCTACTGGCCCGGGCCCCCTTTGGCTGTGGTGTGTGAGGGGAGTGTGGGAAGTGGCTTTCTATTTTTCAGTCGGGGCCACACCAATGAGAGTCTGTTTGCTTTTCTGCTTGCTTCTCACTTGTGTGCAGCCCCTGACCCAAAAAAGGTTCCCCACCCCTGATTTAGAGGTAAACAGAGAGAGAGGGGAATTGCAGCCAACAGAACCTGCACAAAGGTGGATATGCTGTCAGAAGCTCTAAGGCAAAGGCAAGTGCAAGAATGGGCAAATACCAGCCCCTGGACCAAATCCAGTCAGCCAGGGTTAGCCCTGATGGGCCGCCTCTGTACTTACCTGAGCCTCTGCAGGTACAGGCGATTGCAGCTCCCGTTAGCTGCGGATCATCAATCCTGCCCAATGGGAGCCGAGGAAAGTGGTGTCCTAGTCTGAGCGGCTTCCCGCAGGTCCCATTGACTAGGAATGTTGGTCCATGGCCAACGGGAGCTGCAATCTCCCTTGCCTGTGGAGGTGCTGATAAATATAGCATCTGTGGCTAACCCTGGTGAACCTCATTGTCTTATTGCCCATCTCTGGGCTAGGTTAACAGGTTTTCCTAGAACTCAGAATCTCAAGTCCCAGTGAGTTTGAGAGGTCTTCTGGAACTGTGAACACTTCCCCAGGTCCACGAATGTTCATAGACCTGGACTGAGGCGGATTGCATGGCAGACCTAGAACCGGAGCTCGCTCTAGGTGTTGCATTCAAGTCTAATCCAAAGTAATGATTAAAAGCCATTATCATCTGACCCGCAGTTCAGTGCCCTAGGTGAGATGAGTTGCTGATCTTCCTGTGATTCCTAGTGGTTGGGACCCCTCACGAGCAACTACCCTGGACGCCTCAGTAAAGAAAATCAGAATTAAATGGGCACAGTGTCTGAAGCTCAGCTCAGGTCATCCATAGCTAACACATGCCAGTGGTATAGTCAAGTTTGCATCCTCGCTGGGCTGCATTTGCCGTGTGGCTAGAGAGTTCCCTTTCTTAAGGCTCTCCGATCTGATATCTTTCAGGAGCATTAATTTTTCTCGTGTTCTGTTGTATTTGATTCAGCCGGAGACATTGCAGGGAACGTGTCTGCACTCAAAAATGAGTCTGAATGACGGAAAGAAGTGTTTACCCTTTGACTAATTTCCTCCTGATTTATTTCCCCTCTTGGAAAGCTTGTGGTTAATTTGTAATCTTCTGTAAAGCACCATATGGGAAGTAATTCAACTTTCATCTAATCTGAAATGAGAACCTTAAATCAGTTTCAACACACTGCGGCTTTCTTCAGTTCTTCCCAGTTCACCGGCTCTATTCAGGGTAGATTCCTGGCAAGGAACCAAAAAACGCATAGAAGAAAAGTTGTTCTGACAATCCGATTTGTGAATTATAACTGTAAACTTTGATCACATCCCTCTTTCTCCAGAATGGGGGGATTTTAAGTGTCTTGTTATCAACAATGAATTAAATCAAATGTGACAGAATTCCTGGCTCCATTCACTTCAGTGGGAGGGGTCAGGATTTCATTGGCTGTGATTTAGATTCTCACGATCATTATAATATTTATTGTTTCCATTATAGTAGTGCCTGGAAGCCTTGGCAAAGGACCAGGCTTCATGTTGTGCAGGCATGTAGAGAGCTCACAACCTACATGACTAACAGGATGTAACAGATGCAAGAATCAGACAGACCGAATGAAGGTGGGTTGGAAGCAAAAGGAAAAATAAAGCTAATAGAGCTGGGCATAGCCGCGAATAGACATTACTAGAAAACTTATCGTGATTCCTCCATGCTCCTGTGATGGGGCGATCCAACCCCGCACTAGCCAAGTGGAGAGCAAACTGGCCTGCTGGGATGAGAAGGCCTCTTCCCCCTCAGCGTTGCTGGGCATGCTCCAGTTGTGAGCCCGGTGTAAAAGCCAGGGAAACAGCTCAGTCGGGGCTGACCTCCGGAGGGGAAGGAGCTCTTGTACGAGCACCGGAGCAGCAGCTGCTGCTGCTGCCGCCTGAGCCAAAGTCACAGGCCCAACCAACACTTGCAGCCACCGTCACCGCACCAGCTGCCGCCGTGCCAACAGCACCACCACACCAGACACCACTGCTGCACCAGACACCGGACCAGCCATTGCTGCCGTGCCTGCCAACACTGCTACCGCAGCAAGAACTGCACGTATAGGTGGGGCCTACGTCGGCCAGGGGGATGGAGTAGGAAGCAGCCCAGAGCGGGGAGCAGGAGGTGCCCCGGCAGGCTCGGCACATTTTGGGAGAACTCCCCACCAAGCTAGTGGTGGGAACCACTCACCACTGATATGGCCCTGGGCTGGAGCCTGATGGAGAGGAAGGGCCCAACCCCCCATACTCCTCCTTTCCTAGCTCCCGGACCAGGAGCTGAGCCTGAGGAAGACTAGGCCTCTGGGCCTGACGGTGAGAGACTAGGACTCAGGGCCCAACAGGGGAGATCCCCCTTGTGCGGGATCATGGGGCTAAGCACCCCTCCTCACCTCCCTAAACTTTAGATCAAATTTTCAATGGCATTCCTACATGACTTAGGGTCAGATTGACGGAGGAATTTTGATGCTGAAGGGTGCAGATAACTGTCTAGTGGGATTTTCAGCAGTGTCTAAGCACAGTGAGCAAATGAGCATCAGGCACATCTCCGGTTACAAATCCCAGGTGCCCATAGACCCTTGAAAACCTGGCCCTAGGATCCATTTGAAAATTCTGCACTGTGTCCATAGCTTTTTACTGCAAGGCAGTTGCTCTGCCGCTGTTTATCACTGCACGTGCCAGTCAAGAAGATAGCTCACCTAATACTAAGGAATAACAGAAATTAAACCTCAAAAGATAAACCATGATGGGGAAAAATCAAGCTATTAGGCACCAACTGGATTCAGCTGGGTACCAAAATCTGAGAGAGGATTTCAGCTGGCCCCAAACCAGCCTTTGAGGTCTCATATGCAAATTTAGTACAGACATCTGTTCGTAGATATGAGCTGTGCAAATATTGGCTGTGGAGCAGTAATTGGAGCCACGTGAATTTGTTCTCATATGAGTGACGGACTGTGGCTGAATATCTAACACTGGTTGTTTTAATAACTACTCAATGCAGGAAACCTGGTATGGGAGAGGTTATTGGCTGGAGGCTCAGGATTACACATGCCTGAATCAAGGATGTTGCATTTGTAATCCACACACCTCCTGGATGTGGGTCACTGTCCCATGTACTGGCACTGAGTCCATTCACTGAGAGAGAGAATGAGTTCAGTCTATGGCCAGCTGGCTTTTAGCTCATGCAGTAGAGGCTCATGCACTAAGCTCCAGAGGTCCGAGGTTTGGTTCTGCCTTCAGCATTACACATGGCCTAAGAATCAATGAGCAGGCCAAAGCTGAAGAAAATCCAAGTTTTCCTACTAGCTCTTACACTGAATCACCATTTGACTTTGGGGAAGCTACTTCAGCTTCCTAGCTTATTTTCCCCATCGGGATATTAATGCCGCAGCTTGTTTCCACCCTATTAGAGCACATGGTAATGTTGCCATTGGCTGCAATGACACCACGATCAGACCACATTTACTTGGAGGTGAAAAGCGCCAGTTTAGGCAAAGCATTATCAGTCTGATACACCTGGAAAGCCGGCTGTGTTGCAAAGATACAGACAGAGATCCGCCAGCAAAATTTGCTAATAAAAACCATTAGCAAACATGTCTCCACCATAGGAGCTGAATTAAACAATGTGACACGTATTAAATGAGCAATCGAAACGATGCAGTAGAAATTGCTGTGCATGTTTGTGGATCGGTGACAAAATAATACCCTGTGTTCTGTGATATCATTAGGCAGGCTTAACAAGCTGTCACGGGACGTGATGTGAAAAGAGTGACATGCACCAAAAGGGATACTAAACCGAAGAGACTCAAAGGCATGCACAGTTAATGCTGAAACCTCTGTCCACATCCAGCCTCTTTGTAGCTAGGCCAGTTGGAAACCTAGGAAGGTAAGACCTAGATGCAGAGGATAACTCAACAGTGATCTGCGTGTATGCTGGGAAATGTGTGTCTGCAAGCCAGAGGAACACACTTTTAAATATGGGGGCTTTAAGCAAAATAAAGAAGCTTTCTGGCTCCCGGTTACATCCCCCTGGGGTGTAGGAGAGGAAGATCTCAGGATTATGCTCCCACATTAGCTCTGTTACTCCGATCTCTACAGCGGAGACTTTGAGGCTGGGAGAGGAAGAAAGAGAAGTCCTTATATGCCGGCCCAGTCTTCTCTCTGTAAGATGCACTGCCATTTCATTCAGGTATATGCAGACTCCGTGGGTTCAAAAGTCCACTCCCAGCAGACTCCATTAAAAAGTCATCAATTCCAGTCGTTATAGTGAGGAATGGGGTTTCCGCCATTTTCTCCGAACTCAGAACAACCCATGACTATGACACTGTGTTAAAATGGTGGATGGTTGTTCTCTTTGTGAGGTCTCCTGTGTATTTTCTGCCCAATGGGGTTCCAATGAAGTTTTTTAAATGACCAGTTCCAAAAGCTGAAGCAGGCCCTGATCTAGGACTTGATTTTTCTCCCACAGAAGTCAAAGGCCTGACCAAGGAAGAGAAGTCCAATAGGTTTGTTGCTTTAATTCCGCTGCTATTACTGGCCAATAAGCAAAGGCTCCAAATAGTGTAGCAACCATAACAAGTACATTATGACAGTGTCCATCATTGAGAGCATTGGTGATGTGTTTTTGATGGCCAGAAGAAAAAAAGGTAAGAATTATTAATGAATTTTGGTGGCCTAAATCACTTTTTGTCTTTTGAAAATTGCCCTTTTATTATGGAAAAGTAGCTACTGCACATCAGTGTTCCCTCTAAGATTTTCCTACCATGAGCGGAGTGAGTTTTGGCATGTGCACCTCTATTGAGGCTATGTGCGCTGGTTTGGATGTGTGACACCGTGGCACCCAATGTATTAACACACACGTGTTCTGGGTAGTCGGAGCAGACGCACCCCTCCCCTCCTCTCCCTGGCCATTTGGCAGGTCCCATTCCCAACCGCCCGAGAAGACCCCCCAACATCATACAGCAGATCCCATTCCCAGCCCCAGCAGCCAGGACTGGCCCCGCTCCCCTGCCACGTGGCAGCTCCGGCTACCAGAGCAGGCCTTCCCCCCGCCACATGGCCATAGCAGGTCCTGGCTCACTGCCTCAGCAGCTCCCTCACCACACCATCTCAGCCAGACCTGCCCACCGGAGCAGGAACCTGCTGCCTGAGCGCAGCTCTGTAGCTCTCTCAAGGAGGTGGGCGGGGGAAGAATTTTTTGTGCACGGCCGCACAGGTGTGCACCGTAGTGGGAACTAGGCTGCACGTGCAAAGTGACCCATTTCCATTTGCACCGCAATTTTTATAGCATCTCTGCATAGTCCAGTCAACTTTCCACTCCATCACATAACCCCTCAGTGACTGGGAAGGATTCGGGATGCCACATCTCCCCGCCAGCTAAGAAGGGATAAACAAGAGCCCACAGGCTCAGCTAGCTCTGCCCCACTGTGCCTGCAGCCAGAGCCAAGCCTGGAGGGAGAACAACGTAAAGAACCTGGCTCAGTTCTGGGCAGATTGGCAAGGAAGCAGGATGGAGCTGTGCCTTTCTCTCTGCATGAAGGGAGCGTTGCTAGGGAAGAAGCAGGCCGGATAGCCGGGGAATCACTGAGTGAGACGCACGTAGCCCCCAGAACAACGCTCAGCCAAGAGAAGAGTGGGGATGAGCCAGGAATGAGCTGACTTTACATTTTCCTTGAGAAGAATTTGGGGCTATGCCCCTCCAGTCCCCACAAAGGGGTGAGGGCTGTGCGAGTGCCCAGTGGACACGAGAGGCAGAGACTTTCTCCCCTTCCTAGATCACCTGCGGGGGCACGAAGGGTCAAATGCCCTCCCAGCACCATGGGTAGGAGGGGCTAGGAGCTGGCCAGCACTCAGAGATGGAGCTCGCAAGGGTGGGGTCTGGCTCCAGCAGCAGAGGCCCCCACGCAGCCACTGACAGTGGTGGGCGAAGCAGAGAAATGGCTCCAGCTCACTGAGCTCCTCCAGCCATGTTGCTTGGGGGAGGGGCAGGACCACCCCCACACTCTCCCATGGGAAGTGAGGTGATGCAGATGGGTGGGAGCAAAGTGAGCTGGAGCTTTGCTTGCCCTGCCACAGCTGATAAGTGCAGGGGGGAACGGTGGGGCCCCTGCTGCCGCCGCTGGCCCCTGCGCTCAGTAATCCCCTAGGCTGCATCACTTGTGGGAGGGGGGAGAGGCAGAGCAGGGGCAGGAAGGGGCAGAGCGGAGGTGGGGCCTGGAGGGCAGGGGGTTGTCCCAGACCTTCCTGAGGCTGGGGGAGGATCAAGTGAATGGTGCCCTCCATGTTCCCCTTCACCAGTTGCCTCTGCTCCCCTTCTACTTCCGGGGAGACCTATGGCCTGGGCTGGATTAAGGCATGGGCTAGCCAGGCAGCTGCCTAGGGCGCCAACCTACGGGGGCACCTGATGGCAGCTGTAAGGGGCACACAGCACTTGTTATAGCTTCCATCAGGTGCCACACACTCGTCTCCCAGATTGCGGGCTGCAGCAGCTCCCAGCGGCCACCCTGCAGCGGCCGCCTGGGGTGGGGGCCACGTTAATTCCCGCAGTGCCGGCCAGCAGAGCCCTTCCCCCCATGACCACAGGGCCCTGCACGGCTAGGCCCGGGCTGTGCGCCAGTGGTGGTAGCCAGGCTGGGCTGGGCCAGGCACATGCATCCTGCCACTGTCAGCTCTGCGCGTCCTCCCCCACGTGCCGGGCAGGGGCGGGGGGGGGGCAGGGCCATGCATGAGCCCTCTCCCACACACTGGTGCGGGGCTGGGGCCACGCATGCGCCCTCCCCCAACCTGGGGCGCAATTAAACTGTCTGCTCGGAGCGCCGGAATGACTCGGTCCAGCCATGCCCGTGGCCACATCAGGATTCAGGGGAAGGTCTCCAGTGGGGGCACTACTCCACCTGTGCCGTTACTGGGGGGCAAAGGTGAACCGCTCTGACATATGTGACGTCGGTAGCTGCTGCTACTCCACAAATAACACGCATATGTAGGTCTACGTTTTCGGTACACTTGTCTCTTTCACCAACAGAAGCTGGGCTCATAAAAGATATTACCACCACACACATACACACACACACACACACACACACACCCCTCCTGCTCGAGTGTAGTTCAGTTAGAAGACAGCATGAGGGCACTCTCTACAAGTCATTGTTGCGTTCTGCACCAACAGCCGATGGCTAAACAGTCAGACTTGAAAGTGACACATTTTTCTGGCTCCTTTGGTTTCTCTCTGCACTGAACTGTTAAGATCTTGCTTTAAAATTGAGGCTGCCCCAGAACTATGCCCAATAGCACCAGAAACAGAGTTATTAGTGAAGATTCACATGGGGCGTTAGCCTAATCTGACAGATATAGCATACCATGCAGGTTTGGCTCCGGGGCTCTTTATTTACACGCACAACAGGAGCGTGTAGAAATAGATTTGGAGCGATGTTCATTTTTTCTCCCCCAGCTGTGCTTTTCCTTTGGATCACATTCTATTTTGTCTGTAAGGGTTCCATTCCGTTTGGCGCCGTTCTCCTTTGGCAAGCGAGAATGATTCTCCCTGGGCCATCCCTGTAGCACAGAGGTCTGTTTCGTTGTGCCACATGTCTTTTGGCTTGGAGCCATCGACGGCGCTCATGCTGCCTTTGGAGTGGGAGGTTATTCAGACAGGATGTTTCGTGACTTGAGGGATGGAGGACGGGGAAAAGCTGGGGAAGATTAATTGGGGTGGTTGGCGTTTGGGGCTATTACACCAGTCAAGAAATAGGCTGGCCTGCATTGCTCTGCTCATAACACTCACCACTCCGCCTTACAGCAACGACCATAACTGAGGCTAGATTTAGGAAGGGATTTTCTGCTTTGTCAGACTGGCAGGGCTCTTGGGGGTCTTGGCTTTTCTCTGAAGCATGGGTCATGGGCATGCTAGGGTCACCTGGGCACATCTTATCTAATCAATTCCATTGCAGGGCTTCAGGAGCCAATGATGTCACAAACGCTTAGTATCCTGAACTGAATATGTCTCGTCTGGGTACTCGTCTGTACAGGGACACTCAGGCAATGTCTACTGTACACAGTGATGTCAGGCTAACTTGCCTCAGTCTACGGCAGTTACATTATTTGTGAGCGCACATACTTGGCTTCTGGTGTTGGCGGTGCACGCCCTCACCAGGAAAACGTGTATCAATTGTGCGGTTGTGGGACCACTCCTCAAGACCAACGGTAGTCAACGTAAGCAACGCAATGTCTCCAGTGACACTGCAACAACTTGATTACATATGCTGTGACTCTACACCACTTGGGGGAGGTGTTGTTACTAAATTGGCATAGAAAGGTGACATTTAAGTGGAGACACTTCCCCAGTGACATGGGCACAAGGCAGCTTATGTCAATCTAGCTGTGTAGCATAGACCAGGCCTCAGAATAGTTCATCCAAGGGTTTATCAATGCTTGAAGTGCTACAGTAATACTGCTACAGCTGTTCCACTATAGTACTTCAGTGTAGATATGACACTGACTGGTGCCAGGCCTCTGGGCAAGGTGGGGTGGCCATCCCATGCTCCTGAAAGGGGTGGGGCAGAAGGGCAGAAGAGGCGGGGCCTAGCCTCCCATCACTAGCCATTCATCACCACCCAGCACTCTAGTGGCAATTTAAAAGGCTCGGGGCTCCGGCTGCAACAGTAAGGGTAGAGTGGCGGGGAGCCTTGGGCCTTTATGTATCACCAGGCCCCAGGGCAGCGGCCCCTTTATCCCCTGCCCAGCCCTACCCCACCTCTCAGTCATCAGGCCTGTAGCTTCTCTTGTTGATGTAGCTACCGCCTTTTGGAGTAGTGGAACTCGTGCGCCGATGGAAGGTGACAGTGCAGTGCTGTAAGGGGAGACAAGCTGCAAAGATGAAGGGGAGCTCTGCTGTAAATTCTCTAAACACGCTCTCCAGCAGACATCTCCAGGATGAGCTGGAAGATGCTGGCAGTCGGGCTTCATCTATGAAGAGGTATACATTATATAGGCATGTCTACATTGCAATTCAAAACCTGTGGCCAGAGGTGCCGACAGCTTCTGCAAGCCCCAGGGCAAGGTGTGTGTGGGGGGGAGAGGGTGGCCATGCTTCTGGAAGAGGCGGGGCCTCAGGTGGAAGGGGTGTGGCCAGGGCAGCCAGCCCTAAGCACCGCCCAGAGTGCAGCACCCCTCTCCCCAGCCCTGAGCGCCTCCCAGAACACGGCAGTGGGTCCCCCCTCCAGCCCTCAGAGCTGCCTGGAGCATGCCATGTTGGGCCTGGTGGTGATTTAAAGGGCCTGAGGCTCTGTGGTCACCTTCCCTCCCACCCCCATCGGCGGGCCTGCCTGTGTCTGGCTTGTGACAGCTGATTCAAGCTTCTAGGAATTGAGCTAAAGGGCTGTTTTATTGTGGCGTAAACATATGAGCCTGGCATGGAACACTACGACTCTGCATTGGGGAGGGAGGTAGGGTGGCTAGCAAACAGTTCGTTCCAGAAAAGCTAAACCTAAAGACTTTTTCCTGCCACCAGCATACAGCATGGATTTCTTCCTGCTAACATTTCCGTCTAGCTCAGTTGTTGTTTCCATAAAGAGCCGTGGGGCTCGGTACCTACTTCCCTTGCAGTGGTTTGTTTGGTTTAAGTCTAAATATGTGTGGAATGTCCCCTTACTTGCTGTGCCTGTTGTTTATAACTACCGAGACATGAAAGCAGCAGCCCAACATGACCCCCTCTGAAGCAGGCTCCTCACGGATACCACAGGGAGCATCTGCTCTCTGAAAATTAGTTTTCATACAACAGGAGGCTTTGCGGCTGTTCTGAACAGATTTCCATGACATCTTGGTAAGAGTACCTGTGGCTATGCTTCCTCTTCCTCTTCCTCTTCCTCTTCCTCTTAACTCAAACCAAGGTCGGGGTTTAGTTGTGCCTAGAAAATGGGAAGTGCCAGGAATGGGACTGTTCTCCAGAACATGGGAGGGGAAGGCTGGGAAAGAGAGGGGCATGGGGAAGAGGGATGCAATGTTAAGAGTGGCCACTGGGGAGCAGCTGCAGCACAAAGAATAGCCATCAAGGCTGGGTCTCTACCATCTTGCCTGTCACCAGACTCATGAGCAGCCCCTGGGTTCTCCAAACTCAGAGCCTGCCCCGCATGGAGAGCCTGCAGGCTGAGGTGGGGGGGGGGGGGGGAATGGAGATGGGGGAGCCCCCAGAGCCTGCCCTCCAGACAGCCTTCAGGGTGTGTGGGGGAGTGGACCCACTGGCAGAGCAGGCAGCCCTAAGGGCCTGGCCCCTCCCCACACAGCTTGCAAGCCATGGGGGAGGGGGACTCTGGAGGGAGCAGCCTGCAGAGCCTCACTCCCCCCTTCCCCCAACAGCCTGCAGGCTGCAGGGGGGCCACTGGAGAAGCAGAAACTGGATGGGGGGAAGCCATCTAGGAGCTTCCCTGTAGGAGCATTCTTGGCTGAGCAGTGGAGCAGTCGGGAGGCTATAGCAAGACTATAAGAACCACAGTTCTTCTGCAACCTCCCCCCAGGTCTCCATGCATTGCAAGAGGGTGTGTGTGTGTGTGTGTGTGTGTGTGTGTGTGTGTGTGTGTGTGTGTGTGTGTGTAGTAGAGACTCTGAGGTAGTGGAAAACTTGATGGGGGAAGGGAGGAGAGAAGATGGGAACCAGCTGGGAGCAGGCAGATTTCCCAACAGAATTCCATCCAAAAGATGCTGCCCGTCAGAACAGCGCTAGCTCCACGTACATGGCTGTGGAAAGTGAGGACAGCTGCTATCCTGTCATTTCACCACTAGCAAGACACTGTCTGGGAGCAAGGCTTCTATGGGTGCTCAGTTATGATCCTGCATTTAACAATGTGACCCTCAGTTTCTGAAGGCTGTCAGAGCTCCGATAATAATCATGACCTGCTATTCTATTGCAGTTTTCATCAGTAGGTCTCAAAGCAGCTTGCGAAGGAAGTAAATGTCCGATCCCTTTTACAATGGCGGGAAACAGAGGCATAATACTTTATTAAAGTCAAACAAATACATATAAATATACCCTAACCCCTGTCCTCAATGGACATAAATCTACTTCATTTTACTGACGGCAGCAGAATTATGCCTATTTACACCAGCTGAGGACGGGGTCTGGATGATTATCTACAGAGATCAATGTGGTGGTCAATTTAGCAGGTCTAGTAAAGACTCGCTAAATCAAACGCTGAGGGTGCCCCCACAGATGCTGGTACTCCTCAAATCGCAAGGAGTAAGGGAAGTTGATGGGAGTGTTTGCTTCTGTCGACCTCCCACTGGGGAGATGGCACCAAAGTTCAAATAAAGGTACGTCAACTCCAGCTACGCAATTAACATACCTGGAATCATGGGTCTTAATTTGAACTTTCATGTCTGTCTCATACAGCAAGGCCTGATTCAACTGTTGTTGCAGGCCTGCATAACTCTACTTCTTTAGCAGTGGGACGGGAGTCAGAGGATAAGGGAGTCAGACCCAAACACCACCTCTAAATTTGGCCTGGTGTCTTTCAGACACACAAAATGACCAATTCTCCTTTAACATAAATATTACTTACCCCTTTCTAGGCATCCTAACGGAAAAGAGGACAACATCGCCTTCTCCTCACTGCGTCTGCAACTCATTTATTACTTGGGCTGGGATCTGACACCTAATACATACATAAAAGGATAGCTGCTAGCCCTTCAGTTTTGCCGATCAGACCTATAAGCTTCTTACAATCTACAGGGAATTCTTTGGAAATTTAGAAAGGGAACAAAAGAAGCCCCGTCTTCAACCTCTTTAAATCCAATTACTTTTGATGGTGTTACTAGATCAAATGAGTCTTTTTTTGTAGGTCTTCCTAGACACCATTTGAAAAGACATGCCATGTGAACATGGAAACTTTTCAAGTTGAGGGAAAAAGAAAAGAAGAGGAAAGACTACTTCAAACTGATCAAAAAAATTTCCCTAAGTAGTACTCCACCAGGTTACCTATGGATTAGCAATAAGTTGAGTGCAGAGGGCACATTTTAAATCAATTGTAGCAAATAAATATAGAAACTAAAACAAATAAGAACAGGAGGAAGAGGGGGAGGTGGCCTTCCAAGAGGAAAAAACCCCAGATCTATCTGAATTCAGTTCTATTCTACAAAATAGCTCCAAGTTAAAGCACATCAGAATTTCAGTTATCCGTTGCTGACCGTTAGCATTTACTGCTATCAACCTTAGGGTTGCTCACAGTGGCCTTTTTATTTCCCCCCTCATGAGAATGAAGATTCATGGGTGATACAAGAAGAAAACAACCAGCAAAACTTGAAATAAAAGCAAAGCTGCTCTGATCAATCCTGCCCAAAAGTTTAGTTAGGCCTCCATCAAATAGACTGTGGCTATTTCTCTCTAAGGGTATGTCTACACTACAGCGTTATTTCAAAATATCTTATTACGAAATATCAGAGGGGTAGCCGTGTTAGTCTGAATCTGCAAAAGTGGCGAGGAGTCCTGTGGCACCTTATAGACTAACTGAAGTGTAGGAGCATAAGCTTTCGTGGGCAAAGACCCACTTCGTCAGCTGCATGGTAGACTCTCCATCACTGGCAATTTTTAAATTAGGGTGGGATGTTTTTTTCTAAGAGACATGCCCTAGTTCAAGCAAGCATTATGTCAGGGAAGTTCCATGGCTTGTATAAGGCAGGAGATCACAATGGTCACCTCTGGCCTTGAAGTCCACAAATGTCTTGCATCTGTGAGGACAGTGTGAGGAGGAAGAGCTCCAAGATGATTGCCCTTCAAATTTGATGCCCTTAGCAGCTGTCTGTGTTGCGATTAGCAGCTGTCTATGGTGACTATACCAAAACGCTGGTTGTGAGAGCCGGCAGCAACCAAGAAAACGGCTGATCTATCCACACCGTCCATAAGGCCATGGCAAAGGAGGGCTAACAGAAAGGATTTTAGCTGACACAAGAACTGAAGCAGAACACATGATGGCCGTACATAGGATGGGAAAGAATTTTTCCCCAAGTAAGAGTGGCAGTGACCTTGGTGCTGTCTTCTTCAGCATGTGGGTGTCACGATTGTCGGGGGTATATCTCACTTAATCATTTCCCTGCCATTTAGGGGTGCCTCAAACACTGGGTGCACTTCAGTCCCACTTAGTCTCTGTCTAGGGCACATCCTACAAGGAGAGGGCTAGCTCAGTGGTTTGAGCATTGGCCTGCTAAACCCAGAGTTGTAGTTCAACCCTTGAGGAGGCCACCCAGGGATCTGGGGCAAATCTGTCAGGGATGGTACTTGGGCCTGCTGTGAAGGCCAGGGATAGGACTTGATGACATCTCAAGGTCCCTTCCATAGGTATGTCTCCATATTATCTGTCTTATCTTCTCCTAGTCTTAGTCTCCTTGGACTGTAATACTTTAGTCTAAATTTGGTTGTTGGGTTCAGTGCACAGGTGGCCTGGGATGGAGCTTGGTGTAGGGCTTTAGGGTGCAAGAGTGGGTGTGGGGCCTGAGAGGGAGTTTGGGCAAAGGAGTTTGGGGCAAGGGGTTGAGGTGCAGAGTCCAGGATAGGGTATGGATGCAGGAGAGGATTTGGTCTGAGAGGGGGATGTTGGAGGGATGCAGGGTCTGGGAGGGAGTTGGGTGCAGGAGGAGGTGGGATGACAGAGGCAGGCTCTGGCTGGGAGGTGCTTACCTAAGCAGCTCCCTGACAGCAATACTGTCAGGCAGGCTTCCTTGCCTGCCAGCAGCCCCGGGCTGGCTGTTCTACGTGGATCTCTGCACCGCACCAAGGAGGGGGAGGCTCCACGTGCTGCCCTCACCTCCAGCAAAATCTCTCAGCTTCTCTTGGTCAAAACCCACCTAATAGGAGTTAAGAGGTCTTGCTAGGGGCCAGGGTAGGGCTCAAAGCCTTGCTCCCTGCAGTGCAGAGAGCCACAGGGAGCAGCCAGTCACTTTGAGCAATGCTGCTCCCTGCTGCTGGGGCCAGCAGGCCAGATTGAAAGGCTTGCCTGCCCCTGGACTCGATGCTTTGGAAGTCCCTTCTGCCCAGACCCACCAATGGAGGGAGCAGGGAGGAAAAGCAAAATAGTTTTCCCCAGGGCCCAGCGATTCAAAAGGGGTGGTGTCGGCCAGAGTCCCGGGCCCTTAAATCACCACCAGAGCACCATGTGGTGTGCTCCAGGCAGCTC
Source organism: Pelodiscus sinensis (assembly GCF_052426305.1). Classification (NCBI taxonomy): domain Eukaryota; kingdom Metazoa; phylum Chordata; order Testudines; family Trionychidae; genus Pelodiscus; species Pelodiscus sinensis. Next base: position 43,211,114 of record NC_143063.1, read on the forward strand.
TGAGGGCTGGCCAGTGGTAGAGGATGTACAGCTTGCTTCAGGAGGTGCTGAGGTTAGGCTGCTTCTAGCCCCACCCCTTCCACCCAAGGCCCCACCCCTTCCAGGAACACAGAGCCAACCCCTCACACCTTGCCCAGGGGCTCAGCAAATCAGTTGACACCCTTCTCCCCTCCCCCCAATCATGTAAGAGTGAGTAAAGCCAGAGTTCAAAGAAGGATGGATATTTTGAGTAGATTCTGAGAATATTTGAACTCGCTGAGGTGACAGCTACACAATCAAATGTCTTGGAGGAACACGCAGTTAAAACATCCCTAGCAGACATGGTGCAATAATGGTTTCCATAGCACTGTTTCAGTCTAGCACTCCTGGCAGGGCTAGCTTCTCCAAAGGAGTGGGCAGGTAAGGGTGTGAGCAGAGCATGCAGGAATTCTAGACATGATAGCTAGAATTCCTCCGATGTCTATCGCTATGCCATGAACCTTCTATCTTACCCTCGCTTGTTGGTCCTGCCACAAAGCCACTCTATGGGCCAAAGAGATAATTTGGAATCCTTTAAAGAGATTTGTAAGGCTCATAGTTTACAGTGGCATTTCAACTAGAAGCTTATGTTTATTCCAACATTTTCTGAGCTGGGAAATCAGTTGAATAAGTTTAAAAAAATTGTGCTTTTCAAATTAAATCAATCACAATAGGATCAAAACATAGCTAACAAAATTGCAGAATAGGAAATACCTTTTAGACATGAATTAGGTATATTCATGCTTCTTTGGTCCATCAACGGCCATTACCCGAGATGGTCAGGAATGAACCCTTGCATTTTGCATGTCCCTAAACCTCTGGTGCTATGACAGGGCTCACTCGATAATTGCTCCATTCTATTCATTCTCTTTGAAGCATCTAGCACCAAAACCTATCGGCAAACAAGATAATGTGCTAGGTAGACCATTGGTCTGACCCAGTATGGCCATTCTTATGTTCTTAGGAGATACAGTAAACTTCCGATAATCCTGCATCTTTGAGACCCAGAGGGTGCCAGATTATTACTCCGGAAGGGGGGCTGTGAGGGGTCTGGAGCGGGGGAGGATCAGCAGGGCGTGGGGCGAACCCTCTGCTGTTTTGCAGGGAGGAGAGGGAAGCCCCGTGCAGCTGCCGGTGACAGGCTAGCTGGGGCTGCAAGTGGCAGCAGCGACGTGGGGAAGCGGCAGGGCAGAGCAGCTGGGGTGCTGCCGGGTTGGTCCCGCAGCGCTGCTCAGGTGGGGGGCGGTGCTGCAGGACCAACCCGGCAGCACCCCAGCTGCTCTGCCCACAGCTTCCCCAAGTCCACTGCTCATCAGTTTCAGCAGCAGCAGACTTATGGGGCAGAGCAGCTGGGGTGCTGCTGGGTTGGTCCCGCAGTGCTGCCCCCACCTCCCTGCTCGGCACCCGGCAGCACCCCAGCTGCTCTGCTCTGCAGCTTCCCCAAGTCCACCGCTCATCAGTTTCAGCAGCAGCAGCAGCACGGAGCAGAGCAGCTGGGGTGCTGCCAGGCGCTGAGCAGGGGGGTTAGGGGCTGTGCTGCAGAACCAACCCAGCAGCACCCCAGCTGCTCTGCTCTGCGCCTCGTCCCCAAGTCCATCACTGGTCAGTTTCAGCAGCGGCAGCAGCAGATTTGGGGAAGCGGAGCAGAGCAGCTCCAATTGTCCAGCTGGCTGGAGCACTTCCAGGTTCCAGTTGGTGCTGGACTATCGGGAGTGCCAGACCACTGGATGCTGGACAATTGGAGTTTTACTGTATCATGCCATTTGAAGATGACACTAACAGCATTCATGTTATCCATGTCATCCATTCTTCTAAAAGGCTTTTACATTAAAGTCATTAGAAAGCTTGTGGATTACCACCATTGAGGAGATTAACAGCATATCATACAATCTCAGAGGGGTAGCCATGTTGGTCTGTAACTTTAAAAACAATGTGTGGTCCTGTGGCACCTTAGAGACTAACCAAAATATACAGAATCATGAGCTTTCATGGGCAAAACCCACTTCATCAGATGAATTGGAGTGGAAGTAACAGAAACCAAGAGATAAACAGCAGAAAAATTACCTGTCAATTGAAGCACCCGTGTTAATAAGGCTAATTAAGTGATCAGGAGGTATCCCATACATAGCTTTGGATGTGGAAATGCTGATGTTAATGGCTTAGTCTTTAAGGTGCCATGGGACCTTTCTGTGTATCATACATTTTTGTCAGTATAATTCATCTTTCACCTTACTTGATATGACCAAGGCTATGGAGAATGTCAACTACAGTTTAAAGCAGAAGAAAGGTGGGATTATAAAATACAAGATCTGTCAAATTCAAAAGCAAAGAAGCTCCTGAAGATTAGAAGTGTGAAGTGCCTGGCTTCTAGTTTATTATTCTGATGACTAGACCAGAAAGCTGGTTTGAGCTACTGCAAAGCAAAAAGTAGTGAACCAAGTGGCTTGCTCAAAATTAGTCTTCCCCACAAACCTAAACTGAGTGTCCTTTTGAAAGCCAGGAATGTTTATGAGTTTGTAACAAGAATCACAAAGGAGGTGAATTTCATGGGGCATGCCTAGGCTAGGAAATTATTTTGAAATAACTTATTTCGAAATAATAACTCCCAAAATAATAATTTCGAAATAGCATGTGCACATTATGGCTCTTTTCAAACTAAATCAACCTCCTCTTAGAGGGGAAGCCTCTAAATTAGTCCAAGGAAAGCTCCCTTAGTGTGAACACACTACCTCGAATTAGAGCCCCAGGAAGCACTGGGGAGTAATTACTTGGAATTACTCTGGGGAGTAGTTATTTCGAAATAGCAGCACTGGAGCATCCGCACTACTCCTATTTTGAAATTAGCGTTATTCCTCATGGAAAGCAGGAGTTATTATTTTGCAATAACCAGCCCCTTACTTCAAAATAATGGGCTTTTTTGGATGCATATTTCAAAATAAGGGGAGTATTTCGAAATAACTCCTGAGTGTAGACCAGCTCATGGAGTTTGGGGATTTGCTGTGAACATTTCATATGTCTCTAGCTTGCACTGCAAAGAAAGAACATAGCAGATTTGTGAAAGGAGAGCATTTGCTACAGAAGATAACCATGTAGCTAGAATCAAGATTGAGGTGTAGCATTCAGATCCTGATATACACTCCCCAGCTTGAAAGTATTTGGCCTGAAATTTTGATTCAGTCCATTACCACATTTGAACTCTTCCAAATTCAGAGCTTATTCCAACCCCGGTTTCAAGCCCAGCTGTATTTGGAACACCATGATATTGTGACTTGATTCACACAGTTGTGGTATAATAAATCTGCTTTAAAGAGAATCCAGTGTTCTGAATTATAACTGCTGGTAAAATGAGTCTCTCATCTTACTTCAGCAGCCCTGCCTAAAAGAAATCCACATGAACTAAACCTGGAGTCCTGACTCCATTAAAACTTCAGGAAACAAATAACCCAAGTTGCAAAGTCCAAAAGCCCTGGTTGCAACTGATCTAATAATAATTGCTGCCATTTGAAGAAAACGACCAAAACCAAAACAATCTGATTTAAAATATGTAGCAAGCATATGTTCCCCTAGACAGTATCTCTATTTCTTTTATTACTTAATTAAGTAATTGCAAAGGCTGTTGTTACAGACTGAGAAATCTGCAGCATGTTTACGGAACAAGCGAAAGATAAAGACTTCAGCCAGCTGTCTTATATCTTGCACTAATAAAGGAATGATTAAATGACCTGAAAAAACATTTTCCACTCTGTCAGGGGGTACGCCCCTGACGGGGCTGCTGAACCCCTTATACTGACCCGCGTCTCATTCCGGGCCCATACCGCACCCCAAAGTCCCCAAAAGTTCAGGCCCCTCTATCCGGGGATATACGGCATCAATGTCCCAACACAAAGTCCAGGCCCCTCTGTCAGGGGATATACAATATTAATGCCCCAACACAAAGCCCAGGCCCCTCTGTCAGGGGATATACGGTATTAATGCCCCAACACAAAGTCCAGGCCCCTCTGTCAGGGGATATACGGTATCAAGGCCTAGTCCCTCTGAGGAGCCTCTTCCGGCCCCAGGCCTGGTTATCCAGGGGGGGGCCTGAAGAGGCTCCTCAGAGGGACTAGGCCTTGATACCGTATATCCCCTGACAGAGGGGCCTGGACTTTGTGTTGGGGCATTAATACCGTATATCCCCTGACAGAGGGGCCTGGGCTTTGTGTTGGGGCATTAATATTGTATATCCCCTGACAGAGGGGCCTGGACTTTGTGTTGGGACAGTGATATTGTATATCCCCTGACAGAGGGGCCTGGACTTTGTGTTGGGACAGTGATATTGTATATCCCCTGACAGAGGGGCCTGGACTTTGTGTTGGGACAGTGGTACTGTATATCCCCTGACAGAGGGGCCTGGACTTTGTGTTGGGACATTGATGCCGTATATCCCCGGATAGAGGGGCCTGAACTTTTGGGGACTTTGGGGTGCGGTATGGGCCCGGAATGAGACGCGGGTCAGTATAAGGGGTTCAGCAGTCCCGTCAGGGGCGTACCCCCTGACACACTCCCATGCCTGTCATCCTGGGATACACAGACAGATCTCCATGCAGATCCTTATCTCAGTGACTCTTGGGTAAGTTGGAGCAGCTTTATTAAAAGTGAATGGAGATGCACCAACGTGAGTGGGATCCACAGAGTTGAAACAAAAGACAAGAACTATGTAGCACTTTAAGACTAACACGGCTGCATCTCTGTCACCAGTCGCACAGAGTGTCATGGAAATCCAAAAGCCAATCCATGATCTGCCTTTGTAGTAGAAAAATCCTTGTTTAGGTTATGCATGTGTTATGATGAAGAATATTGTAATCGTTTAAATATTAAATGTATTAATATGTGTTATCATTATGATTGTGTTAGGCTTACAATAAACATCATGAAATAAGTAAAAGAATGTGATGCTTGTTCTTCTTGAAATTGTAACTTGATGTTCCTGTTCGAATGTGCATATTGCTTCTGTAACAAAGAAATCAGCCCTGTTTTGTGTGAATGAAGAATGTGGGTGTTAAGAGATAAGTGTGAAGGCCATCACCACACCAAAAAACAGGACTATGTAGCACTTTAAAGACTAACGAGATGGTTTATTAGGTGATGAGCTTTCGTGGGCCAGACCCTAATAAACCATCTTGTTAGTCTTTAAAGTGCTACATAGTCCTGTTTTTTGTTTTAGCTAGAGTAGACTAACACGGCTACATCTCTATTACTATCAACGCACCAGATGTTCCAGGGAGCAACCAGGGACAGATGTAAGGGTGCTGGTGATTGCTGTCTAATCCCATTGAGATGTAAGAAGTGGGCAGATTGATGACTCTGAAAGGAGGCAAGCACTTTTCAATTGGGACAAGATAGCTGCGATCAAAACCAGCATGATAAAACAATAAAGGATGAGAAGAACAACTTAACATAAACACTCACTCGTCAAACTTCAATCCATTATAGTAGGAAACTCACTGATCCCAGTGAAGAAAAACTATAGAAAGGGACTGCTTTGCCATGAAACTTTGGGTACCTCCTGCCAAGACTGAAGCATCAGTCCAGACTGAGAGAGCCCCATTCCTATCCGTGATCAATCTGGTTGGCCACCAGGGAGACACAGACTATGGACTGGTAAATATAACAGTGATTGGTGGGACAGTGTGTGTATCTCTCTGTCTATTAAGGATTTACTAACTACTTTACTATTGTATTCTTAATAAATGTGGTGTATTGCCTTTTCCCCTTTGGTTTCTGGCCAAGCGAAGCTGAGAGGTCTTGCTAGGGGCCAGGTTCCTTAAAGAAGGAAAACAGGACAGTGTGTTTTCTTTCTTTAAGGACAACTTCAGACCTAGATTCAGAGGGGAAGGGGAAGAGAAAGGGAAGAGAGAGGAATGTTGTTCCCTGGTTTCTAGAGATACCTTGGGATTATTACTGAAAGGGATCATCCCACAGAATCTATTGGCAAATCTCCCTTCTACTAATTTCTATGGAAGCAGGAACAGGCCAATGCGGAGCTGGGGGCAAACACAGAGCACAAAGCATCAGACGATGTAAAAAAACAACAGCCCTCAAACAAGTTGTGTGCATCCTCTACCCATGACCGTGTGTTTAGTTCAGCTCTAACTTGGGTAGTGCTACAGACGTACCCACAGATTTGTCTTCCAACTTTTGAGGAATACCTGGGGTGCTAAAGCTCACACGTTTCTCTGTGCCCATTGAAAGGCTTTACATTTGCACACTGGAGACTTAGACAGGGAGCTCAAGCAAACAGATTGCATTCCTTTCCCAGTTCCAGTTCAGACTAAGCGCCTTTCCCAGTCAGCTAATCCAAACTGGACAATCAGTCGTACTCCATTTCTCAGGCTAAATGGCATTTCTAAACTTCTCACCTCCTTCTAAGTCCTCACAAGTCTCTATTTAACATGCAGCAGGGCTTCCAGGAGAGAGAGGTACAATCAAATCCAAAGTCTATTATCAGACGGATGCTGATAGGGAAAAGCATGTTTGTAAAAATCATTGCAGAATGATTAGGGTTAGATCCACCCTACGGATTTGGTCAGAATGATCATTTACTCTGGTCTCCCTCAGACAAGGCACAGAGTTGGAGTAACCAGCCCGATGCAGAGCAATGCAGACGCTGAACCACTTCAACTCTGGGAGGATGCCATTCTAGGGAGTAGTACCCAGGAAACCTATCCCCAAATGGGACCTAAACCCCCAAATAAATCCATCTTTCTCTGTGTAAAAGTTTTACAGTGTAAAAGTTCATCAGGTAAGCCCCCTTTATTAATGGAAGAGAGTGGTTGCTGCCCCCAGGTAACAATTATATACACTGGGCCTGATAGTAAACAAAAGTGTTTTTTATTATGTACAAACAGTAAGATTTAAGTGGTTGCAAGTCAAAAGAGACAGATCAAAGTAAGTTACTAAATGAAAAAGAAAAGAAAATGCATAGCTAGTTCTAATTTACTATGGGTGTGTCTACACAGCATCGTTATTTTGGAATAACAACCGTTATTCCAAAATAACTATGCGAGAATCTACACACTGTTATTTTGAAATAATTTCAAAATAACAGATGGCTTATTCTGAGTTCTGTAAACCTCATTCTATGAGGAATAACGCTCATCCTGAAATAGCTATTTTGAAATAAAGCATGTGTAGACACTCCACTGCTGCTTTTTTGAAATTGCCCCTCACCAGAGCCATTCTAAGTTATTCTTCATGGGGCTCTAAATTGAGATAGCCTTCTTCAGATTAATTTTGAGGCTTCTCTGCAGTGTAGATGTGCTATTTTGAAATAAGCTATTTCGGAATAACTATTCCAGAATAGCGTATTCCAAAATAACTGTGTAATGTAGATGTAGCCTAAGAAATGTATTACATACAGATTCTTATTTAAAGAGATGTTTTAATTTTAGGCATAATCTTCAAGTCAGAGACAAACTCTTTTACTCTGACTTGGGTCTCCAGCCCTTTTTGTATTCTTTTAGAGTGTACTGGGCCATTTCCAAGGCCAACCAAAGACAAAGGGCTGATAACTTCCCATTGCTTAAATAGACTTTTCCCCAGGGCAGGAACCCTTTGGTTTACATCCCCCCTTCCATGGAAAAATACCAGGGTCAAAATGGAATTCAGTGCCGGGTGGTATGGTCACATGTCTTTCTAGATTAACCAGCTGCTGAACTTAAAGGATAAGCTAAGGCTGTTTACAAGTCGTTGAGTTGATCACCAATTCGTTAGGCTTCCGGGACACCAGTAATAATTCTCATTGGCACATTTAAAACTATAAACACTTTCATACTTCATACTGCTAACTTTACCTACAAGAATGATACTTGCGCCAAAATAAAATATACCGACCCAGCAGATTGTAACTTTAAAATTTACAGGTCACACGAGGCATTTTGTCTAAAGCATCATCGAGCATCATATGAGTTATGCATATTTATACATTTAGAAGTAAGTTCCCTCTAAGGTGTGCAACTGCACAGGAGCACACCAAGAATTTTAATCCCACCCACCTCTTCAGCAGAACCACACAGCAGCACTCACCTTCCCTGGATGTGGAAGGTAAACCGGTGGTGGTGGGCTTCGTGGGAGAGTGGGGGACCAGGGCTGTGTGGTGGCTGCCCAGATGCTCCTGGGGTGGGGCTATGTGCCAGGCAGCTGATCTGTATGCTGGGGCTGCACCCCGGCTCCAGCTCTGGTATCTGGGGCAGCCACCTGCCATGGGGCCCTGCCATGGGAGCAGCTAGACCGTCACCACACAGCCTTAGTCCTCAGCTTCAACCTTCCACAGAGCTTTAGCCAGAGTGGGCTACGTGGTGGCTGCTGGTGCTGGAGCCAGCGCTGCTCCTGGGGCTGAGGCCACGGTGCAACTTTCCCCAGGAGGAGCTGCACTCTGACCCCAGCACCAGCCCTGGCACATGGGGCAGCCACCCACCATGGGAGAACAGGAGGAGGGGGCTCAGCTGGAGGGCTGTGGGAGCAGGGTTAGTGAGGGGAGTTGGAGCTCAGACGGGGGTGGTGTTGGGGCTTGGCAGTGTGGACACCTTGGCAGGACTTTAGGTTTCCATGGGTTCTAGCCTTTGTTGTAAAGGCCGTGCCTGGACTGTGATCCACCCCCAGGCTGGCACCATTGAGATCCTCCCACACACTCTTGGTGCCTCCCCCCTTGTGTGCGTACCACCGCTGCAAAATATTGTAGCATTTCTTAAAGACAAGGGACTAAACTATGTATTGTGTGTGTTGCTGGTTTCCTGGTGTCTCTGTGAAGTGAGATCAGCCCCGCTCTGCTTCATAGATAATTCAAACACGCCCCCCCCCCCCCCCTCCTTTTCTGTCTGGCAGCTTTAGCTGTTTTTGTGATCCAAACAGACCTTCTTGTGTGAAGAATGGAGATGTAATAGCACAGTCATAACTATGGAACAAAAATAAATGTAGGGTTTTTTTTAATCTGATCTAATTAATTCAAGCATCTTTATAACTAGTGTTTATTTCAAACAACAGTCTGTATTCATAACACAAAATACAGACTTGTTCACTGGAGACTTTGCATCTAAGAGCATGGATTTTGTGATCAGATAGCAGTTGTCTGCAGCTCAGAACCACCAAGGTAAATGGTTACATAATGTATAGAAATGTTACTCAAAATCTATTTTAAATAAAAGAGGACCATGAAAGTTTTTGCCTTATAAGGATCTTTATTCATTCTTGTTTTTATTTTCTCAAAAAGGTTGAGAAAATATTTTTCTCTGAATACTTTGAATGTCTGTCCTGGAGGTCATAAAATGAAGTAAATACCATATTACATCACCCTTTTTAGTCAAATAATTTACTTCAAAACAATGTATTTAAAATAACAGCTTTAAGAACCAGATCCAAAGTCCAATTAACTTAATGGAAAGATTCTTATTAATGTCAAGGAGTTTCAGAACACGCCTTTGTTTTCTTGTCTGTACTTTTTTTTGTAATTGCAAGAGATTCATTGAAACTCCCATCCAGCATGTACTTAGCTTTACACAAATTCCTTTGATAGCCTTTCCATTCAAATACACAATTCTTTACTTTGAGGAAAAGTAAGAACTCTTGTAGTTGAGTTGATCACTTGAAATAATACAGTCAAGTGCCTGTGCATTCTGGCATTAAGAATATTATTTGTCACTTTTTTATACATTATGTTTATTAATAGACATTCAAGATTTGAAGAATGCTTATGAGTTGATCAAATCAGACCATCAAGGGAAATCTACACTTGATTCCTCAGAGAGCTTTAGCTCTGATTTATGTGTCTTGTGTGCAGGACAAGCATTCCAGGTAACTACATTGTCTAAGTTGGTGATTTATCTGTAATAAAAAGAACTGTCTAGAATTATACCGGATTGACTTCACCTCTGATCCAAAATACAAGAGAGCTCTTGGGATACAATGTGAATGGGGAGAATATTCAATAAGCTGTTGTTTGGGTGTGCAATGGAGAGTGTATCCGACATAAGCTCAGAAATGTGAGTCTGCAAGGCCAATTAACATGGTTCCCTGAAACGAGATCCAGATCTAATTCAGAGGAAGCCCAGCTGGGAGAGAGTCTGCCAGAGGGCTATAAACACAGGAAATTGGCTACTAAAAATTTTGCAGTATTCATTTTCTTATTTGACTTAATATTAAAATAAATATTTAGTCACACGCCTTGTTAATTATCCCTTGTTCTAGTATTCTTTCTTCCATAACATTTTTAAAAGATAGATATTTGTTAGTAATAAGGGTGGCGCACAGCCAAACAAGTGCACCTCAATATTGGTGCACAAGACAAAACTCACTCTGCTCCTGGATGGAGAATCTTAGAGGGAATATTGATTCAGAAGCCAATTTTCATGAAGCATGAAGGGAACCATCACATCACCACTGCAGAAAAGAAGAGGCAGTTTGGGTCAGCTCCAGTTGAAGATTCAGACTGAAACTTGACTCTGACCTAGGGTTGCCAGATGGTTAAACTAAATTACCGAACACACACCTCCCCCTCCAAGGCTGTGTCTAGACTACAAGCCTCTGTCGTCAGAGGCATGTAGATTAGACACATAGGCAAAGGTAAATGAAGCCGCGATTTAAATGATCGCGGCTTCATTTACATTTACATGGCTGCCGCGCTGAGCCGACAAACAGCTGATCAGCTGTTTGTCCGCTCAGCGCGCTAGTCTGGACGCTCCCCTGCCGACATCAAAGCCCTTTGTCGGCAGCCCCGTTATTCCTCACGGGACGAGGTTTACCGGGGCTGCCGACAAAGGGCTTTGATGTCGGCAGGGGAGCGTCCAGACTAGTGCATTGAGCGGACAAACAGCTGATCAGCTGTTTGTCGGCTCAGCGCGGCAGCCATGTAAATGTAAATGCGGCTTCATTTACCTTTCCCAAAACAACAAATCTACATGGCTCCGTCGACGGAGCCATGTAGTTTAGACGTACCCCAAGAGTTATTAAGCAAAAATAAAATAAAATAATACAGCATGACAGCATGGCCCCTTTAAGTGTGAGAGGGGAGAGGTTGAGCATTAAGACCCAGGGAAGGCATTTCTTCCCCTTGCTTCAGGTCTTTTTGCTGGCGGACATCTTGTTTTCTTGATCGACTCCCCCGAGGTAAGCAGGGATGCCGGGGGCGAGGGGCCCACGGGGGGGGGGGGGAGAGAGGAGGCCGGAGGCTGGGCCCAGTTGCTGAGTGTGTCTTTGGGTTGCCAGGTATCTGGTATTTTCGCCTCCTGGCAGGGAAAAGAACCAGAAAATACTGGACATTTCTGGTGTCTGGTATTTTCTGAATTTTTTTACTGGACAGAAGGCAAAAATACCGGACACCTGGCAACCCTACTCTTACCTGGTACTCTGCAGGGAGGTAGTGGAATGAGCTAGTGATATGATCTTGATAGGTTGCGTTGCTAAGATGGGCAGCCACACTGTGCACCAAGTCAGCCATCTTTAAGACCATAATTTCCATTCCTAGATGCGATAATCAAGTTTAGTGCAGCAGAGGCACAGAGTCAGTCCCCTGGCCACCAACATTTAGCAGTGGACTTGGTTACCAGTGCTCTTTCTATTGCTGAAAGGCAGGGCAACTCAACACACAGCCCATGAGCCACATGCAGCCCACGGCCTGTTTGTTTGTGGCCCACAGTGCGGTTTGGGTTTACACGGGGCTCAACATGTGGCCTGCAGGTGGGATCCTTTGAACATAGGCTCCACTGTGAAGACACTCCACAATGGCAAGGTGTCTCCCAGGCAGGGTGAGAAGCATTGAAAGATTCAAACAGATGAGCTGGCTGGAACAGATGGGTACAGGGTGTCAGTGTTTCTAGCTCCTAGGAAGGAGGTGCTGGGAGCACTGGGGAATTGTGGGAAATTCTGGCTGCTCAGCCTTGTGCACAGAGCCTGAGAGTTATTGACTGGCTCACACTGGTCATACTTGGGTCCGGCACCATGGCTTAAGGCTTAATCTTTGTATTCATGCCCGTCAGTGTGAAAGAATCCATTTGCATATATTTGCATATATATTTGCATGTACATGCAACCACCCTTAAGTTGCGGCCCTCGGCTTGTCCTGTGAATATCATTGTGGCCCCTGGGGCTTCCAAAGTTGAGTAGCCCTGCTGAACGGAGTCAAAATTAATTCTTACTCTGCCACTGGAAAGCTAATATCCAGAAGAGGAATGCTGTCTCTCAGGAAGGTCTCTTCCATATGAATCCCATTATTCCTTTCCCTTTGAATCTTATGACTCACGCACCACATAACAGCTCCCTGCATGTCTGAGGCTGGAATGGTTTGGCTTGAAGAATCCCTGGAATCTCCAGCTGTTCTTAGCTCCCAGCCCTTTGAAGAGATCTTTTCCCTCCTCTCCTTTTTTATTACCTCTTGCACTGATTCAAAGGAGTAAAAGCCTCCATCTCCTATTTCTATTCACAAGATCTTATTTGTGGCCTGCAGGGCTAGTGGACCTCTGCTCTTTTAATGGGTCATTTCATTCTGAAGGACACTAGCGTCCATATGGTGAGACAAATAGGAGGAAAAAGGCAGATGAACCCGATCAAAATCACATGTGAAGGAACAAATAATGGATGGTGATTTTAATGAAGTAATTGGAATGGGCTGCCATTTCCTGCTAGGGAAATGTGAAACTAATTAAATCTCTGACACTTTTTTAACTTGAGCAAAAAAAAATAATAATAATCCTTCCTAACAACAGAATTCTTTACCAACTATCTTCCTGAAAGCGGGGGGGGGGGAGAAATCCTTACAAGAAATGATAAAATGTGTTGGCTGTAGCCTTTCTGGATTATGATAAAGATGTTGCTGATGCTGATGAAGATTAAGGTGTCAGGAATGTTTCAAGTACACAATAGGGCTGGGCAATGTCCCACCATATGAGCTGCGATCTTGTACCCAGTGAGGATGAGAAGAAGAAAGAGAAATTTTCTCTCCATAGCAATTATGCAGTGAATTCACATAATCATCTTGGAGACTCAGGTCCTAGGCCTGTTATGGCATGTCTACACTGTAATCAGACACCCGTGGTTGGCCCAGGCCAGTTTACAGGGCTCCGAATAAGGAACTGTTTAATTGTGGTGTATAGGTGGCCTCCGGCTGCTTCCCATGTTCTGTGACCTTCTCTTCCTGCAGTGTCTTAGAGTCTGATCATTAGGCCAAGTCCAAACATCTACCGCAGTTAATAAACAGCCCCTGATCCTGAGCCCAACTCAGCTAGCGTGGGGTAGCGACAGGTTTTTAATTGCTGTGTAGACATGTCCTCAGCTCTGAAATTGTGCTGACTAACAAAGCTAAGCCTTTCCCTCAAATAGTGGAGACTTGTGCTGAAGGTCCCTGCTTCCATCCTGGCTAGAAACCCACGATGGAGGTCACTGTGTAACGCCGACAGACCCTGGTCTGTCAGATGACCAAGTGGATTCTGGCCCATGAAAGCTTATGCCCAAATAAACGAGTTAAAGTGCCACAGGACTCTTGCTGAAACAGATTAACTCAGCTACCTCTCCGATACTTCCCCTACGTGAAGAAGTGCTGCCTAAACTCCAGAAATTTCCCAGTGGAAATTCTGGGTGAGCCCCTACTTGTAATGCTGCCAGACCTTAGCCATATACAGGCAGAACTGAACCTGGGACCCTCTGGAGCTTAGTACATGATCCAAAAGCCAGTTGGATTATTAGCTAAGGCTGTAGAGCAGGTTCATTATTCTGCCTGTAAGTGGTCTCAGGGCCACTAAATAAGACAGTACACCAGCCCCAGGAGGCATGTGTGTTACAACTGGATCTATCCTTGCACTTCCATTTGCTCTCCATCTTGGAACTTTTCTAGACCTACCTGCTCTGTATAGTGTGGTGTTCTAGTTACAAGAAGACCATGCATTTCTGCTTTTTTAAGGTTGGTGTCATTGGCATCCAAAGTCAAAGGTCATGTGAAAGCCAGGCTGTTTCCCATTTGTTTTATTTTTTATATTTTGCCAGTGAGGAAATTGGAAACAGAGCTGTTGGAATTATTAATAACTAGCCAATTAGCCCGTCATAAGACGGGATTTTCAGGTCTCTCCTCCATGTCGGTCTTCTCTCCTGAGCCTCTGGTCTCTCGCTCCGTGTCTCTCTCTCCTCCTCCTACTGCCTCCCCCTCTCTCTCTCTCAGCTCTCCTCCTCCTCCTGCCTCTCACTCGGGGGACCGCAGAGTCCAAATGGCCTTTTGGGCTCAACACTCCCTGTGCTGCATGGGGAGTGCGGAGCCCAAACAGCCGCTTGCGCCACTTGCTGCCATGTGGCAGTCTGGCTGAGTGGCACAGAAGTCAGCCGAGCGCCACAGCGGGAGGCAAAGGGGGGCAGGGCAGTGACGTTCACGGCCGGGGGCAGGGCCTGGAGCCACTGTCATGCTGCACGTCACCGCCCCGCCCCCCTTCCCCTCCCGCCGTGGCACTTGGCTGACTTCTGCGCCGCTCAGCCGGGCTGCCACAGAGGAGTAAGCGGCTGTTTGGGCCCCGCACTCCCCATGCAGCACGGGCCACCCAGAGGGAACAGCCAGCATTTCGGTGTTACAGACTCTCAGACACTGGGCTACTATATATATGATGTTTGACTAGTATGAAACTAATATGAGAAATCGCCAAACACCAATGTAGCCATAAATTCCTTTATTAAATCCAAAGGCCAAATGGAGCATTATGCAGTTTCGTTAAACATGCCAAAAAAACTAAACTAAGAAGCAATTGAATACATTCAAACAGTAATACACGAGGTATCAGCATTTGATCAATATCTCTACAAATGACCTAAACCAAAGGTGGGGAACCTTTTTTGGGTCAGGGGCTGCTGACCTACAGAAAAAACAGTCGGGGGCCGCACACAAGTGAGAAACAAACAAAAAACAAACCCTTACTAAGGAAGCCACCAACGGAGAAGGAGAAAGACACTTCCCACAATCCCCTTGCACACCAGAGCCTGGCGGGAGCCTGCTAGTAGATTTTGTGTGCTCCAGCCTCATAGAATGACAGCAGGTGGCAGGGCTAGAGTGCCAGCACTGGCTCCCCAATGCTGAAGAGGAGCCTCAAACCTTGGGGCCAGATCCAGCCCCCAAGCCTTCAACTCCCCCCATCCCTGACTTAAACCCAGGAATGTTCTGTCCCGTATTGGTCAGCTCCAATGTGGCCGGGCCACAGACTCTGGCGTGCGAGGGAATGTGAGGAGTGTCTTTCTCTTTCTCAGTCAGGAGCCACGGCAGTGAGGGTGGGTTGGGTTTTTTTGGTTTTACTTCTCACTTGTGTGTGGCTCCCGACTGATTTTTTGGTGGGTCAGCGCCCCCCCCCAACCCACGTGTGGCCCATCAGGGTAATTTGATTGCAGGTTGCAAGTTATTTTGCTGACGACCATCTGCAGTCATCACCCCCTGCAGCTCCCAGTGGCTGTGGTTCTCTGCTCCTGGAATGGGAGCGGTGGAAAGTGGCAGCCTGCACATCCCTGCGACCCCTTTGTGATTTGTTTTCTACTGAGCAAGCCAGCCACAGACCACGGCTCCAGTTTGCCTTTAAATTAGAGTCTGCATTTGCATCGAGCGGGGGATTTTTTTTTTTTTTTTTTTGGTGCCTGCCCGCATCAAGTTCACCAAGTGCTTGATAACTAAACTTCCTGCCTGGCACACATCCCATGCCTCCCAACAAATCTAGCCAGGGCTAAAACAAAACAGAGGGCTATGTAGCACTTTAAAGACTAACAAGATGGTTTATTAGATGATGAGCTTTCATGGGCCAGACCCACTTCCTCAGATCAAATAGTGGAAGAAAATAGTCACAACCATATATACCAAAGGATACAATTTTAAAAAAATGAACACATATGAAAAGGACAAATCAAATTTCAGAACAGAAGGGGGATGCAGGCGGGGGGGGAGGAAAGGTAAATGTCTGTGAGCTAATGGCATTAGAGGTGATAATTGGGGACACTTCACCAAAGGATCAATGCCCATAAAACAGATATTAGACAGGATCACAAAGAAAAAACAGTTTCTTGCCATTTCAACCAGAAAGGACACTGTCTCAACGACTTAATTACCTGCATCCTGCTTCAGAAGCCTTTTAAATCTGCACTTGAAAGGGAATCCTCTGAACTGTCATTCATGCTAAAATTCGACACTCTACGTGGGGGGGCTCAACAAAGACTCTGGCTATCTTACCCATTACAAAGATAGCCTCCCCAATTATCACAGACATTTACCTTTCCTCCCCCCAGCCCGCATCCCCCTTCTGTTCTGAAATTTGATTTGTTAAAGCTGAAATAATCTACCTCGGAAAGGTTCCTCCTAAAACTCCTTATGACATTGGATATGTCCTGTCTAAGCAGTACTGGGTGTGAGCTCTGAAAGGATTCCAGCAAGGAAGTCGAGGAAGGAGGGACAAAGGGAGGGGAAACAATAATCTAGAATGGAGAAGGGCCTTTTGAAGTTCTTCATGAAAAAACAGAATGAGAGAGAGAGAGAGAGACTCACCTCAGAGCATCTTCATGATTAGAGCAGTCATCTAGGAGACCCAGATTCAAGTCCCTTTGAATCAGATGGAGCAGTGATTTAAACTGTTGTCTCCTAAAGTGAATGCCCTATGCAACTGGCTAGTTGGGGTGGGGCATCTCACGGGTTGTGACCAGAAATTCCATTTTGGACCTGAGAAAATTTCCCAATGAAATTGATACATTCCCGTGAAAAGTTTTGTTTTTGCCAAATCAGCATTTGTCATTGAAAACACATGTTGTCAAAGAATTCCCACCAGCTAGTCTACACAACAAGCATGCCAGCAAACCTCTCTTTCAGGCATCTCATCCTAATACCAATTCCCCTTCCCTGCTCCAAGAATTGACCCCAACTACAGAGAGGCATAGAATCCTAGAATCATAGAGCTGGAAAAGATCTCAGAAGGTCATCAAGTCCAGACTCTCTTGCTTGCTGCAGTGGTGCTCTTTTGAAAAAACGCTATTTCGAAATTGAAACCGCAATCTAGACGAGGTTCTTTCGAAAATGAGGCACTTTTTTGAAAAATCCTGTAAACCTCATTTTTTGAGGTTTACAGGATCTTTCCAAAAAGCTCTCCATTTTCAAAAGAACCATGTCTAGGCTACGTCTAGACTGCGAGCCTTTTTCAAAAGAGGCTTTTTCGAAAGATACTTTTGAAAAAGCCTCTTTCGAAAAAGAGCATCTAGACTACAACCAGTACTTTCAAAAAAGCAAGCTGTTTTTCCAAAAGTGAACACCCAGGGGCTACGTCTACACTGGCCCCTTTTTCGAAAGGGGCATGCTAATTTTAAACTTCGGAATAGGGAAATCCGCGGGGGATTTAAATATCCCCCGCGGGATTTAAATAAAGATGTCCGCCGCTTTTTTCCGGCTTGGGGAAAAGCCGGAAAAAAGCGTCTACTTTGAAGTAAGAATAAGAGATCCTCCGGAATAAGGCTTTATTCCGGAGGATCGGGCCAGTCTAGATGCTTTTTTCCGGCTTTTCCCCAAGCCGGAAAAAAGCGGCGGACATCTTTATTTAAATCCCGCGGGGGATATTTAAATCCCCCGCGGATTTCCCTATTCCGAAGTTTAAAATTAGCATGCCTCTTTCGAAAAAGGGGCCAGTGTAGACGTAGCCAGGCAGTCTGGATGCTCTCTTTCGAAAAAGCACAGTTTGCATTACATAGCTCCTTTTTTCGAAATATCACTTGCAATAAAAGGCGTTCTTCCTCATAAAGCGAGGTTTTCTGCGATTGAAAAAACTACCGTGTTCTTTCGATTTACTTTTGAAAGAATGCGGCAGCAGTCTAGACACAGGGGAAGTTTTTTCAAAAAAAGGCCACTGTAGTTTGAAAAAACCCTATAGTTCAGATGCACCCTGACTTTGGTTTCGGTTTCAAAACAGCACTTTTTCAAAAGAATGCCATTACGTGATTATGCAAATGAAGTGCAGGATATTTAAATCTCGGCTTCATTTGCACCTTCGAAGTGCTTCATTTACATCCCTCTGCCGGCAGAGGGATGTAGTCTAGATACACCAAAATCTAAATCCAGCACACCATTTTCTTCTAAGCCTGGAAACCTATGTAGGTACTAAGAAAAAGAACTTGAAAGTCTCTGATTTTTTCCAAAATGCTTTCTTGTTTGCAAAGGACAATTCCAACCCAAGTTCTTCTCCTGAGATTAAGAAAGATTGATTAAAAAATGGTGTCCCTGGCCTCTGTTTGTCAGAGGATGGAGAAGGATGGCAGGAGACAAATCGCTTGATCATTGTCTTCGGTCCACCCACTCTGAGGCACCTGGTGCTGGCCACTGTCGGCAGACAGGCTACTGGGCTAGATGGACCTTTGGCTTGACCCAGTACAGCCGTTCTTATGTTCTTATGGATGTGTCTCTGCAAAGTTATATTTAGCAAACTTCTTCCTTCATCAGAGGGTTGGCTGTGTTAGTCTGGATCTGCAAAAGTGACAAGGAGTCCTGTAGCACCTTATAGACTAGCAGTAGTCTATTAGTCTATAAGGAGCTACAGGACTCCTTGTCGCTTTTCCTTCCTTCATGTTATATTGGAATGTATCATTTTAAAATACCACTGTGAGACTAATATGCTTACACTGAATAACCCACTAAATGGTAGTTCCATGGACTGTGAATGCTCATCCAGTTTAAAGGAAATATGCTACTTTAGGTGTGAAATTATCCATCTACTAAATGCAATATCATAAAATAAAATATTTTAAAGGTGAAAAAGTTGAAGAAGAGACTTCCTTTCTTTCTTTCTTTCTTTCTTTCTTTCTTTCTTTCTTTCTTTCTTTCTTTCTTTCTTTCTTTCTTTCTTTCTTCTGTTTGGAAACTTGAAAGTGATTTTTAACCAAACTTTATTTCCACTAAGCAAAAAACTATGTGTTATTTATGAATTCTCATGAGAAGTTTGGACCCCGGTGGCTCTGAATTATTTATCTGAGAAAAAACAAAATTGTGTCCACACTGCAGCTGCTCATGAAAGTCTGTAATGCATAACAGTGATTAGTTTTTCAATCATGGGGTATTGTCGTGGAAATATTTCTTCTAAAAGATTATCTAATAGTTTTAATCTGTCCAGCCTGCCAGAAAAATTTGATTTGAGCAAAAATGAGATAATCTAAAGTGTATTAAAAAAAGAAATCTGGAATATGTGATCTGAGGAATTAAGAAATTAAATCCATATGGGTCTTCTTTGATCAAAATCTCTGAAGTGTATAAGTACTAATGTGATAAAGGACTCTAGTGACATTGATGGTCTTGGAATAAACACACATTTTTATATTACCTTTAACAATGAGTTTCATCTCTGCAGAGATGGAATGACTGAGTAGACACTGGTAAAGTTATTTCAAAATAACTGCTGATATTTTCGAAATAACTTTGCTGTGTAGACATAGACCCCAAGGGTATGTCTATGCAGCAAAGTTATTTCGAAATAACTTTTTTAGCGTCTACACAGACATTCCGTTATTTCAAAATTAATTTGAAATAGCGGAGGGCTTATTTTGAAATTGGTAAACCTCATTCCATGAGGAATAGTGCTAATTTTGAAATTGCTATTTCGAAATAAGCGCTGTGTAGACGCTTATTTTGAAATAGGGAGCCTCCAGCCCTTCCCAGGGTGCCCTGCTGCCCACCCTGGCCACAAGGTAACTTCTGACTTGATGCCCTGCCGGAACTGGTTCCAACCAGCCTTAAATGCAATTCAATGTCCACTCAGTATGGACGTGCTATTTAGAAATAGAAAAAAGCTATTCCGAAATGCATTCTGTGTGTAGACGCGTTATTTCAAAATTAGATATTTTGAAATAACGCTGTAGTGTAGACATACCCTAAGGTACTACAGGACCGCTTGTTTTTTATGTTTTTTTCAAATATGGATAGTTTGGGGGGAAGGTAGAATAAAAAAAGTCAAGTTGTAATTGTGTGTATATTTCCCCAAAATTAGAAAGGATTTGAATTTAGTCAAAAGATGTGTGAAGAAACACAAAAGGGAAAATTTCAGGTGGTCTGTCTTTTCCCTTTCCCCTTTGAAAATAAAATATCCTTCATTTATAAACAGTTAGCAGGCAACTGTTGCTGACAAGCCTCTGAAACTATGAGAAGTCCTTTGATTGTGTGTCCCTGATATTCTGTTACATTTTGCCCTCTGACCTCTGAGCTTGCATGGACACTGAAAATTCTTTCTCGTGTCAGAGATTGAGGTCATTGGAAGGGCAAGGTGAGGAGTACACAGAGTTGAGCTGGGGACTCTTTGCTGCTTGTTTTCTAGCTTTGATAACCCTGTCATTCAGCACCTTAAACAAAAAACATTTAGCATAATGCAAAAAAAAATGTTCTCTAGTCACTCAGGGTATGGATAGACTGTGAGGATCTATGGGAAAAAGATACGCAAAATGCTTTCCGCATTTTGCATATCTTTTTCCGATACTTTTGTCGGAAGAAGCTTTTCCGAAATTTGGCCCGTCTAGACTGGGCCAAATTTCGGAAAAAAACCCTCTTTCAAAAGCCCCCTTCTTCCTCGTGGAATGAGGAATACAGGGGCTTCTGAAAGAGTGTATTTGCTCTTCTGCTTTTTTTTGCAAAAGAGCAAAGGCATTCCCTGGACACGGCGGAGTTTTTTTGGGACACCAGAGGTATCCTGAAACAACCCCCCGCTGTCTAGCTATACCCTTACAGTCAGAAGGATTAACATTACATACAAGCAAGGGATTTCATTCTTGCACAGTTCTTTACCTCTCTTGTGCCATAGATAACAAGAAAGAGAAACCTCCCACAATCACAGTTGTGTTTTAAAATGCTGGCATCTAAATGGTCATGAACTTCCTTTACTCTTTGGAAAAGGTTCTTCTTGTTAGCTGCAGGGTGTGTATAGCATGGGGCCTGGCTATTGAAACATTCCAAACGTTCATGAGTGGTGGATAATATAGGCAAGAGAGGGGCATTGCATTCCCAAAATTGCCCACTTCCTGGCTGCCCAGGAGGGCTGGGGCTGTAGCACCAGAAAGGATTGAGCTTCAGGGCTAGGGTTGGGCAGGGCTTGGCACTATGTAGGGAGGTTGCTGAAGGGGCAGGGTTGGGATTTCACCTGTCACCCATGCAAAGGCCTTCTCTGCTGTCCCAAGAGGATCTGCTGGCTGAAATGTCGCACACTGGCACATTTAATTCCATCTATGAAGAGCATATGCAGGCAGCAGGACAAGAAGATGCCCCGCTACATAAAAAGGACACGAGGGCAGACTTGTATAGACTCAGCAACCAGGTCCTCTGCGTTTCACTCAAGGCAAAATAATCAATCCATGTATCAATCCATGTAGAGGAATCTTTAATTCTTGGCTTCTGATAGCCCATGGGTCCTTATTGATAATAAAACCGTCTGGTGTAGGGCCAATAACTTTGTTTTCCCATTTCAGCTAAATATATGACACTGGGGTGGGGTGTATTATTCAAAACTCTTTGCCCTCATTTATGTTTCTCTTTATAGGTTTTCCTTAGTCTTTATTTCACAGATCTCTCAATTACAGCTGATTAACCATCGTGGGGGTGAGATTCTGCCTTTGCTTATAAAAGCATAAATCTGGGGAACTCCCTGGTAATCAGTAATTACTATGGTTTCATCCTAACGTAGATGAGAGTAGCATTAGGCTTTTTATAAAAAAAACAAATGGTCTGGCAGCACTTTATAGACTAACAAAACATGTAGATGGTATTATGAGCTTTCGTGGGCACAGCCCACTTCTTCAGATGACTGGAGTCTTGACCCTTGGATTATTCTTGGTGCTGTATTACTTGAACTGAAGTAAAACAGCTTAAATCTGGAGACCAGAATTTACACAACCTTGTCATTGTCCTTATTAAGGAGTTTCCACAACAGAGCTACAATAGATGGTTCTATATGTAAATTAGGCTTGGACCATTCCACCAGGTAGCTAGGAGGTTGGATGATGTAGTTAATTTCTTCCGCTATATTATAATTTATAACTGATGTGTGTTACAATGTACAGTCCGTCCTGTCACTGCTTGAATCACATGCCACTCCGGTTCAGTACTAGACAAGAGTGATTAAGTGAATCATAGAACAGTAGAACTAGAAGGGACCTTGAGAGGTCATCGAGTCCAGTCCCCTACCCTGATAGGAGTTACACAGTTGGGCTATGTCTAGACTACATCCCTTTTTTGGAAAAGGGATGTAAATTAGACATATCGCAATTGCTAATGAAGCGGGGATTTAAATCTCCCCCGCTTCATTAGCATAAAAATGGCAATCTCTCTTGAAATAACGGATAAGGGATCTTTCAGTTAAAGGCTTTATTTTCCGAAAGATCAGCATCTAGACTGGCACTTTTTTCCGGCAAAGCTCCGTGCCGAAAAAAAGCGGCAGCCATTTTTATGCTAATGAAGCAGGGGAGATTTAAATCCCCGCTTCATTAGCAATTGCGATACGTCTAATTTACATCCCTTTTCTGAAAAAGGGATGTAGTCTAGACGTAGCCCTGTAGCGGAGGGAAGCTATCCTAGTTTCTGCTGTTAAAGGAGATGTTTTTATCCTGAAAGCCTCCCAGTTGTTCCAACAAGCTTGGGAAAATGAAGGGGCGGGTTCCCTGGCTCATTAGCAAAACACACTAATGGTTTTGAACCCAATTGCTGCTGTTTTTTCTAAAGGGAAAACCTTCCTTAAGAATCACGTCTCCACCCAGCAGGCAGCTTCCGCAATCATGCACACTTGCTCCAGTCAAAAGAAATTAAGGGGACTAACAGCAGTCCCCTAAGGCTTTCCAATGGGAAGCAGTGCTTGCTAATCATTAGGAAATTATGCTAACAAGCTCTAGGCCTGAACTGCAGGAGTTCAATGCACCAGGCTCTGAATTCACGCACAGCCTCTAATCTATCAGGGCTTTAATGGGCCAGAAAATTTATGCTCAGCGGAGATAGAAAAGATGCTGTCAAGTTCCTCCCCTTCAGAAACTGGTTTATAACAGTGAAATACGAAAGCAACAAAACTTTTTTGGAGGCTAATTCAACTAAGGACTCATGTCGAATGCTGAGAACTTTTTAACTCCTAATGAAGTCACAGCGTGTCAGCACCTCTCTGGATCAAGCCTGTTGTGATTGCCGATCAATAAGTGTGTGGTGTCATTTTGGGAAGGAAACTCACCTTTCAGACAACCTTCCATATTTCCTGCTGTTTCAGGAGTCAAAATGTGCAAGAGGCCCTTAGAACTCATGGCTGATCAAAACACAATCGCTAGAACTGCATGCAACATTTAAAATAAAAGTAAAATGTTGGTCAAATGTAAACTATTAAAAAAAAACAGGTTTTCCCCCTCTTTTCCAATGACCAAACAAAACAAACAAGCCAACAAAAGGAAATATTTCTTCATGCAACGCTCAGTCAACCTATGGAACTCCTTGCCAGGGGATGTTGTGACGGTCAGGACTTTAACAGGATTCAAAAAGGAGATAGATAAATTCATGGAGGTTAGGTCCATCAATGGTTAGTAGCCAGAATGGGTAGGAATGGTGTCCCTAGCCTCTGTCAGAAGCTGAGAATGGGTGACAGGGGTGAAATCGCTTGTGGTTTGCTGTTCTGTTCATTCTCTCCGGGGGCATATGGCATTGGCCAATGTTGGAAGATAGGATACTGGGCAAGATGGACCTTTGGTTTGACTTAGTATGGCTGTTCTTATGTTATTATGACCCCTAAAAGCTAATTATTTCCTTTTAGGGAAATAATTCTAGTGCAATATTCTAGTCTGCTTAGTTTCTATGGCATACTATTGCCTGAATGCTAGGGAATAGCATTTCTTTTTGGACAGCATGAAGGGATGATTGGCCTGTAAAAGGAATATGCATCTGTTCCATTCGTGGTATGTGTCTGATTTAGTTTAGTGAGAATCCCGCACAATACAACCTGGAGAGACTAGGAACAAATGATGAGTGAAATGGGGTGGAAGCTGTGCACTTGGGCAGCTGCCCAGGACCAATTCAAATGCCACCCAGCTGATTAGCAGAGCACTACAGCTAGCAGGCCGTGTTTCTACTGGTGGTGCACATCCACCCATGGCTTGGTGCACAGAACAAAATTTATTCCGCACACGGATGGACAAAATTAGAGGGAACATTGGCAGCCTCCCCCAGTAAGGGCTAATAGCCTGGAGGCAGCCAGTCCAGTACAGTTAGTCTTGCCTGCCACAGTTAGTCTTGCCTGAGAAGGGAGTTGGGATTTTTACTTAAAAAGAAACAGCTGTGTCTAGAGGAGATGGTGCTCTTAAAACAGGTGTAGGCACAACAAGAGTTAAGCTGGGGGTGAAAGAGTTCAGCGGAAGCCTGCTAAGGCAGGGAACGGCTGCTAGTAGAAAATAGGCTCTGGAATGAGAACTCTGAGGTATCGGGAGGGAATTGAGAACCTATAGCAGGAATTGGAAAAGACTACACAGCCTGCTATAAGTGAGCCAGCTGCACAAGGGGGCCTTGAGACTTTGGGGGAGAGACTCTAGGGCAGTGGTCCCCAACACGGTGCCCACGGGGGGCATTAGTGTGCGCCCGCCAAGTGCTCAGGGCTGGCCTGGCCCCGGGCGTGTGGCGTATGCATGGTGCCGGAGCCGGAGCCGGCCCCGGGTGCATGGCGCATAGTGAGCGCCGGCCCTGGGAGCGCCGTGAATTGGCCGCCCGCGCTCTGGGCACGCGGTGCTTGGGGGAGAGGGCACCGGCCCCGGGTGCGCGGAGCTTGGGGAGGGGGATCGACGGCCCCGGGCGCGCAGCTATGGGGGGGGCCCCGCCCCACACCCAGGCGCGCAAATGTCCCCGCCGTCTGGCGCCCGGCGGGCGAACGGCCACGCCCCCTGGCGCCCGGCAACCTCTATTGGTTGAGGACCACTGCTCTAGAGAGATAGGCCTCATAGGCCCTGGTAGGAAGGATTACACAGTTGCATTTGTGGAAGATTTGAAAGCTCTGTTCTGGGACTGATTGGTCACTTTCCTTGATAAATCCAGCCCCACAAAGGAGTTTTGTTTTTAGAGTTTGATTTGCAGGACTCTGAGTTGAAAGAGAGTGGGGAAACTGAGTCTGGTTTGCTACAGACTGACCTTGGCCACAGGAGGGATTTGGGAGCTGGTTGGCCTGGTTACAAAGGATTTTTCTTCACAATCAATTCCAGTTGGCAACTGGTACGCAGCTTGTTTTCATTTTCTCCTTAAAAGGAACAGCCTGAGAACATTTTTTCCCACTGATCCTGAGAAGAGCTCAGTCAGTGCTTTCATGTGCTAGACGTTATGCACATGTGCAAAGTTAAGGGGTTTCGGCTTTAAAGTTTATAGAGCCTGTACTTAAGCCAGCCTCCTATTACAGCCAATGAACTGTAAAGCCTGACACAAGTGAGGCGGGGGTGGAGGGAGCATAATTAGCTGTTTTGACAAGTGGGGAGAAAGTTTTTTAAAGTTTTGCAGGAGGGGATCAGGAAAATATTGAGACAGTTTAAAAAATGTATAGGGAAGGATGAATCTTTGAACTAATCACCTTCCTTTGGAGATGGGGAAGGATCTTTTTGTTTGCTTTCCGTGCCTCTTATACGTGCATTCAAGTCATGGCATATGTTGGCCCCAACTCCTTTGGTGGTCCTCAGCAGCACATCAATGGACTGTATACACTTTGGCATAATCCCAGCTTCCACGTGGTGTCTCCCACTAGAGAGCATCCTGGAAGTCTGCGTCTCTGTGTGTGGGTTTTATATTTGCAGTCATTTAAAAAATAACACAGCATCTTTATGTTTGCTTTCTGGGTCAACTATTTAGCCTTCTAATCTCTAGGGCAGTTCATCTGAAAAACAAAAGGCCCTCGATGTCTCAGCTGGCATGAAAGGAGTGTCAGTTTCTAGTGCGTGTTTTTGAATCTGGGACTGTTCCTCATCTCTCATCAGCAGTTTTTATCCTGTAATCTTGGCCACATACAAAGGCTCCAACAAAGTAAATGTAATGGTTACACATAAATGGCCAAGATATAATACAATAGCATCAGGCCTTCTGCTGGTCTGACATATTTCTGATGAGCGGAATGAACTTTTGTGAGATCACTTTGCAACTTTTAATAAAATGCCCTTTATGATGTATTGCACCATAGGAACTACAGGATGAAAGGGAAAGTGCCAACTTAAACTTGGCTCCAAATAAACATTTTGCTGAAGGAAGATTTCATGCCACCTTAGACTGATGGGAATGTTTCCATGCACAAACTTCCCAATGAAAACTTAGCTGACGGTTAATAGTCACTCCCCTACGGTGCTTGAAACCCACACATTTCAGCACCAGTTCTGTAAGTCCTTCCTCACTCAAGTGGATGGGAATTTTGCCATTAAGGAGGAGGAGGAACAAGATTTCACCATAAGGTTCAGTAAGCCTGTGATAATTTATACCACCTGAGGACTGGACTCCTTACTATGAAGTTGACCATACCTAAAAGCCAGGGACTTGCAATTTGAAAACCTCACCCATTTCCAAATACAAAATAAAAGTCATTTCAGGACCTTGAGTTCCCAATATTCTCATTTTACAATCACAGTCTCCTTTTAAAGAATTTCTTTTCGGCTGTGTCTAGACTGCATCCCTTTTCCGTAAAAGGGATGCAAATTAGACACATCGCAATTGCAAATGAAGCAGGGATTTAAATCCCCCCAGCTTCATTTGAATAAAAATGGCTGCCGCTTTTTTCTGGCTTGGAGCTTTGCCAGAAAAAAGCGCCAGTCTAGATGCGGATCTTTCGGAAAATAAAGCCATTTCCGAAAGATCCCTTATTCCTTATTTTAAGAGGAACCTTAAAATTCCTTATTTTAAGAGGAATAAGGGATCTTTCGGAAAAGGCTTTATTTTCCGAAAGATCCGTGTCTAGACTGGTGCTTTTTTCGGCAAAGCTCTGAGCCGGAAAAAAGTGGCAGCCATTTTTATTCAAATGAAGCGGGGGGATTTAAATCCCCGCGTCATTTGCAATTGCGATGTGTCTAATTTGCATCCCTTTTACGGAAAAGGGATGCAGTCTAGACACAGCCAAGAAGCCTGAATCTTAGTCATACTAAGAACACTACATTGATTCCTTTGTGTCACCAGTGCCGGATTTATGCCCAAGGTAAGAAAGTTACAGCTTATAGCCTCAGATTATGAGGGGCCTCCGAATCAAAAAATTACTGGTGTTTAGTTGCATCCTTGCCTAAGTATTTATACTCGTTATTATTTCTATTTTCACTGTCCTTTCTCTTAGAATAATACACATTTTGGGGATAATGCTATGCAGACTTTTAAACTTGACATAGTTTAGGGCCTCAGCATGTAGGGTTGCCAGATGTCCGTTATTGAACCAGACAGTCTGGTATTTTTGGTTTCTGTCTGGTAAAGAAATTAAAGAAATAAAATGTCTGGTATTTTCGGCTTTTCCCAGCTCGGCATCAGACGGACGCGCAGCAGGGGTGGGAGAAGTGGCAGGGGAGCGTCCCTTAAAGGGGCCATGACTGCATTTCAGTAGCCCAGCGCTTTTTTTTTTTCTCAACAAAATTTTCCCAGCACTTTTTTGGGGGGGCGGGGTCCGGTATTTTGTAAACTGTCTGGCAACCCTATCAGCATGTCTTGATCCAGCCCCGCACCAGAGCCATGTAAAGTTGTTTTCAAACTCCTGGGTGGTGGAATGTCAGGCACTGGGTCTCGTTGCTGCAGGGAGATCAAGTGACCAGCGGAGGTGCAAAGGCAGCTTCCTGCCTGCCCTGGCACATCAGACTGCGCTGCACCCCAGAAGCAGCCAGTGACCGGCCCAGCACCTAGGTTTGTGGTGCACGGGGAGAGTGCACAGGGCTCCATGCACTGCCCCGAGCATTAGCTCCACACTCCCATTGACTGGGAACCTGCTGCTGGCTGTTTCTGGGGTGCAGCCTGGTCTGCGGTGCCAGGAGAGGCAGGAAGCTACCTTAGCATCCCCGCTGCACCGCTGACCAGGAGCTGCTCAAGGGAAGCCATTCCTGCCCCAGCCCTGACCCTCCCCTCTCAAAGCCAAAGCCCCCTCCTACATCCCAAAGCTCTCCTCCTCAGCCCCACCCTGGAGCCTGCACTCCAGTCAAATTATGTTGGGTGGCACGAGAGAGAGAAATGCTTGGTGGGCTGGATTTTGCCCACCCCTGCTCTAGGCAGTGCCTCCTGCCCTTTCCACATCCCGGTATCCTGGGGGACAATATGTTGGGTCACTCCCACAGTGCTTGATGAGCCCTTTTGCAGGTTTTTTACCCAGAAACTCAAGGCATCAGGTTTGTAAAGAACTAGTTCACAAAATGCTGAATAAAAAATGTGCTGCCTGACGGCTCAATGAAACTTTATCTATCTATCCCCATACACTCTATCTATCTATCTATCTATCTATCTATCTATCTATCTATCTATCTATCTATCTATCTATCTATCTATCTATCTATCTATCCATCTCCTTCTACATGTAAATGGTCTCCTCTGAAACTGTAAGTCAGGTGTGGGCAATCATTTTTTATGGGAGCTTCTCCAAGAATTTGGAAGTGGTCAGGTATCACCCTCTTCCATGCTATTAATGGAGAAGATGTGGGGTCTGGGATGGAGGTTAGGTGCAGAAGGTTACATTATTGATAGCACATACTGGGTTGAAGTGAGATTAACAATAAACCCAGGGCCGGACGGAGGTATGGGCGAGACGGGCAGCTGCCCAGGGCGCCAACCGATGGGGGGCGCCTGATGGCAGCTGTAAGGGGCGTAAGGCATCCCTTACAGGTGCCATCAGGCGCCACGTGCCTGGCTCCCGCAGCGCCGGCCCGCCCGCATCCCCATGGCGCCGGCCAACAACGCCCTTCCCCCCACGGCCACGGGGCCCTACATGGCCCAGCGCACGCGCCAGCAGCAACAGCCAGACCGGACTGGGCCGCACTTGTGCCATGCGCCCAGGGGGCGGGCCTGCGCCCCCTAGGGGGGCGGACCCGCTCCCCATGGGCGGGCCCGCGCATGCATCATGCGCCCGGGGGCAGCGCCGTGCGCCCGTGCCCAGGGCACCACAATGCCTCAGACCAGCCCTGAATAAACCACCCTACTTTGGGGCAACCATGTACTCAAGCACACTTTCTCCCTACTCCTCTGCATCTCTGGAAGTGACAGCTTTGTTTAATGGGTCAATGCTTCAGTGAGGGTAGGCTGTGCCTACTGCTTTAGGGTAGGCACTCCTGACTCTGTGTTTGGCTCATCAGCCCACGGGCAGCGCATGTTTCACACACAACTCTCGGAATCAAGGGCCTGGTCCCATACACAATCACATTCCAAAGTGCTAGCAGGATCAGGCCTTTCACAAAAGAGTCCTTTGCCAAATATTCATGGTGATATCATTAATAGTGCACCCAATTTTAAATTCAACGGGCACCAGTGACGACAAGCAAACTGAAAACTAGAGTGCTGGCTGAGAGGAAGCTTTAGAAGAAATGGACCCAAGCAGATATAGCTGGGCAGACTTTGATTCTGCAAACAGCTTTGCATGGATGCAAGGGTCCATCTGTGCAGAGCAATGGGCAGGAATAAGCCGTCTTCATGCTAATTGTGTGTAGCTTCCTGCGATGGATTTGGAAGTTGGTTTCAAATTGACTTTCCCTTGACCGGGCCGTGTAGAGGGGATCTGTAATGATTTATGAACAGTGTATGGGACTGGGTTGGGCGGTGAGTTTTCACTGTATGGTTGTGTTGGTTTAGTTTTATGGCAGGCTATTGGGAAAACAAGAGGAAGGTAAGACCCTGGCTCCAGTTAAGACACCTGGGGATGCCTGAACCATGAACAGAAAAGATCCCACTTCTTTGTCTCCAGCCACGTTACACAGCGGCTACGTCTACACTGGCATGATTTTACGAAAATGCTTTTAACGGAAAACTTTTCCGTTAAAAGCATTTTTGGAAAAGCACATCTAGATTGGCTTCTCCACAAAAGCACTTTTTGCGGAAAAGCGTCCGTGGCCAATCTAGACGCGGTTTTCCACAAAAAAGCCCCGATCGCCATTTTCGCGATTGGCGCTTTTTTGCGGAAAACACTACCGTGCTGTTTACACTGGCCCTTTTGCGCAAAAGTCTTTCGGAAAAAAACTTTTGCACAAACGGGAGCAGCATAGTATTTCCGGAAAAGCACTGACGATCTTACATGAGATCGTCAGTGCTTTTCCAGAAATTCAAGCGGCCAGTGTAGACAGCTGGCAAGTTTTTCCGCAAAAGCAGATGATTTTGCAGAAAAACTTGCCAGTCTAGACACAGCCAGCTTGTTTTGTCAGTGCTGAGAACCAACAGATCAAAAGGACCAGAAAGAGTTAAACAGATTCCGGCCAGAGGTCAGGCTGTTGCAAAGTATAGATTGACACACAGTGTGCTGGGGGGTGGGTGAAAAAGAGGTTACCTGGGCTACCGAAGGGATGGTGAACCTTCAGCAAGACAGCTCTATGAAGGTACATCTACACTGCACACTTATTTCAAAATAAGCTGTTCTGGAAGAAATACTGGGAAATAGTTTATTTCTAAATAGCACATGTACGCTACAAAATTCCAGGCAGGCTTCCCTAATGTGGATGCACTAACTCAATTTAGAACCCCAGGAGACACTGGAAATTAGTTACTTTGAATGGCCCAGGAGCGTCCACACTACTGCTATTCCAAAATAGTGAGTTCAGAATAGGCATTATTCCTCATGGAATGAGGTTTACAGAAGTCGAAATAAGCCATCAGTTATTTTGAATTTATTTCAAAATAACGGAATTGCTGTGTAGTCGCACGCACGGCCGTTATTCCAAAATAACGCTGCTGTGTAACGGTGTGTCTAGACTACACCTCTCTGTCAACAGAGAGATGTAGATTAGGCACATCAAAATTGCTAATGAAGCAGGGATTTAAATATCTGGTACTTCATTAGCATAAACATGGCTGCTGCTATTTTTTCGAAACGGAGCTTCGAAAACAGCAGTCTAGATGCAGATCTGTCATAAATAAAGCCCTTTGCCGGAGGATCTCTTATTCCTATTTGAAAGATCCTCTGGAAAAGGGCTTTATTCCGGAGGATCGCGCCAGGCTAGGCGCTTTTTTCCGGCTTTTCCCCAAGCCGGAAAAAAAGCGGCGGCCATGTTTATTTAAATCCCGCAGGGGATATTTAAATCCCCCGCGGATTTCCCTACTCCCAAGTTCAAAATTAGCATACCCCTTCCGAAGAAGGGGCCAGTGTAGACGTAGCCTTATAGTTTAAAACCTCTTTCTCTTACATTCTGCTTTGTTCTGACTGTTCAGATTAAACAACACAGAAAGGTGCCTTGGATCACTGTGTTTACTGTTGGTTATAAGCTCTCAGAGTTAAGAACATGAGAATGGCCATACTGGATCAGACCAAAGGTCCATCTAGCCCAGTGTCCTGTCTGCCAACAGTGGCCAATACCAGATGCCCCAGAGGGAGGGAATACAACACGTAATCGTCACATGATCCCTCTCCTGTCATCCTTTTCCAAACAGAGACTAGGGACACCATTCCTACCTATCCTGGTTAATAGTCATTGTTGGACCTAACCTCCATGAATTTATCTAGCTCTTTTTTGATCCCTGTTAAAGTCCTAGTCTTCACAACATCCTCTGTCAAGGAGTTCCACAGGTTGACTGTGTGCTGACTGAAGAAAAACTTCCTTTTGTTTGTCTTAAACCTGCTGCCTATTAATTTAATTTGATGACCCCTAGTTCTTATATTGTGCAAATAAGTAAATAACTTTTCCTCATTCACTTTTTCCACATGAGTCATGCTGATAGACCTCTATCATATGCCCCCTTAGTCTCCTCTTTTCTAAGGTGAAAAGTCCAAGTCTTTTTAATCTCTCTTCATATGGGACCCGTTCTCAACCCCTAATCATTTTTGTCAGCCTATATTTTCCAATGCCAATATATCTTTTTTGAGATGAGGTAACCACATCTGTACTTAGTATTCAAGATATAGACATACCATGGTTTTATATAGAGACAATAAGATAATCTCTGTCTTATTCTCTATCCTTCCCCCATGCCCCTTGTCACAGATACTTAACCCCATTCACATCTATAGGGAGTAAGCATGCACAGGTTGTTATAGCTAAGGACTCAGTCTAAATTG
This sequence comes from Pelodiscus sinensis, assembly GCF_052426305.1. Lineage (NCBI taxonomy): Eukaryota > Metazoa > Chordata > Testudines > Trionychidae > Pelodiscus > Pelodiscus sinensis. The sequence continues at coordinate 43,243,312 of NC_143063.1, forward strand.
GGAGAAGGGTAGGATTCCCCCACTGGGAGAGAAAGACCTCATAATCGAAAGATTGCATTCAGAGAAGGGGCCGGTGAGGAACTAGCCTTGTAACTGTGACAAGGGCAATCATTGCTGGCAACTCTGGAGTTGAGAATCTGGACAATCCCATTGGTCAATTATAAGTATTTTCATTGTGTGCCACAGTAGCAGAGCTCCGTCCAATACACTAAACCTCCCCAAGGTCCTTTGGCCTACATGTATCCAGACAGTTTGTAGAAGTGCAAGTTCTCTTGAAAAAAATCTAAAACTAAAAACACAGCAAGGATCCTTTTTCCATTATCTCCTTGAAGATGGGATTTATCCCTCTCTTCCCCCCTCACTATGTAGACCCTGCAGAAAAAACTATAAGGGGGACTTCCCCAAACCTACATGACCCCCAGAAACCTATTCAAGCCCCAGATATCTGCATCAGCTTTAGCAAGTCCACTGTGGCTGCACTACTGAGACCCAGAAGTTGCTCCACAGAAAACATGATCCTGCCCCAAGCTGTTATCCTTGATTCTAGCTACACAGCCCCTCACCCATTACTCTCTCAACTGCCTGATTCTTCTCCCCCCCGAGATGGATCTCAAGCCAATCAAGCACTTTCCATGGGATCTGAAGGAAAACTACATTTTGTAAAAGTGGTCCACTCCCTACTTTAGTGTAGGTAGGGCCGATATATAATGCAGTGCCTCTTCACCCATGGTTCACGAGGGGAACAAGACGGGACTTGGAATTTAACCACGCAAGAAACTATGATTTAGTTATTCCACCGTCCTCCTTTTTTACAGCTCTTTGGGGGACTGAGACCACGTACATTACAAAGGAATGCAACGAGGCTGCCAATAATGCAATTAAAGAATCCGGCCCTGTTTAGCAAAGATCTCCAGCCAGCTGGCGTTATGTTGGGACAAAATCAAATTCAATAAAGATTTTTAAGGGAAGATGAGAGAATTTTATTGTGTTATTCAATTACCCAATTAGTACATTAGTAATTCATATAAAAACACAGCAGAAATTACAGGCAGGGTAGGAAGAGAAGCATGATTGTTTGGAATTGAAGTTGCCCCAAAAGGAATTAGCTTCTGGCAGAGCCTCAAATTAGGGAGCCAGGGAATGAGATCAGAAACTCATGCAAAGTCAGCCTGCGTTCATCTGGTCCAGGGCAAAAAGAAACACACTTAAGAAACCAGCCAAAATAGGATCCCATAAAACCTGAACTTCCCAAACTTTCCCTGTGGCTTTTGATATGTAGGACCAGATGGGTGCTAGCTGTATCCCCTCCGATGAGGAGATACGGGTACCCATGTCCACATTACAGATATTATGGTGATAAGTATAGTGTAAAGGACCTAGTAAAATAGAAGTGTTCCCTTCTTCCCAGTACTCTAGAAGCTGTATTCCACATTCGGAATGTGTCTGGGGAGGCGAGGCAGGGATTGGCTGAGAGCAAGTAGAGGGCGACACCATCCTCCAATGGTTCCACAGAGATTACCCAGGACAACATGGGTTCATCTACGCTGCACCGTTATTTTGAGATAACTAGCGTTATTTCGAAATAACAATGCGAGCATCTACACAGCCATTCCGTTATTTCAAAATAATTTCAAAATCACGGATGGCTTATTCTGAAATCTGTAAACCTCATTCTATGAGGAACAATGCCTGTTCTGAAATAACTATTTCAAAATAAGGTGTGTGTAGACGCTCTGCAATTTTGAAATAGCTCCACAGCAGGGCCATTGTAAGTTATTCCTCCCCAGTGCCTCCTGGGACTCTAAACTGAGATAGCATGTCTCAGTTAGGGAAGCACGTCTACATTAGGGAAGCCTGCCTCGGACTAATTTTGAAGCTTCCCTGAAGTGTAGACGTGCTATTTCAAAATAAGCTATTTCGGAGCAATTCTTCCAGAATAGCTTATTTCGAATAAACGTGCAGTGTAGACATACCCAATATAATTTACATGGTATATTTAGGGCTAGAGATGTGAGGCAGTTTCTCCAAGAATTTTGTTCAGAAAAAAAGAAAGAATCAGGAATGTGGTAGGGATGAAAGATTTGGGTTTTTCTTGTTGTCTGTTGTTGTTTTGTTTTTTCACCATTATATTGAAATAAAAGTGAGCTACGTACTCTGCAGAGCATTAAATTCACATGGCGTGTGACAGGAGAAACTACTCCACAGAGAGCTTTAAGCATATTCCTGTCAGTGTTACAGCTGAGACTGCATTCCATAGCTTCATCAATGCAATTCCATTCATCAATTCGGACGGTAATGACATATCACAGGTCGGTAATGCAATCTGGTTTTGAGCATTGCTCCTAAGCCCAGCACAGATCTTGTAGGGTGACCTAGCTTTTTTCAATTTGTGTTCTGCAAATAACCAGCTCATTTTCCTGCTGAAGTAATGTCTATTGTTAATTCCGGTGGGTAATAAACAACATACTTATATTCAGGCTTTACAGTACATTTTTCATGTTGTTATTTCTCTTGATATAAGCAATTCCCTGAGTCTTCCGAATTTTCATCTTCCTTTCTGTCTGAAATATGTGGTAGCAGATGCACAAAAGGGAACATGGAGGGAAACAGAATGTGACTGAGAATGCAAATCATCAATTAAGGTTTTGTCTACCCTGCCAGCTGAATGACAAAACTTTGGTTATTCACAATCATTTTAAAAAGTCCTTCCTGCCCCCACCCCAAAATAAAAGACAAAAGTTTTGCCGTGGTGGTACAGCCAGTGAGAGTCCCACTCTTAGGGGGTAGAAGTAGTTTGTCCACAGAAATGCTGACAAATTGCGTTCACGCTACCAGGTGTTAGCAACACGGCTGTGTCAAAACGGTCAAGTGGCTAAAAGCTATGTAGTGTGGATAAAGACTTAAGGGGGGCACTTGCACAGTACGTCCAAATAATTTCCATGTTCCCCTTTATGTCTGACATAGGAGGATCTCCCATAGATAACACCTGTGGAAAAAGCAAGCTCCGTCATACTTAACAGCCGCGACTGATGGGGACCCTGCGCTTCAACAGTGAAGTTCTACTAAGGACCCTGCTCATCTGGAAAGTTTTGTGCGCAAATAAAATGGTGGCGCTGCTCACGATATGCTTCCTGCCTGCAGAACTTTCATAAGAAATCCAGCTGGAGTTCGGAACCTTTCTGTTCTAGCCAGTTACAGGGGGACCTCCCTCTGAGTTACTGGTGGGTTTGAGACCTGGACTTTTATGCTTCTTCCAAAACCTGCACAAAACTAAGCTATGGCTCAGCAGGCTGAAAAAATGTGACTTGAACAGTTAAGGAAGTTATATCAGCCAAGCTCCAGATGTGACCCACAAAAAAGTTTCTGTCACTCACACACAAACCTTTACCCAGTTCTTAGAGCTTATGGTGTGACCCTGTTAATTTACATATCCTAGGGCTCAGGGAGTAACTTCCTGCAGGTTTGCAGGACCTTTGACTGGTGAAATAGCCTTACGCCATAATATCCTTACTCTCTATTTATTGATAATTACCAAGCAAGCAGAATACACATACTAAGCATAGAGTGCCATGCTCACCGATCCTGATCAAGGCAGGTGAACTTCCCCTGATGGCCAGGCGAGGTCAATCTCCTTTTGGTTCTTGTTGCTGCATGTCACGGTCATGCAGGGGATTCTTAGCAGCTCTGATCTTACGCTGCGTTTTGGAGGTGAGTTCTTCTATTATTATTCTTTCTGTTACATAAGAACATAGAACATAAGAACGGCCGTACTGGGTCAGACCAAAGGTCCATCTAGCCCAGTATCCTGTCTGCCGACAATGGCCAGCACCAAGTTCCCCAGAGAGGGTGGACCGAAGACAATGATCAAGCGATTTGTCTCCTGCCATCCCTCTCCAGCCTCTGACAAACAAAGGCCAAGGACACCATTTTATCCCCTGGCTAATAGCCTTTTATGGACCTAACCTCCATGAAATTATCTAGCTTCTCTTTAAACTCTATTATAGTCCTAGCCTTCAGAGCCTCCTCTGGCAAGGAGTTCCACAGGTTGACTACACGCTGTGTGAAGAAGAACTTTCTTTTATTAGTTTTAAACCTGCTTCCCATTAATTTCATTTGGTGTCCTCTAGTTCTTCTATTATGGGAACTAATAAATAACTTTTCTTTATCCACCCTCTCCACACCACTCATGATTTTATAGACCTCTATCATATCCCCCCCTCAGTCTCCTCTTTTCTGTTCTGGCTTTTCCTTTCTTGCTGGTCTCCTTCTTGGACTTCATTCTATACAGGGCAACTTAGTCATACTTAAAAACAATGAGTGGTCCTGTGACACCTTAGGATATGTCTACATTACCAAGCTATTTCGAAATAATAACTCCCGAAATAACTGTTTCAAAATAAGTTTATTGCTCTTTACGAGCAGGAGTTATTATTTCGAAAGAACAGGCTCGGTAGTGTGGACGTTCGCTGTGTTATATCGAAATAAGGGGAGTTATTTCAAAATAACTACCCAATGTAAACATGCCCTTAGGGTACATCTACACAGCAATGTTATTTTGGAATAACTGACATTATTCCGCAATAAGATAGTCCACGTCTACACTACAAGCAGTAATTTTGACATAATGTCAGAATACTGTCAAGCTGGAGGACTTCTTACTCCGACTCCTGTAACCCTCATTTTACAAGGAGTAAGTGTAGTTGGAGGAAGGGTGCTCTTCCTTCGACTTCCTGCTGTGTAGACAGTGCCAAAAGCTGAAATAAGCTATTTCGACTTAAGCTACGCAATTAATGTAGCTGAAATTGTGTCGCTTATTTCAGCGTTAGCCCTGCTGTGTAGCTGTGCCCTAAGAGACTAACAAAATATATAGAATCATGAGCTTTCATGGGTAAAATCCACTTCACAGATGAATTGGAGTGGTACCACAGGATTACTCCCTTTTTTAAAGTTACACCACTCCACGGAAGCTCATGAGTCTATATATTCTATATACAGTGCATCTACACCTCACCGTAACTTGAAGTAAAATACGCAATTTGCACTCTCTAATAGCTATTTAGCATACACATAGCCATAGAGCACATCTCGCAAGGAATCGTTTGTCTCCTGAATTACACAGAGGCACCATTCAAGCTCTCAGGGGCGATGCCCTTTAAAGGGTCTGTGCAGAAAGCTACCCAGCTCCCTCCTGCTTGTGACAGAGCATCCTAGGCTTCAGAGCTTCAGTCGAGAAGCTGATAGGCAGCTGCTGCTGTGTCTTCCCGCAAGCCTCTGGAGAAAAGAATCCCTCTCGCATTATTCATTGCTGCGAGAAGGATTTCTCACCTGGGAAGAGGCCACCGCCGCCCCACACACACACACATTGTGGTGAGGGCTCTGAGGTAAATATCAGACAGTCCCAAGATTATGGTAATCTCCACAGGGCTGGAGGAGGGCACAATGTGTCAGTCTGGCTCCACCGGCCTACCTAGGCTTCACTTCTGCCCGCTTCACAGATTTCGAAGGTGCAGAGAGGCCTCATGGAGGTCCGGAGAGGTGAGGAAGTATGTTATGGAAGGAAAGGGCTGGAAGGGGTGGGAGGAGCCACCATTTTGCAAGGGACAGTCCTGCCTGAAGAGCTATTTTGGCTTCCCACACGCTCTTCTGAGGGCATATTGAAGTAATAAATGCTACCCACCGTGCAAAAAAGGCACAATTGTTCTCTAGGCTGAGTAAACATGGCTCAGAAATGTGTCTCTCTCGCCAACAGGAGTTGGTCCAACAAACGATCTTACTTAAAAAACAAGGAATAGTCTAGTAGCACTTTAAAAACTAACAACACATGTAGATGGTATCATGAACTTCCATGGGCACAACCCACTTCTTCAGATAACTGGGTTGTACCCATGAAAGCTCATGATGCCATACATGTTTTGTTAGTCTTTAAGGTGCTGCTAGACTATTTGTTGTTTTTTAAGTTTTTCCAGTTACAGACTAACTCAGCTACCTCTCTGAAGCTTTTAAACAGAAAAGATTTTACCTCACCTATCTTGTCTCTCTAAACTTCCTCTTTGTAAGTGGCAAAATGTTTTGAATACATACATCCAGGACGCAGTGTGAATGGGAACATTTATCTAATCAAATTCATTTGCCTAATGTGTCTGATGCACCATAAAACTCGTTAACAAGAACAAACCCTTTACATCCCATTTGCCCTGCTTGAGGCAAGCCGCTTGTACAGAATCACTTGCCTGCATTTTGCATTCCCTTTCATCTTTATTCCATGCTATACATTTCCTGCACCCATTGGTAACACACATCTGACATGGCATCCAGCAGTCAGCTTTCCCCCCTCACAGAAGAAATAAACATACAAAAGAGTCAATATTTTTAGATGGTACTGAGCCTAATACACTGTCCTAAGAGGAGAGAGTTGCCTGGACTTTATGGGTATGTCTAGACTGCATCCCTCTGTCAGAAGAAGGATGCAGATTAGGCAGGCTGACATTGCAAATCAGGCAGGGATTTAAATATCCCGTGCCTAATTTGCATTAAAATGGCTGCCGCGTTTTGTCAGAAAAAAGCAGCAGTCTAGAGGGGGATTTGTCGAGAAAGAAAGCCTTTTTCGACAGATCCTATAAACCTCCTTGCTCGACAGATCCCCCTCTAGACTGCCGCTTTTTGCCAACTAAGTGCTGAGTTGGCAAAACGTGGCGGCCATTTTATGCAAATTAGGCACGGATATTTAAAATCCTGCCTCATTTGCAATGTCGACCTGCCTAATCTGCATCTCTCTGCCGACAGAGGGATGCAGTCTAGACATACCCTATGAGAGGAACAATTGGCTCAGCTCAGGTCTTAGTAGACGTTTTTCCACCAGAAGTGGAGTTGATTATAACTTTTTGATTATGCTCTTATTCCCCTATTTGTCGGATTCATTCATCCGTTTCTGGATGTTTGACCACTTAGAAGGTATAGCACAAGTAAATATGAATGCTGATAATATTTCAGTGGAATGATAGATATATTCTAGTAGCTTTTTTATTCTACAAGCACAGGCAACCAATCTTGCATCCAAAGTGCAGGGTCCAGCGGTGCACAGTTTTGCAGCAGTCTCACTTTGATCATAATTCATCGGCAAAGAAAAGGAGGAACATAAGAACAACATAAGAATGACCATACCGGGTCAGACCTATCGTCCATCTAGTGCAGTATTCTGTCTGCCGACAGTGGCCAATACCAGATGCCCCAGAGGGCGTGAACACAACAGGTAATCCTCATGTGATCCCTTCCCTGTCATCCATTTCCAGACAAAAGGAGGAGGAGGTAAGGTGGAGAGAGAAAAGGAGGAGGAGGAAAGAGAAATGGCAGATTTTACCTCCCATCCTCATCTATGTATCTCATTGCATGAGCTTAGTGGTTATCCAGTTACATGCCAGCTCTCGGTCCAGCTCCTGGGGAACCGGCTGCTGCCCCATGCTGCTGCCTCTGTAAATTTTTAGTGGCTAGACGGTTACAATAATAACCATTTTTAACAGCTGTATGTTCTAATAGAACATATCATCCAGCTGTGTGCGATAATAGAACATACAGATGGATGATAACATTGAAAGCAGATGTTCTTCTATCTGTCTGTAGGGCATGTCTACACTAGGAAACTATTTCAAAATAACTAAAATCAACTTAATAACTCCCAAAATAACAAAATGGAAATAATGTGTCCTCACTCTAGGGAAGCCTCGAAATTAGTTTAAAGCAGGCATCCTTAATGTGAATGCGCTACCTCAACTTAGAGCCCCAGGAAGCACTGGGGAAGTAATTGGTTTGAATTACTCTGGGGAGCAGTTATTTCAAAATAGCGGCACCGGAGCGTCCAACTGGCAGGGAAAACAGAAAGCTGCAAGCTCTCAATGCAAGGAATTCTTGAGAGCTCTGGCATGCCAGAACTGGACTGGGTCTGAACATTGAGCGTTACTCTACCCTGCAGCATGGTATGAGCCGTGTGTTCTCGGGAAAGAGTCTGACTTAACCTTTCCCTTGGAGCCAGACCTTTCCTGTAGGAAAGGAGGAAGTCTTGGCATTGTCTGGCCAGCTTAGTCCCTTTTTTGGCTGGACAATAGCATTTTTCTGTGGCTGCACAAAACACCCCGTGAGTTCTATTTGGAGCCTCTCCGAGAACATTTTTTTAATTGTCATTTAATTTATTCTGGTTCAACAGGGAGAGTCTAATTCCAAGAGTGATTTTGTTCTCCAAGTCCAAAGAAGTTGTCTTCCCATCCACATGGTGCTAGCCCGATCCAGCATCCTGTGCCTCTCCACAGTGAATAATGCAGCAGAAGCCTTTAGTTGTGTCTTGCAGGTCTTTGGGCCATATGCAAGCTTACATCATTGGATTCATTCTACTACAGGTCGCATCCGATCCTGGGGGGCCAAGTCTCAGGACAGCTAGACTATGTCTACACTGCTCCCTCTTGTGCAAAAAAATATGCAAATGAGGCAAACGGTGGACTATCACTGCACCTAATTTGCATAATTAATGAGGTTCCATTTTTGCGTAAAACCCCCCTCTTGCGCAAGAGCCATTCATCCTGAAAAAAAGAGGAAGAATAGCTCGTGCGCAAAAATGGAGCCTAATTAATTATGCAAATGAGGCACGGCGATATTCTTGTGCAAAAGTTCCTGCACAAGAGTGCATCCACAGTGCTATGTGCTTTTGTGCAAGAAAAGTGCTTTTTTGTAAGAGTGTCCATGGCAGTGTGGACGCTCTCCTGTGCAAGAAAGCTCTGCTGGCCATTTTAGCCATAGGGGTTTCTTGTGCAAGAAACCCCTGTTCCTGTCCACACTAGCCTTTTTGCACAAGAGCTCTTGAGCAAAAAGACGTATTCCTCGTGGGGAGAGGAATAATTCTTGCGCAAAAAGCCCTTTCTTCTGATGATCTACTGTAAACTTTCTTGCACAAGAACAGGCTTGTAGTGTGGATGCTCCACAAGTTTTTGTACAAGAAGCCTACAGTGTAAACATAGCTCCTGTTTGTACCATCATGATGACTACACTGGAATTACACCAATTTCCACCACTGGGGGATATGGCCCATCGCTTTGTTTTATACATTCATTGATTGAAAAATTACATTGATCCCTGCATGGAGGAATGTGGTTTTTCCATATGTAAGGATACCCAGTCAGGGCAAGGAAGCTGCCTCGTCAGAAGGGTTTGAAGTCAAAGGACATTTTGCCCATGAAGACACAAGCCCCACAGCTGTCCCACCATTTTTATACACACGAGTGCGGGAAACTGGACTTCTTACAGAATTGCGTATCCCCAGGTTTTGACTCAAGACAAAAGATAAAGAATATGGAATAAAATATTTTGTTAGAGGAAAGATCTTTTCCAAATGTGTCCAAGACAGTCTCTGGATTTATCAACTAAGTCTACACTTATTTTTGATGGTATAAACTTTTGTTTGGGAGGGTGTATGATTGTACACTGTGGTAGTGCACACTGCTGGAAATATTTATGTGGACACAGTTATACTGGTCTAAAGATGGCTTATTATACGGAGACAGCTGATTGCCTTTCCCATATGGGAATGATCAGACTGATCCAAGCATCATTATATTGGTAACACACCATCAGTGACACCAATTGCGAGCCTTCGAGGAGAAATAATCCCCTGGTGCCCTCTTCCAAAGTTTTTGTAGTTTCAAAATTCCACAGGCTGAAGAGCCTCTGTGTGTGTGTGTGTGTGTGTGTGTGTGTGTGTGTGTGTGTGTGTGGGTGTGTGTGCGCGCGTGCATGCGTGCATGCGGTAGGGAGAGGGAGGGAGTCATAACCCAACCATTTTTAAACAGTGACTCCATATTTGATTATTACAGATGCTAACAAAGCATTTCTCCAGCTGTGTGGTGGCAATACCACTGACATTTGAGCCAACTTCTCCTCTGTACAAACAGAAGGACACATTTCAGTGAATCCCTAGCAAACAACGACTGGCAGGGACCAGATGTTGCCTGTCTCCCTTGTCCCCACTGCATCCCCTCTAAAGGGTTTGTAATTCTTCAAATGTATTAATAAAGTTGCAATAAATGCATGAACCACAGAGTATGAAAGCGTAGGATCTCCACAAGTGACTTGGGCCAGCCTTCTCTGTCCCCTGGCTTTCCGTCTCCTATAGAGACCAACCACAGCCAGAGCACAAGGACGGATTAACTACACCCATGCAGCTGAAGCGAAACAACTTTTTCTGTTGCAGATAAGCCCTAGTTCATCAGAACAAGCGGCTAACATAATCCCTGTGTTGCTATCTCTGTTTTTAATACTTTCTTAAATACCTCGCAGTTAAAGCAATACAATTCAGAACTCTGCTGAGAAGTACAGTTCAAGATTTCAACAAATCATAAAAAAGGTTAGTTAGGGGATATTCCTTTTAAACTTCTAATTATTCCCGTGGCCTCTCTTTGCAAAGGATTTGTGCCTGATTCCGATAATTACATCCCAGGCTGCCAAGACTCCTTTGGAGCAATTGTGGGAACCATCAGCCTGCTGTGAACTACTTTGTTAAACTAGAGGCTCTACAGCAAGAGAATGCTCCTTTTTTCTGAAAGGGTTGTTTAAATCCAAGCGTAAAAGTGAACTTGACAAAACCTAGCAACGGGAAACAAAGCTGGGCCAGCTGGTGGGCTCTTATTCAGTCTACTGCAGAATTAAAGAAGCAGTAATTTGTTCCCTCCTCTCCCCCGTTCCAGTCTGGGTGAATCTGCCCAAGGGTATGTCTACACAGCACCCTAAACTGAAAATAAGATATGCAATTTGCCCTGCACACATTGCATATCTTATTTCGATTCTATTTCGAAATCGCTTATTTTGAAATTTGGCGCTTCTTATTTTGAAATTTGGCGCATCGTGGAATGAAGGTTACAGGAATGCCGAAGTAGCACACCCGTTATCTTGAAAAATATTTCAAAGTAACTGGCAGCTTGTTACGATGCAGGGTAGCTATTTCGGGATACCTCAAATTGGTTGTGACAATTTTCTTCCACTATTTGATCTGAGGAAGTGGGTCTGGTCCACGAAAGCTCATCACCTAATAAACCATCTTGTTAGTCTTTAAAATGATACATAGTCCTGTTTTTTGTTCCAGCTACACCAGACTAACACGGCTACATTTCTATCCCTAATTCCAATAGGTGGAACTGTGCTCATCTAATTACACATTAGGCCAATGTTTAGCAATTTGGTAAGTGGCTAAGGCAGGGGGAGAGGCGTCAGGAATCGGAGCTTCATCCTCAGCTCTGTCATTAACTTACCCTGTAATATTCAGCAAGTCCCTTAAAAAAAAAAACTCTCTCCGTGACTCAGTTTTCCGCCTCTGTAAAGTGGGGTTAATAATGCTCTTACAGCTTTGAAAATTTAGGATGAAAGCTACCAAGTAGACAAGTGCTAAGATTTAATAGAACTCATGTGTCTGCTAGTGACATGAACAGCTTTAAATCGCGCCTTTAATCACCTCCTGATATTTAGTGATGCAAGGGAATTCTGCAATCTATAAATCAGGATGGGGGGAAGGAACTCTAGCCCACTGGCTGCATGCAGTTCACCAAAGTTAGCTGCTGGTGGGCCATTGATTGGGAACAGTGAACTCTGGCCATTGAGAATTGTGAGCAGCTGTACCTGTGGACGTTCAGGCAAACAAAGCATTTGGTGGCCCGCCAGTAGTGAGCCCTGGCAAACCATGTCTTCCCCCACCTATAAACATGTGTCCTTATTTCTAGCAGGTAAGTGTCAAAGCTGCATATCTGTCAAGAAAAGAGCCAGCAAATGATTTCTTCCCTGACCCTTAATCTCTAGAATGAATAGCTCCAAATCCAGCATGTGCATGTATTCAAGAGCCAAATGAAATCAGCACGATTCATAGCAAACAACTGGCAGTTGACACATGTTTTGGTTTCAAAGATGCAGCAAAGACGTGAACTATCTGCACAAGTATGTTGATGAAGTGGGAATACTGTCCAGAAAATGACATTTCTTTCAGCCATTCAGCCCTGCCATTTATCACCCAACTCTTGATAGTCAGAACACACCGATGCTAGCTACCAATTGTGTCTGATCAAAGCTTTGTCGAAGTGTTCTTTATTATTAATGACAGCGATAACAGGAGGAACTGCATTCTAAAATGAATGAAACCCGTTTGAGGTGTGTAATCATGTCAGCTGAAGACAGATCTTGCTATTGGAGCTTTCCGAGCAACAACAGAATCTAAAGCCAGCCACAAGCATGATTATGGATTTATATGAGGGGAAAATTTGTCTCTGGCGGTACTGAGATATCTCGGCAATGCTCCAGGTTTATGCCGGGTTTATGCCGCCAAAATTTAGGATTGAGTATAGTGTTGCACTGAGGTCAAAGAGGGACTAAAACACGGATTTCCTCGTGCAGTTGCAAATCCAGTCTTCAAGTCTGGGTGCATCAAGATTGGGGCCTTCAGCTCAGGTATCAATAGCTTCCTGCTGCTGGAGGCACTTGAGAGTGGGTTTAAGTGGCTAACACAGGACGAAATATTGATTTCTGCATCTCAGCCCCACAATCAAGTCTGAAAATAGGGTCCTACATCGTTATCTGAGATAACTGTCTCAAATCCAGCTCAGTTTCACCTATTGTATGGCCCTGTAAGCCAGCCATTCATCTCCAGGCCTGCCTACGGGGGGCGGGGCACAAATGGGCTGTTACTCTGGAGCCCGTTGACTCAAAGGCGTCCGGGCTCTGGCTACCATCACTGCTGAAGTAGCAGCGGTGGCAGCCGGTGCCAGGTGCCCTTTAAATCATTGCCAGGATGCTGTGCGCTCCGGGCAATGCTGAGGGCTGGAGGTGCCACTTTTGGGGCAGTCGAGAGGACCTGCTGCCTTCTGCCCCACTTTTTCCGCTCTGGGTCCCACCACTTCTGGGTGTGTGGGGCACCTTGCCCAGGGGCCCACAGAAGCTGTTGTGTCCGCTGTTTCTATTCTATGTTTAAATAAACTCCTTTCCCATGGGCACACTATTTCCAGCATGCTCGCAGGCCCTTCTTTCCCCAGTGGCCCCCTCTGCTCCTCATGTAAATCAACCTTAGAACGAACGCTAAAGTTTGCAGCACTCACTCTTCCAGGACCTTGATTTCCCCTGGCAGCAGCTGCCATTTGATCCCCTGCTTTGGCTTTTGAATGGCGCGCCCTGAGAATGCCAGATGTGGTGAACAAAGGTCTAAAAATAATCCGTCCAGTGATCAGTCCAGGGGAATAGGCGCCTCATGGGAACACGAGACGGGAGAATCTGATCTATTTTTGCACAAGAACGTTCAGCAACCGCTCCAGGCTCCTGGCTGTGGGCTCCAAAGCTTTTTGTGTGTTTGTTTGATTTTTTTTCCCCTCCCAGAAGCTGTACAGCAAAGAGCCGTTTGCTCCAGCAGTCAGCTCTCTCTCTCCCTCTGTCTGATTCGCCGGGCTCCTGGAAAGCTGGGATCCTTATTTCTATTTCTCACCAGGAACATGGAATCCAGCAGCAATGGGCTGGTGCCCACGCTGCATTTCTGTAAAAAGATCTTTGCTGCAGCCTTGTGTATGTCAGTCTTGCTCCCAGAATCGGGCTTGTCCAAGAATCTTTGGAAACGTGCGCTCCATCTGAAACGGACAGAGAAATATGATGTGAGTACCTAGCTGGGGAGGGGAGGGAGCTTTGCGTGTGAACTAGGCAGAGTCGGATGTAATGGTGTGAGTTTTCTATGTCCTTTTAGGATAAGTACGTGAATCCTAAGCTTTTTGGCTACGTCTAGACTACAAGCCTCTTTCAAAAGTGGCTTTTTCGAAAGAATTTTCGAAAAAAGCCCCTTTCGAAAGAGAGCGTCTAGACTACAAGCAGATTTTTTGAAAAAGCAAGCCACTTCTTCGAAAGAGAGTCTAGATGCTTTCTTTCGAAAAAGCACAGTTTGCATTCAATAGCACCTTTTTTCGAAAGAGTACTTTTGAAAAAAAGGCATTATTCCTTGTAAAATGAGGTTTACAGTGATCAAAAAACTGCCGCTTTCATTCGATTTACTTTCAAAAGAACACGGCTGCTGTCTAGATGCAGGCAAAGTTTTTTCAAAAAAACCCTGTAGTCTAGACACACTCTTTCTGTTTGGAAGAGCTCTGGTTCAGGCTTGTGACGCTGTGTTAAACTTTTACCCCAGATCTGCTGCTGCATGAGACAGGCAGAGAAGGGCACACTGTCCACGGAGAAATAAATTTGTAACGCAATAGCTTTGGTCAAAGGAGGAACTCTGCACTGGGAGAGGCCGGAGAAGGGACATGTGAATGGAGAAATGTGGTTGCAAGTGGAAAAACCCATATAAATGTGCATAGAAGTGCTAGCATGAAATACCAAAAGGAAAGTAGCATGGTCTGCTGCTTAATGCAAAAGAAGTGGGAGTCAGAGTTTCGGGGCTATATGCCCAACTCTACCACTGGCGTGGTGCGTAAGATAGGGCAAGTCACGAGCTAGTGACTCGTGTTAGCCATCCACTGTAAAGCGCGGATAATACGTGCCATAATTCACAGGGCAGGTTGAGAGGCTAACTAGTAAAAAATTAAAAGGCCACGCCCTTCCTCTTTCTTTTCTCTTTCCCTCTCCTATTTATTTCCAGTTTTCATATCCTCTACTCATAACTCCAGTCATCTGAAGAAGTGGGCTGTGCCCACGAAAGCTCATGATACCATCTACATGTTTTGTTAGTCTATAAAGTGCTACCAGACCATTTGTTATTTTTTTCTGTAAGGGTGTGTCTAAACTACATGGCTCCATCGATGGAGCCATATAGATTAGGCTGATCGGCAAAGGGAAATGAAGCTGCGATTTAAATAACCGCGGCTTCATTTAAATTTACATGGCTGCCATGCTGAGCCGACAAACAGCTGTTTGTCGGCTCAGCGTGCTAGTCTAGACGCTCCCGCACCAACCTGAAAGCCCTTTATCGACCTCCCCGTTATGCCTCATAGGATGAGGTTTACCGGGGAGGTCGATAAAAGGCTTTCATGTCGACAGGGGAGCGTCCAGACTAGCGCGTTGAGCCAACAAACAGCTGATCAGCTGTTTGTCAGCTCAGAGCATCAACCATGTAAATTTAAATGAAGCCGCAATTATTTAAATTGCGGCTTCATTTCCCTTTGCCAAACAAACACACCTACATGGCTCTGTCGACGGAGCCATGTAGTTTAGACGTACCCTAATAGACTAACTCGGCTACACCTGAAGCATTTAAAGCGGTTGTTACTGCAGGTAGCTCAGGGGAGAATTCATCCGCATGTCTGCCTCTTATAGCATCATCGAAATTCAGGACTGGAGGGGATCTGGTCCAGCCTCCTGGGCTGAGATAGGACCAAAATACCTAGAACCATCCCTGACTACAGGTGTTTGTCTAACCTGTTCTTTAAAACCTCCACTAACAGGGATTCCACAATCTCCCTGGGAACCCTATTCCAGAACTTAGATATCCTTATACTGTAGTTAGAAAGTTACCCCAATCCCAAACCTAAATCTCCCTGGCTGCAGATTAAGCCCATTTCTGTTTGTTTTGCCATCAGTGGACATAGAGAATAATGGATCACTTTCACTATCTTCTTTATAACAGCCTTTAACATATTTGGAGGCAATTCTTAGGTCCTCTTTGTCTCCCCCGCCAAGACTGAATGTGCCCTTTTTTCCCGCCTTTCCTTACAAGTTAAGGTCTTTTAGACCTTTCATAATTTTTGTTGCTCTCCTCTGGACTCTCTCCAATTTGTCCACATCGTTCTTAAAGCGCTGCCCAGAAAAGTTCTCAATACTCCAGTTGTCTCACCAGTGCCAAGTAAAGTGAGACAACTACCTCTGGTGGCCTGCATACCCCTTTTCCACAACTCTGTCCCATTGTTGGCTCATCTCTAATTTGTGGTTGCCCATAATCCCCAGACCCCTTCCTGCAGGTTTACCACCTAGCCCGTTATTCCCCATTTGTGCAGGTGATGTCACTTTCCTGGGTGCAGAACTTGGCGTTTGTCTTTACTGAATTTCATCTTCTTGATTTCAGATCGATCCTCCCATTTTTTTCAAGGTCATTTCAAATTCTAATCCCCTGCCCCCAATGTGCTAGCAGCTCTTCTCAGCTTGGTGTCATCTGCAGATTTTATAAGCATACTCCCCACTCCCTTATTCACATCATTAATGACAATGACAATGTACCAGATGCAGGAAAAGCCCCTGCAAGACTTCACTAGATATACCTCCCGCTCCCCCACCCCAGTGAACTACTCATTGAGTACAAACAAAAAACAGGACTATGTAGCACTTTAAAGACTAACAAGATGGTTTATTAGCTGATGAGCTTTCGTGGGTCAGACCCACTTCCTCAGATCAAATAGTGGAAGAAAATTGTCACAACCATATATACCAAAGGATACAATTTAAAAAAATGAACACATATGAAAAGGACAAATCAAATTTCAGAACAGAAGGGAGATGCGGGGGGGGGGGGGGGTGGAGCTAATGGTATTAGAGGTGATAATTGGGGAAGCTATCTTTGTAATGGGTAAGATACCCGGAGTCTTTGTTGAGACTCACGCGTAGAGTGTCGAATTTTAGCATGAATGACAGTTCAGAGGATTCTCTTTCAAGTGCAGATTTAAAAGGCTTTTGGAGCAGGATGCAGGTAATCAAGTCGTTGAGACAGTGTCCTTTCTGGTTGAAATGGCAAGAAACTGTTTTTTCTTTGTGATCCTGTCTAATATCTGTTTTGTGGGCATTGATCCTTTGGCGAAGTGTCTGAGACGTTTGTCCAATGTACAAAGCAGACGGACACTTACGGCACATGATCGCATAAATTATATTTCTGAATGCACAGGAATATGTGTTCTTGATCTTATAACTCACTTGATTAGGTCCAATAATGGTATCAGCAGAATGAATATGTGGACAAAGCTGGCAAGTCTTTCAGCCAGTTTTGCACCCACCTTATGGAAATTTCCTCCAGACCACATTTCTCTACTTTGCTTATGCGAATGTCCTGTGGAAAGTGAAAGTAGTCTGGACACAGTTTTTTCCAGAAAAAAACACCCCTTCTTTGAAAAACCACGTAAACCTCTTTTGTTTAGGAAGAGCAGGGTTTTTTTTTCTGAAAAAAAAAAATGCTTCCAGACTACTTTCACTTTCAAAGGACCCACTTTCAAAAAAGCAATTGGAAGAAGATATACAAATTCCCGCACAATTTGCATAGCCTCTTTTGAAATTATAACATAGTCTAGACGTGCCCAAACTGTGTCAAAGCCTTACTGTGATGAACATATAGCACAGCTGCAGCTTTGCCCCCAATCCTGTAAGCCAGTCATCCTGTCAAGGAAGGAAATTGGATTGGTTTGGCATGGTTTGTTCTTGAGAGATAAGGCAGGTGAAGTAATGTCTTTTATTGGACCAGCTTCTAATGGTGTAAAAACTAAAGCTAAGGCTGTAGATCAGACTCATTAATCTCTCTGGGTATGTCTACACTACCACCCTAGTTCGAACTAGGGTGGTTAATGTAGGCAACCGAAGTTGCAAATGAAGCCCGGGATTTGAATTTCCCAGGCTTCATTTGCATCTTGCCGGGCGCCGCCATTTTTAAATCCCTGCTAGTTCGGACTCCGTGCCCGCGGCTACACGTGGCACGGAGTAGGTAGTTCGGATTACGCTTCCTATTCCGAACTACCATTACTTCTCATGGAACGAGGTGTACCAGTAGTTCAGAATAGGAAGCCTAATCCGAACTACCTACTCCGTGCCGCGTGTAGCCACGGGCACAGAGTCCGAACTAGCGGGGATTTAAAAATGGCGGCGCCTGGCAAGATGCAAATGAAGCCCGGGAAATTCAAATCCCGGGCTTCATTTGCAACTTCGGTTGCCTACATTAACCACCCTAGTTCGAACGAGGGTGGTAGTGTAGACATACCCTCTGTAAGGGGTCTCTGTGCCACGGGATGGGACAGTGCACCACACCCAGCAGGTGTTTGGGTGACACATGGGTCTTGTGGGCATGGGTCATTGTAGCACAGCTCCGTCTGCCGGTTTTATATCTGTTCTGGCAAGGTCTGGTGGATCTGTGAGTTGGTAACGCTGTGGGAAGCTGGCTTCCAACTATGAGCTTGGCAAGGTTCAGAGATGGGCAACTAAAATGATGAGGGGTTTGGAACGGGTCCCGTATGAGGAGAGATTAAAGAGACTGGGACTTTTCAGCTTGGAAAAGAGGAAACTCGGGGGGATATGATAGAGGTCTATAAAATCATGACTGGTGTGGAGAAAGTGAATAAGAAAAGTTATTTACTTGTTTCCATAATATAAGAACTAAGGGCTACCAAACGAAACTAATAGGCAGCAGGTTTACACCAAATAAAAGGAAGTTCTTCTTCACACAGCGCATAGTCAATCTGTGGAACTCCTTGCCTGAGGAGGTTGTGAAGGCTAGGACTATAACAGGGTTTAAAAGAGAACTAGATACATTCATGGAGGTTAAGTCCATTAATAGCTATTAGCCAGGATTGGTAAGGAATGGTGTCCCTAGCCTCTGTTTGTCAGAGGGTGGGGATGGATGGCAGGAGAGAGATTGCTTGATCATTATCTGTTTGGTTCACTCCCTTTTGGAGACTTGGCATTGGCCACTGTCGGCAGACAGGATACTGGGCTGGATGGACCATTGGTCTCACTTAGTATGGCCATTCTTACGTTCTTAAGGTTGGGGTGTGATTTGAAGGCCTCAAGAGGGGTTCAGGAAAGATTTCTTTCAGGATGCGGCACCCATTGAGTATGGCCGGCAGTTGTTTGTTGATATTCTGTGGGGGTGCCAGTGTGGGTTAGCAGGCAGGGTGATAGGTGACAACTAAAGGTATAGAGTGGGAGGGGGTTTACTTCTGTACTGAAGCTGGTTCTCTCAGGGCACTTGGTGCTTATGTTAAACCATCTGCTCCCCTTTGTATTGAGCTGTGGCACTTCCCAGACCCAGAGAAGAGCTCTGTGTAAGCTCGAAAGCTTGTATCTCCCACCAACTGTCTTCAGTCGCCAACTCCTGGGGGAACTGCCCCTCCTGTCCCCTTCCGGGTCTCCAGGCCTGCGGACACTACAACCGCAGCCTTCCAGTTCTGAGAGGGCGTCCATCAGGATCAGCAGCAGCCATGCTGGCACTGTTCTGGGTACACAGAACAGAAGGGGGTGGGTCTGAGCACGTTTCGGGAGTTCAAAGTGTTCTTCTTCTGGAGCTAAAAGCCACCTCTCGGTATTGCCAAAGGTTCAAAAATGATGAGTCAGGCTCACCCAAAATCATGAGAGCATAGAAACATCATAGATGTGGTGCCTTTAGGAAGCACTAGGCTCACATTGTGAAGTCTTCTTTGCAGCTAGGAGGGCTAGTTTCTTACTTTTTTCTTTGAGAATGAAGGCCGAAACCAACCCATAGCTGCGTGATTCCAGGAGCCCGGGCTACAAGGAAACCAATAATTACCATAAGACTGATGACAAAAAATAAGGAGGGCTGGCAGTACAGTCTTCTAAACAAAAAGAGGGGAGGGAGGAGGACTGTCATTTTTGTAAAAAGGAAATTCTTATTTGAAAATTCAAGGCATGCTATTTAAAGGAGATCTCAGAGAAATCGTTGCTGTTGTTTGTTTAAAGTAGCAAATCAAAACAAATTCAAGTTGACCATGTCCTTTTTAAAGTCAGTATTGCCTAATGCCTTTTGCCTCTTGAATATCTTGGGTCAAAGGCTATGTCAACACAGCAGCGTTATCTTGGAATAACTCACGTTATTCCGAAAAAACATAGTCCATGCCTACACACAAGCAGTTATTTCGACATAATGTCGAAATAATGTTGAGCTGGAGGATGGCTTACTCCGACTCCTGGAACACTCATTGTATGAGGAGATGGGGAAGTCGGGAAAGAGTGCTCTCTCTCGAAATAACTGCTGTGTAGACAGCACCAAAAATCAAAATAAGCTATTTCAACTTAAGCTACCCCATTAGCATAGCTCACCTTGCGTAGCTTATTTCGATTTTAGCCCGGCTGTGTAGACACGCCCAAAATTTCAGCCATTGTTAAGCTGGCATCTGTTGCTGCAAATTCAGGTCTGACGGTTTCCACAGCAGATGCCAAACTTGTTTTATATGTGCACTGTTGGTTCAGGCTACCCGCTACCCCAGAGGAGCACAGGTAGCAGGTTGTGCACACCAAGAAGTTGGACACCGACAGACCTGCTGACAGGGGAGTGGAAGCGGAAGCAGTAACAATGGTGGCCAGAGTCCGAGGTGCTTTACATTGTTGACGGCCGTGTGGCACACTATGGGAAGCACCGAGGGCTGTGGGGGAACACGTGTCGCGTTCCAGGCAGTGCTGAGGGCTTCCTAGTCCCAGCCCCGCCCTTCCACATGAGGCCCCTTCCGGTGGCACAGAGCAGAACCCCAATGCCTTTCCCAGGAGCCTGGTGAGACTGTCAGCCCCGCTGGACACTAACATTAGCAGGCACTATCAGGGACCATGAAGATAAAATTCACAGCCCACAAGGCTGGAAATGACACGTTACGAAGCAGACTGGCTCTGCGCCCGTGACAGGTGTTTTGTGGACTGTGGCGCACGCATCTGATAAGCAAAGGCCCAGTAAGCAGAGATGGATGCAAAATTTCTGCTGTCTTTTCAGGAACATTTTCCAGCAAAATTGTCCGGACAATGCAAAAAATGTTTCATTGTCCAATTTACCTCACTTTCAGGAGTTTAAGAGCCTTCACTGGACTTCAGCAGTCTTATGTGAACATGCAAGGCTGCAAATTATTTTGCAACCGAGAGCAAAGAACAGCTTTGGCTTGCTGAATCTCACAACTGCACTGGAAAAAAATATCTTTAACAACAGTAATAATTCTGCCATGTTGGAAAACCACTGTAAAGTCAAAGTCCGCAATCTTCTGCTTTCCACAGAAATTATGACGCAATGGTCCGGAAAGATAGGATCCTAACTGTTGGTGTTCAGATAGCTTGTTCTATATACAGACAATCCTTTCCCTTAAGGCAGGGTTTCCCAATCTATGGGTTGGGACCCAAATATGGGTCATCATTACATTTCAAAAGGGTCGTCAAGTGTCTCCCCAGGTGGCTCTGCCCCCGTTGCTCCCCCCCCCCCCATTTTTGAATTGCCTTGAGTCACCAAGTCTTCCTGAATTGTCCAAATGGGTCCCCATCTGGAAAAGGTTGGGAACCACTGCCTTAGAGCTATGTCCTTCTCCATGAACTAGATGTACCTGGCCACCAGGTGAATTTGAACCTGGGACCTCTAAAGCTTAGTATAGGAGCCTCTACCCTCTGAGCTAAAAGCCAGCTGACTCCCAGTCCATGCTGTAGAGGTGTCTTGAGTTTAGCTGTTGCTGTGGTCTAGGTGCCACTGCATTGGTCAGTGAACCACACTAGGGGTGTGTCTAGACTACATGCCTCCTTCGACGGAGGCATGTAGATTAGCCAGATCAGAAGAGGGAAATGAAGCCGCGATTAAAATAATCGCGGCTTCATTTAAATTTAAATGGCTGCCCCGATCTGCCGATCAGCTGTTTGTCGGCAGATCGGGGGAGTCTGGACGCGATGCCCCGACAAAGAAGCCTTTCTTCATCGACACAGGTAAACCTGGTTTCACGAGGCTTACCTGTGTCGATGAAGAAAGGCTTCTTTGTCGGGGCATCACGTCCAGACTCCCCCGATCTGCCGACAAACAGCTGATCGGCAGATCGGGGCAGCCATTTAAATTTAAATGAAGCCGCGATTATTTTAATCGCGGCTTCATTTCCCTCTTCCGATCTGGCTAATCTACATGCCTCCGTCGAAGGAGGCATGTAGTCTAGACACACCCCAGGTGTGTGGGTTACATAGACACTTTTCAAAGAACTGTTTTTCTCCCAGCTGCTAATCCAGGTGCTACTGCTCTGGCAAGCTCAGCTTGAATTGCTCAGAAGGGAGAGAACCTGCATTTCTCTTTCCTTTCCCTTGCAAGCTTGAAGAAGGAGCGTTCCAATGTCTGGTTTTCTCCCTTAGCAGAAGTCTTGTCTTGGGGGTGGTCTCTGGTGTGCACCAAATGCACACAAGTCACACAGCGTGGGGAATGTGTAATGCACACACCTGCTGGGTGTGGTGCACTGTCCCCTGTAATAGCGTGTAGATCGCGTACAGTGAGCGAGAACAAGTTTGCTCTACAGCTGTGGCTGAGCGCCAATGAGATTTTAGCTCAAGCGGAAGAGGCTCATGCCCTCCGCTCCAGAGATCCCAGGTTTGGTTCCCCCTCTCGGCGTTACAAATGCTCCTGTGATCTTCCTTAAATCCTCACATACAGAGCTGTCCTTAGCAATGCTGGTGCCCTGCAGCCCAGTACCTGTATTGCCCCCCCCCCCACCATAGGCCGGCCGGCTGGCCCCTTTGTGGGAGCATGGAGGGTGGTGTGAACTGTGGGGTGCAGCATCCGTGCAGAGCAGGGAAGCTCACTTGCAGCCTCAGGAGAGGTGTGTGGGCACTGGCAAGCGGCGGACTGGAGGATTCAAGAGGAGCAGTGGGCAACAGCACCACTAGCCAGAGAGAAGCAGCAGTTTCCCACGGAAAAGGAAAGTGCCGCTTCTCTCCAGCCAGTAGTGCCTTCGCCCGCTGCTCCTCCTGAATCCTCCAGAATTTAGGCTCATGCTGCTCACTGCCCCCTGGTGAACATCAGCTGGGCACAGCCCCTGGGTGGGGAGGCAGCAAGGGGGTGAGGCTGGCCACCAGTACCATGAAATTGGGGGCAAGTTGGTACTCCACATTTCGTGGCACCCTATGCAGCTGCGTAGTTTGCGTATCGATAGGGACGGCCCTGCTCACATCTCATTAACGGTTAACTCGTTGGGGGAGAGAGGAAGAAATGGGACATTGTACTTAGTCCGTAATGTATCGGTGGCTCCCTGCTTAGACCAAGAACAGTGTTTGGAATTCATGCAGGATCGTGCTTCAGGCCCGTTGCTTCTGATGTCAAAGGGAAGGAGTGGATGTATTTGGGACCAAACATTACACGCAGGCCTGCAGACCGGGAGTGGGGTGGGAGGTCCAAAGGGGGCAACTAGAACAATGAAAGAAAGCCAGCCTTGAACTTATAGGATCAGACCCGCAGCTGCTGCAATTGGTGTGGTATTATTGACCTGAATGGTGCTGTGCATATTTACCCCAGATGAGAATCTGGCCCTTAATTGCACTCAACAGGAACTCCAGTTAGAAATATGTCTCACCAGATCCCATTCTGCATTGGAATATCTTTATCTGCAGCAGAAATCTATTTAGATTTCCGTAGCATTCGGGTATCAGAGCATTGTGCAGAGATACAAACTGGTTCTCATTTGCAGACAAGGAAACATCTAAGGCTGGGTGGAATTTTTATGAGGCAGGTCATATCCCTCAGATGTTATTGAAAGTCTTGGACTACAGCGAGTAATTTAGGATAATGAGGCGACATTCCATTTTTTTCTACCCACTATGGACTTGGCTTTCCAGGTTCCTTAGCTGAACTTTTAACTCCCCCCACCCACCCCACACACACACCCTTGTTAACTAGTTCCTGGATGTCTTTAATGCAGATATCACCATTAAAATGGGTTCACGAGTCTACTGTGATAAATAGCAACTTGCCTCCAGGATTGAAAAATATCCTCACATGCAGAAATTTTAAGATGTGCCAGCATTCATAAAATTTAAAAATCCAAGCCATGCTCATAGCCAAAATATAAATCACAGGCAAGCTTTTAAATGGGCACTTGTGGAAACCATTATTTCAAGGCAGCATTCATATGAGACTTTTTAAATGAAGGAATTACTTCCCCACCTTTTTCTTAAAAATCTTATGATACCTAAAGCAGTGACAACATGTTGATTCATTAAAGACTGCAAACATGCTGTAGTGCAGTGAATTTTTAAGTGCCGGGATATCAGAACACTAAGGACATTAAGAAAATGAGAGAACTCAATAAGGAAAAGGCCATGCTGTGAATTCTTGGCCTTAGAACTTTTATTGTTCTCAAAAGGAAGTCACAATCATTATGGTCAACTGTTCATTATGAATTTTGTCCTTTTAATTATTGAATCTTTTGTGAACCAATAATGTTCATTTTCTTTTAAGTAACCATTAGTCATCTCAGAGGGATAACTGTGTTAGTCTGTAAATTTAAAAACAAGCAGTCCTGTGACATTTTTGGGTATGTCTACACTACAGCATTATTTCAAAATAAGTTAATTCGAAATAACGCGTCTACACACAAAATACATTTCGAAATACCACGTCTACACTGAGTGGATATTGAATCACATTTAAGGCTGCTTGGAACCAGTTCCGGCAGGGCATCAGGTCAGAAGTTGTCTTGTGGCCAGGGTGGCCACCCTGGGAAGGCCTGGAGCCCCCCTATTTCAAAATAAGCGGCTACACAGTGCTTATTTAGAAATAGCAGTTTCAAAATTGGCACTATTCCTCGTGGAATGAGGTTTACCAATTTCGAAACAAGCCCTCCGCTATTTCAAATTAATTTTGAAATAACGGAATGGCTGTGTAGACGCTAGGAAAGTTATTTCGAAATAACTGCTGTTATTTCAAAATAACTTTGCTGTGTAGACATACCCTTAGGGCTCGTCTACATTGGCCCCTTTTCTGGAAGGGGCATGTTAATTTCACGAGTCGTAATAGGGAAATCCGCGGGGGATTTAAATATCCCCCGCGGCATTTAAATAAAAATGTCCGCCGCTTTTTTCCGGCTTTTAGAAAAGCCGGAAAAGAGCGTCTACACTGGCCCCCGATCCTCCGGAAAAAGCGCCCTTTTGAAGTAGGAATAAGACCCTCCGGAAAAGGGCGCTTTTTCCGGAGGATCGGGGCCAGTGTAGACGCTCTTTTCCGGCTTTTCTAAAAGCCGGAAAAAAGCGGCGGACATTTTTATTTAAATGCCGCGGGGGATATTTAAATCCCCCGCGGATTTCCCTATTATGACTCGTGAAATTAACATGCCCCTTCCGGAAAAGGGGCCAATGTAGACGTAGCCTTAGAGACTAACCAAATTATATAGAATCATGAGCTTTCGTGGGCAAAACCCACTCCATCTGATGAACTCTAGTGGAAATAACAGAAAACAAGAGATATAGGCTATGTCTACACAATCAGACACAATAGCTGACATTATTCTGAAATAACAGTCCATGTCTACACTATAAGCAGTTATTTTGACATAATGTCAAAATAATGTCAAACTGGAGGACTTCTTATTCCGACTCCTGTAACCTTCATTGTATGAGAAGTAAGGGAAGTCAGAGGAAGAGTGCTCTACCTTGGACTTCCTGCTGTGTAGACAGCGCCAAAAGCTGTAATAAACTATTTTGACTTCAGCTATGCAATTGACATAACTCAATTTCGTAGCTTATTTCAGGTTTGGCTGAAGAAGCAGAAGTAGTACCTGTCAGTTGTAGGACCATAATAATGAGGCTAATTAAGTAGGCTGGATATGTCCCATACATAGCTTTTGATGTGGAAATGCAGGTGTCAATGGCAGGAGAAAACTGGCTTTGTAATGCACCAAACAGTTAATGCCTTTGTTCAAGCCCAGGGTAAGGGTGTCAAATCTGTGTAGATGATTTCTGGTTCTGCAGACTCTCTCTGTAATTGGTTAGTGAAATTCCTTTGCAGAAGAATGGCTACTTTTAAATCCATAATTAGTCATCTGCATTTGCTAAATATTTTGGGCCAGCACATTTCAGACTATGGGTTAAGTGACAATAGCATTGGAAGTAGGAGAATAACAAATAATGCACTTCTGAAATGAATGCTTTGATGAACAACATTTTCAGTGATATCCAGTGTTTGGATTGGACGATGAATTATAAATAGACGTGGTGCAAAAGAAGAAAAAATATGTTGTGATTTTTTTTGCAGAAAACTCTCATTTTCCAAAATTCAAATTTGAATTTTTTTTATTTTTTTTTAAATTCAAAACTTCAAAATTGGAAGTTAGTGTTCCGAGCAGTTCTACTGCTGGTTAAAAATGGGAGGGAGAGAAACTGGGGACATCATTGTGAACAGCTTTCTTTTTGTGGTTGCATTTGTCATTTGGTTTTTTGATGTTGGGTTGTTTTTCTGTTTGTTTTTTGGAGAGGGTTTTTTTTTTGTTTTTTACATTTTGAAAAAATGTAAAATATTGATTTAAAGAAAAATCAAAGAGTTCTCATGGTTAATAATGTGGCCCATCAATTTACAGGGAGAGATTCTGATGGCCTTCCTCATTTGAGCAGCATCTTCTTCCATGTGTAGCGTGAATGTGTTAAATACATGGACTGCTAGTGGAATAAGGTGATAGATAACAGTGTGACTATATCTCGGAATACGTCTACATTGCAACACTATTCTGAAATAACTTAGTCTGCATCTACACATCAGGCAGTTATTTCGAAATAGTGTCAAAATATTGTCAAGCTGGAGGACTTCTTACTCCAACTCCTGTAACCCTCATTGTACGAGGAATAAGAGAAGTCGGAGGAAGAGTGCTCTATTTCAAAATAAGTGCTGTGTAGACGCTTCCTATTTTGAAATACGCTATTTTGAAATAAGATTCACAATTGACGTAGCTCAATTTGCGAAGCTTGTTTCGAGTTAAGCCCTGCAGTGTAGATACATCCTCAGGCTATGTCTACACTATAGCCTTTTCCACAAAAACATATGCAAATGAGGTGATGCCTGGAATATCGCTGCACCTCATTTGCATAACTAATGAGGCTCCATTTTTGCGCAAGAGGCTTTTGCGCAAAAACTGAGCCTCATTAATTATGCAAATGAGGTGCAGCGATATTCTATACTTTGCCTCATTTGCATATGTTTTTGCAAAAAAGGCTATCGTGTGGACATAGCCTCAGTGTCTTCATTTGTGCAAATACTGGTGAATTAGGTTTTTCCCCTCACTTCTCAACACATTAAACACCAACCATCAACTCTATCTTCCCTATCACACCCCAGGATCTACAAACTCCAACTGTTTATTTATTTATAACCTGGATGGGCTTATACTACAGTTTCTATGTAATATATTGGCCGAATCTCCATCAAAAGGCATTTCAGCCATCTGGGAATGTTCACCATTATTAAGGGTGGTTTTCATCATTGCACAAATATATGAGATTGGATTAATAAAGAAATATTCTATTCTTACTGTATGTTATGTATGATCCATTGCAAAGAAAGTGGAGGTAAAACCTATCCTGTCACCATTACAAATAAAATACACCATTACCCCTTATCCTGTCAAACTGAATTACATCAATTTTCTATTAAATGAGCTATTAGTCATTCCTAATTGCATTTTTAAATAACTGATTATGGCCCAGTCATTCATAACTGCAAGGCCATGTAGTAGCAGCAGCCAGTCCGAAAGTTAACAGTTAATATTTGTGCCCTATCTCATAACAGTTGCAAAATGAGGCCACCTGTTGGACTCTAAAATTATTACCATGAAGCCCCAGAATCTTGCTCCGATGTTTCCTTGTACACTGACGTAATGACAGTGTTTGAATGAAGGACTCCATCTGATGAAGTGGGTTTTGCCTGTATTTGGAAAGAGACGAATGAGGCTGCATCTACAATCTATGTCACGTCCAAGGAATGCGTCCGCTTTACTGAAAAAATGTTTGGAAAAGCGGACGTGTCCTTTTACCATCCCTGTAAACCTTGTTGTATGAGGAAGAAGGGATGTGCTGAAAGAGGAGGTTTTTCCAAAATCTGGCTCCGGGTAGCTGTGCCAAATTTCAGAAAAAACGTTTCCGAAAAAAAAGCGGGAAAAGATACACAAATTGCGATTCACAATTTGCGTATCTCTTTCTAACTTTTCTTTGTAGTGTAGACACAGCCTGAGTGACTGGAAAATCTAGTTGTACTCCCACTGAAACAAAAACAGTTTCCCAGACACAACCCTTACGAGGCCCACAGAGAGAGGCAGAAACTCTTGTGACTGAGGCTGATCCACTTACTCAGCTCCCCTCCAAAGCAGGGGGAAGCTGAGGCAGCAGTAGTGTCTACAGAGCACCTGAGGTGGGGAAATTTGTTCCTCCTCTTTCTCACAGAACTCCCCCCTGCCTCACACATGTCTGAGCACCAAGCAGGTGGGAACATTTTTTAAAATGGGGGCACTGAACCCCCTTATCCCTGTTCAGCCTCGCTCCCCCCCCCCCACCCAGCAGAGGCAAGGAGCAAAGCCCCAGCATGCAGGGCAAACAGCCATGATCCTGGGAACTGGGTTGGCAGCAGAGCCCCCTGGCATGAGGGGCAGCAGCTGGAGACCCAGAAGTGAGGCCAGGAGTCCCGGTGTGCTGCAGCACCCCCCACACCCATAGTTCACACACCTATGAGCACAGGGATGAGGGCTGGCCCATGGGGAGTATGATTTAGGCTTGAGTGACTTGCCAATTTCTGTGGAACCCCGGGTACGTCTACACTACAGCGCTAGTTCGAACTAACTTAGTTCGAATTAGTTAATTCGAACTAAGCTAGTTCGAACTAACGCATCTAGAACTAAAAACTAGTTCGAACTAGCGTTTTGCTAGTTCGAACTAGCAAGTCCACATTGAGTGGACTCTGAACAGGGCTTAAGGATGGCCGGAAGCAGTGCCGGCAGGGCATAAAAGGAGGACTTAGAGCATGGAGATGCTGTCTCAGGCTAGCCGAGGGCTGCGCTTAAAGGGTCCCGACCCCCACCCCGGACACACAGTTCTAAGGGGTGCCCCGCTTGCAAAGAAGTTCTGGCTTGGATTGCCCGGAGTGCCCACACTCAGCACATCACAGCACTCGGCCAT
Organism: Pelodiscus sinensis; assembly: GCF_052426305.1. Taxonomy (NCBI): domain Eukaryota; kingdom Metazoa; phylum Chordata; order Testudines; family Trionychidae; genus Pelodiscus; species Pelodiscus sinensis. Next base: position 43,272,151 of record NC_143063.1, read on the forward strand.
CAGCCCGGCTGCACTTGCCGCAGGCTGCCATCTGGGGAGAGGGGGCAATCGGGGGGCTGCAGGAGAGCTTCCACCCCCAGAAGCCCGCAGAGACAGCCCAGTCCTCCCCATCGGGGGCTCGTACCCCATTCCTCCCTCACCTCCTTCCACTTACCCTTCCCTAGCCCCCCTTCTTATTGATGTACAAAATAAAGATAACGTTTCTTCCAACATTGACTCTGTCTTTATTGAACAAAACTGGGGGAGACTGGGAAAAGGAGGTGGGAGAGGGGAAGAGAAAGACTGGGAGAGGGGAGGGCAACTAACATGATCAGGGGTTGGGAACAGGTCCCAGATGAAGAGAGGTTACAGAGACTGGGACTGTCCAGCTTAGAAAAGAGGAGACGGAGCGGGGACAGGATAGAGGTCTCTAAAAGCAGGGGTTGGGTGGAGAGGGTGCATTCAGAAAAGTTCTTCCTGAGTTCCCATAAAGAAGGACTAGAGGACACCAAAGGAAAGGAATGGGTAGCAGGCTTGAAACTAGTAAGAGAAAGTTGTTGTTGTTCTTGACAAAGCAAATAGTTAACCTGCGGAACTCCTTGCTGCAGGAGGCTGTGAAGGCTACAACTAGAACAGAGTTGAAAGGGAAGTGAGATCAAGTCATGGAGGTTGGGTCCATGGAGTGGTATTAGCCAGGGGGTAGGAGTGGTGTCCCTGCCCAAAGTTTGTGGAAGGCTGGAGAGGGATGGCACGAGACAAATGGCTTGGTCACTGTCTTCGGTCCATCCCCTCCAGGGTCCCTAGGGTTGGCCGCTGTCGGCAGACAGGCTACTGGGCTAGATGGACCTTTGGTCTGACCCAGGACGGCCATTGTAAGCTCAGGGCTCAGGGTCGGGGGTCTCAGTGGACCCCCTTGATTTTCATGCACACCTGGTCCTGGGTGGCCAGGCTGGCAGCTCTCCTGCCCTAGACGGTCACTTTCCTGTGCCTAGTGCGGAGATCGTGGACGAGGTCCACGATGTCCGCACTAGCCCAGGAAGGTGCCCGCCTCTTGCGGTCCAGGGCAAGCTCCCGGGAGCCGCCAGCCTGGTCCCGGCAAGAGGGGGTGGGCTGGGGGGCATCGGGTGGGTGGCTCTGTGCCGTGCCAGGTGCAGGGTCTGCTGGCTGGGTGCTGGCAGGCTTGCACCTGGCACGGGCACCGTAGCCAGCCCGTGCCCCTTTAAGGGGTCCGGGGCCGGGAGGGGGGCATAGAGTTTCCCTGGTGTTGGCCAGAGTGGCCACCAGGGAAACCTGGGGAGGGCTAGCCTCCCACTAGTTCGAACTAAAGGGCTACACAGCCCTTAGTTCGAACTAGCTAGTTCGAACTAGGCGTTAGTCCTCGTAAAATGAGGTTTACCTAGTTCGAACTAAGCGCTCCGCTAGTTCGATTCAAATTCGAACTAGCGGAGCGCTAGTGTAGCACCTATTAAAGTTAGTTCGAACTAACGTCCGTTAGTTCGAACTAACTTTGTAGTGTAGACATACCCCCAGGGAGTTGACTTCTCATCCGACAGCCACCTGTGTGAATCAAATTGCCCTGTGTGCTGCTCCTAATTCTCATTGGGGAAAATGCCACCCACTGCTAACTCCACTTCGGAATTGTCCACATTGTTGGAGTGTGATTAAGAATAAAGAATATTTCCCCCATATCCCAATACAGTTTGATTGGCATGTGATTCAATGGGCATATGTCCCACTCTGCAGCATCTGGTACAAGGAGTTACTCTGGATTTACACCAGTAACTGAGATCAGACAGGGAATCTGAAGTTCCGCATTTTACACACATCTGGAAATTCAGAAATATTTATCTTTAAGGCCAAGGGTGGCCAACACTTTCAAAAACAGCCCTGAGCTCCTGCACTCCGAGGCTTTGTCTATACTGCAGGGTTCTTGTGCAAGAAGCTTTTTATGGAAGAGATCTTCTGCAAAAACTTCTTGTGCAAAAGCGCATCCACCCCTCAAAAGCTCGTCGCAAAAGTGATGTGCTTTTGTGCAAGAGAACGTCCACACTGCATGGACACACTTGCGCAAGAAAGTTCTCATTGCCATTCACAGGATGGCCATCAGAGCACATGTGGTTTTTCTTGACAGGCTCTTTTTGCTCAAGAAACCCCTGTTGAGCACTCACACACACCTTTTTGTGCAAGAACTCTTGCGCAAAAAGGAGTTATTCCTCGTAGAAGGAGGTATACCTACACCGCAAAAAGCCCTATGTTCTGCCATTTTACTATACATTTTCTTGCACAAAAATTCACTTGAGGTGTGGACACTCCATGGCTGTGTCTAAACTGGCAAGTTTTTCCACAAAATAATTTGATTTTGTGGAAAAACTTGCCAGCTGTCTACACCGGCCTCTTGAATTTCCGGAAAAGCACTGACGATCTCATGTAAAATCATCAGTGCTTTTCCGGAAATACTATGCTGCTCCCGTTCGGGCAAAAGTCTTTTTCCGAAAGACTTCTGTGCAAAAGGACCAGTGTAGACAGCATAGTACTGTTTTCCGCAAAAAAGCCCCGATTGCAAAAATGGCGATCGGGGCTTTTTTGTGGAAAACTGCGTCTAGATTGGCCACGGACACTTTTCCGCAAAAAGTGCTTTTGCGGAAAAGCATCCTGCCAATCTAGACGCGATTTTTCTGAAAATGCTTTTAACGGAAAACTTTTCCGTTAAAAGCATTTTCAGAAAATCATGCCAGTGTTAGACGTAGCCCATGAGTTTTTGCGCAAACACCCTGTAGTGTAGACATAGCCTGAAAAAGAAACCCCTTAAAGTTCTGTATATTGGATAAGTCTAAACTATGGAACCATGAATCTTGCCAGGGGCTTTCAAAAGTAAAAGACAATATTTAAACTTCTTTATCCATGGGCAGAGAGATTTTCAAACCGGCTGAAAATCCCGTTTCCCTCCAAACATTCTGTAAGCTACCCAGATCATCATCTATATATATATGTTAGAGTGCATCTATCTGCATGATTGTCTGTGAATCTGTTTGTTCAAGAACTGCTCCTAAATGGTAAGAGCTAGGGCCACCAGATCGGGTAGGCAGCTTCCTCTGATCATCAAAGCAGGGTCAAGGTTTGGTTGTACCAGGACAACCGGAAGCCCCAGGAAAAGGGCTGTGTTCCATAACATGCAAAGGGAGGGGCTGCTGTTCTGAGGGACGCGATACAACAGTGGCCACTGAGGACAGTGAGCCCACAGGGAAAAGCTATCAGGGGGATAGCCATACCACCAAGGGAGAGGCCAGCCGGGCGGGGGCTCTGCCATATTAGCTGCCAGCCCACAGGTAAGTAGCCCTCTGCCCCAAACCCTTTCCCTTCTCCCTGGGCCTTGGCCACAGTGCTGGAGGGAGACAGAAAAAAGACCCCTGACAACCAGGCGGGGTTGGGAGGAGAAAAGGCCTGTGATAGATGGGACCACCTGCCCTGAGCCCCCCAGTCCGCACTATTGCACCCCCCCCCCCAGCCTCCTGGACTCCCTTCCTCCACCACATCTCCAAAGCTCTGCCCTAAGTCCTGCACCCCCGCATCGCCAGCCCCCTGCCTAAGGACCCAGGCAACGCCGGGTAATCTGCTAGTGTGTTTTATAACATGGCCAAAATTCCCTATAGCCCCTGGATGTGAACTTTAATTTAAAAGGTTGGAGAAAAGGAAAAGGAGAACCTTGAGAATTCTGATACTGCGGGCGAGATGGGGATGTTAAATATCGATTAATTGAATAGTCGATTAACCTTGTGAATCCTTATTGGTTACTCAACTATTCTATAGTCCCTAGTGTGGGGCCGGCACCCAGTGCACTCTGGCCCCATTCCGCACTGTATCAGAGGCAGTAGCTTGGGGTGACAGGTAGGAAAGGAGCCAGTTTAAAAACCAGCACCCTTCACGGACTGGATGCCTGCCACCCCACACTGCTGCCTCTGACACAGAGATAGCAGCACAGGGTGGCAGCAGTCCCTGTCCAGGGGGTCTCTGAGCGTGTGGACCTGGCACGAGCCAGAACTGAGCCGGGCTGCCTGCCCGCCTGGCTCCTAATACACTTTAAATGCAGAACTGCAGCAGGGGTAGGTCCCGGACCCAGAGCAAGCTGGGACTGAGCCAGGCAGCTGGCAGCCTGCTAAAAAATGTACTGGCAAGGAAGGGTGAGAAATGCATGTAGTCAATAGCATTAAGTGATAAGCTTTTGCAGATCAGTTAATCAACTATACCAGTGTTTCCCAATTTTATGTGGCCACGGAACCCTTTTAAACTCAAAATAATTTTGCAGAACCCCTAACAACTATCTAATGTATGGACAACAGCGCTGAGTAGTGACATCATCATCCCAACTCTCTGACTAAGCTGGCTTTACACAGGGGCACTTATCGTGGAAATTGTTTTCCATAAAATTAATAAATGCTTAAATATTCATTATTTTTAATCATAAAATGTTATTGTAATGGAATTTTCTTGTGGAACCCTTATTTTCACTTTGCGGAACCACAGGGTTCTGCAGAACACCGTCTGGGAAACTCTGGACTACACTATTACATGCCTAAGGAGAGACACAAAATATTGGTCAGAAAGGGAACAAATGGATTAGGCAGCAAATGCATGAGAGAAAGATCATCGTTTCAAGACATTCAATTGCTAACCTCACTTCACTGGAAGGTCTTAAATTAGTAAGAGGCTGATGTAGTGAATCATCTGCAATACAAAACGCTTATCAAACACAGGAACAATAAAGCCTATGTTTCATCATCTTCATTTCACAACTTCTCTCTCTTTCTCGCTAGGGTATTTTTAAGGCATCTGTTACTGAAGCCAAAACAAAAAAGTAGTCAATATAATGGTCTTCTGTTGATATGTATTTTAGTAGTTAAATTCCTGGACGGTCATTGCTGACTTAAAGTGCTGTCATATGGGTGGAAATTGGGTAAATATTGTATTTTATTAATACCGGCAGAACTAACTTAAATGGGGCCTGTGTGTTGTGTAGTCTTGCCTTAATGTTTGTATTCATACCCATCAGTGTGAAAGAAGCTATTTATTTGCATATTTATTTGCATGCATATGCAACCACACTTAAGTTGTGGCTCTCGGCATGTGCTGAGAGTATCATTGAGTAGCCATGGCGTAGTGGATGGGATTTAGAATTTAGGCTCTCAAACACTTCCACATCCTGAAACAAATGTAATAAACAGTAATACTTGGTCCTTAGCGCATTTCATCAGGTGATCTCCAAACACGTTGCTTAGGTAGCGATAGAGTAGTGTCTTAATTTTGCAGGTGGGGAAACTGAGGCACTGTATGGTGGGGGTCACTTCTTTGATGCATACGTGAAGTCGATCACTTCTTAATGCTCACTCCAGTTATGTCAGCTGGCAGTAGGTTGGTTTTGGCTACATGTTCTCCCTTATGACAAATCCCTGTGTTTTTTTCTTTTGTTTTGCAAGGATTATGAGTACCCTCTTCATTCTCACAGTGCCCACTACCAGAAGAATGACCGCTGCCCTCCGCCCCCGCAGACTTTACCAGAACGAGCATGTGAGGTGTCCAGCTGCCGCTCAGATTCCGAATGTGAAAGACACAAGCGTTGTTGTTACAATGGGTGTATCTATGCCTGCTTGGAGTCAGTACAGCCACCTCCAGGTATGGTGGGTGGTGAGATCAAACTGCCTCAGAACAAAATTTCCAAGATGTTGCCCAAATACAAATAGAAACAGCTTCAATGGTAGGCTGTACAATTGTGGTAGAGCCTCTTCTTATTTGGTCTAAATTAGGACTTGGGGATTTAGTGTGAATTGAGAATTGAGCTTTGGTTTCATGGCAGTGAATAGTTGAAAGCTTCTCCAGGGTGATTTTTGGCTCAAGAGAGAGAAAATTGCACATGATTAGTTGGTCTGGCAAGATTTCCACCAACTTGAATGGCATAAATCCCTGGAAAACAGTTATTTTCACTGTATTTTACATTAGCCCAGTTCATGGCCACCTGGCTGGTAACTAGAGAAAATGGACAAATCTCAAATGTTCCAAATTGCAGTGAAAACTTTTGGAAAGCTTTAAAAACATCTGAGAACATTTTTGATGGTTTTAAATTGGTTTTGAACTTTTTCAAAAACTCAAAATTATGACAAAAATGGTGTCTGCATTTTGGACCACTTCTGCAGATAACCTTTTTATAGGAAAGCCCAAGATGCTTTAACTCGCTATTTCCCCAAGTCATAGATTTTGATGACTGTTAAAAACTTGCTTCTGGACAGTTATTTTTCTTAGGGATTGTCTACACTAGGAAACTTTCAAAATAACTAAAAATCGATGTAATAACTCCTGAAATAATAAAATCGAAATAGTGTGTCCTCACTACGGGAAAGTCTCAAAATTTATGAGGCAGGCTCCATTAATGAGGATGTCCTACATTACCTTAGAACCCCAGGAAGCACTGGGGAGTAATTAGTCTGAATTACTCTGAGGAGTAGTTATTTTGAAATACCGCCACCAGACCATCCACACTACCGCTATTTAGAAATAATTATTTTGAAATTAGTGTTATTCCCTGAGGAAAGCAAAAATACAGATTTTAAAATAAGCAGACCATTATTTCAAAATAACAAACTTGGTAATGTGGATGATCTGTTTATTAATTCAACCTAAAGGGGGTTATTTCGGAATAAAGCCCTAATGTAGACCAGGGCTTAGAGGGGATACTTTTCATCATGCAATGGATTGAATCTCTGCCTATAGATGAATTTATCTGAAATGTTTGAGCAAAAGCCTTTCTTCTGTTCCCAAGTTCAGGAGGAATTCCAAAAAAATTCTCTTCCAACTGTGCAATAATTCTAACACCATATTTTTAAGTAGGTCTACACTTGCGGTAGTGTAGAGAGTACAGATGTTGCATGCCCAGCTAAGACAGGTGTAAATAGTAGTGTAGAAAGTGAGGCACTGTTTAGGCAGGTAGAGAGGAGCAAGTGTCCTACATGCCTGAACCCCAAGGATATGTACTCTACTTTGCTATTTTTAGCACTGTAGTGTCTCACTGCTGGAGCCTTTCCCCACCTCAGTGAAAGGCTCTGGAAAGGGGAGGAAGAGGGGAAAGGTCATGGCAGTGGGGAAAGTCTCCTCTTTGCTGACAGAACCTTTCCCCACTGCATAGAATCATTGAATACTAGGACTGGAAGGGGCCATCAAGTCCAGTCCCCTGCCCTCATGGCAGGATCAAATACTGTCCACTCTAGACCATCCCTGATAAACATTCATCTAACTACTCTTAAATATCTCCAGAGATGGGGATTCCACAACCTCCCTGGACAATTTATTCCAGTGTTTGACTACCCTGACAGTTAGGAACTTTTTCCTAATGTCCAACCTAAACCACCCTTGCTGCAGTTTAAGCCCATTGCTTCTTGTTCTATCCCCAGAGGCCAAGATGAACAAGTTTTCTCCCAAGTTTTATCCCAGCTGCCAGAGACATTCACAGCCACGGTTAGCTACACGCTGCAGTGTCAGGTGTGGACCCAGCCTGTCTGCCATGCAGCTTGTACAAGATACAGTAAAAATAGCTTGAAACTTATCGCGGACACTTTTCTCATTGAGCTATGGCTTCTCTTGGGTTGTCTAAGGAGCAAGGAGAAAGCTTCTGAGCATGCTGCAGCGGGCATTTACCGTAACATTTAGCAGCACTCAGTGAAGCTCTGTCCAGCCTGGACCTGAGTTTACAAGGTGCAAAGATGTCTCAATCCCAAGCCAATGGAAGTTAATGAGAGCCCTTCTGTTAACTCCAGTGGATTTAGGATGAGTCTCAAAGGTTTCTCAGCATTTTGCAGGCTTAGGCCCTTTGTGTCCCCACGTTGCTGGGGTCCTTGCTGTGATCAGGTTGTGTCTGGGACATTCTGAATGACTGTGAATGTAAATACATCACGGAACCACACCCAGCAGAACCATCCTTCGAGAACATCTCCCCCACCCCGCGCTTTATCAAGGACTGGAGAAAATCAGTGGCATGAAAATAACTCTGCGCCCTGTGACCACTCTTCCTTAACAATGTGGGTTTCTTAATAGTTTTGGACTGGTTGGTGCAGCCGAAACCTCGCTGGCTTGGAGGAAACGGATGGTTGTTAGATGGACCAGAGGAAGTTTTACAAGGTACTGTGAACGTGACTCGGCATGTTAATCACCTGGGTATTGCGTGGGTTGTTGAATTCTCCTAGATGAAGGACACTGATTGGGAAAATAAGATGCAAGTCAGATGCAGTTCGGTGCCAGTACATCAGCCCTTATTCAAGGGAGAGTAGTGAGTCTTGTGGTTTCAGTTCAGAGCCTCCAGCTCCTTGCAGAATCAGCATTAGCCAGGAAAGAACACTTCCGGCAAACAAATCATCCATTAAATGAGATGCCAATGTAAAGTGCAAAAGGTCACATATTAACAGATTTGTGGCTGCACCTATGTGGAAAGGTGACTCCATGGCTTGTGAACAGTATTTCAAATCTAAAGCAAAAGGTTTGTTTTAAATACAGCTCTGCTGAAAACCTGCTTAGTAGAGGCAAAAAATCTCTTCCATCTGCCATGCAGATGCATAACCAGTCCTCATTAGCATATGTAAATTTGATTAGTCAGGGGAAGTGATGTTAAGAGGATGAGCAATGCAACTTGCAGAAGGTTTTGCCCTCAGGGATGGGCATGACGTGATAGTATACCCTGACAGTTCAATAGTGCATATCTTTCTACATGAGTGGTTGTTTCCATAGATGAATAGGTAAAAGCAATTTTCTTCCCAATACATAACCCCAACTACATATATCTGACTTACAAGAGTCCATGGCAAGATTAGTTTATGTGAAGTATTCAGTGACAGACGAGAGCCATTCCAATTTGGGCTTAAATCATTTTGTGCAATCTTTATTTTGTACATTTTAAGACAGTGTTATTACTACCTATCACTGACATACACATGCAAAAAGATCAAATATGCTATGAACGAGAAGGGAAAGGGTGAAATTTTTTTCTCCAAATCTTTGGCCTGTGCTACATTCTTCCCGTGTCTTCTACTGTTTTTTGTACCCTGTTCCATGACTTTGCACAGCCTCAGTTACCTCATCTGTGTACCCTCCCATTCTAAACCAGACTAAACATTTTTATGCACAAGTCATTAACCTAAACGGATGCATTTATGCTTATCCTGCTAAAACTTTTCTTTGGTCTGCTTCTATACTGACCTCCTTTGTATTTTCTGCTGTTAATTCTACTGGCTCCATAGGGTGGATTTTTATCTGACTGGTGTTTTTTGTGACCTTGGCTTTTTGCTTGTTAGCTTGTCTTGCAAGGCACCTGAAGTTCACAATTCCCTCGTGGCATTCTGTTTCACCCTGATATTTACTCAGATTAAGTTTTACAAAGCAAGACACACAAACTAGATTTCATAGTTTATACAACCCCAAAGCTCTTAAGTGTTGCATCAGCCGGAACAAGCCAAAAAGCAAAAGTGCCTTTGTATTTTTCTGCTCTCTATTGTGGCAAAGCTCCAGCCATTCCCTGTGAGTCTCATGCTACTGGCGGATTGTTAGCCTCAGAGGTTCACTAAGGCCCTCCACAGTCTCTTTCTCTTTACTAGAGCCAGCAGCCACAGCCTGCTGAACCATACTCATCACAGGCTAATTCATAAGTTTGGGGTAAAATCCCCCTCTGGCATCCCAATCTCCCTTCTCGAGGCAGAGGTTGAGATGTCATGAGGAGGTTTGGCAGGAACCCAGGCTCACCCACTACACCAGGTTCCAGCCCAGGGACCCTGAGATACCAGCAACAGGCAGGGTTACTACCACTCCCAATCTGGTAGCTTTTCCCTGGGCCATTTTCCCAAATCATCCCCCCCAGCATTTTTCCTTTAGTACCTGCTCATCACACCCACACAACACTTCCTATCCCTCACTCCTTTCCATCCCCCTTTGTAGCCTGGGGGAGCCCTTTTAAAGCAGCACCACAGGCCTTAACTGGCTGCAGGTGTCTAATCAGCCTGTAGCTTCTAGCAAGCTGGAATAGACCCCAGGTGCTTGCCTGATTATACTGCAGTTAGATTTGGGACTTTCATAGACTCATAGGGCTAGAAGAGACCTCAAGAAGTCACTTTACTCAGAGAAAAGAAAGCGGTTCACCCAAGTCCCAGTGTGTCTCCCCTCCATCAGTGTGCGGCAGCCAGCTAGTCTGGGTCTGTCGCACTATATAATTCATTTCTCCAACACTGTTTAACATATATATTGGACTGACACACTTCATTGCACTGTTTTCCTACAGATGGTTGAGATGCACTTCATTTAAATGAGTTTTAGATTAATAGATTTCAAGGCCAGAAGGGATTAATGTGATCATCTAGCCACATCTCCTGTATAACCCAGGCCAGGTGATTTCACACAGAAAAGTCCTGCATCATGCCCTGGAGCAAGTCACATCCCCTCAGTTTACCCATCTCTAAAATGGGGTAATAATACGGCCTTCCTTTGTAAAGGCTTTTGAGATCTACTGATAAAAAGCTCAATGTAAGAGCTAGCTGCCATTATTTTTATCTCGTTTTTAGCCAGCATTTCTATAGTATCAGTTTCCAACTACTCAATTTTGTTAGGTTTAGTCTTCTAACTTAAACACCCCTTTATTAAAAATCTTCACCCTGCATAGGTGCTTGTAGACAGTGGTCATGTCATCTCTTAAACAAACATGAAATCACATCGCATTACCAATGCTCTGAGCCACCCAGTCCCACCTCCATAGAGAGATGTGTGAGCAGAGCAGTCTTAGACAGTGGGCACTCAAGAAATGGCATCCCAGCCCTGACACTGATGACCTTGGTGGCTGTAAACCAGCCTCTTGGGCTCTGATTTTCAGACATGCAGATTTTGCTCATGCTGGGCCATGTGTGTTTCCCATGCTTGCATAGCTGAGCATACAGAAAGAAGGCTCCCAAGTAAGCACAGGCCTGCGGTCTGAAAAACAGGCCTTATTGCCTCAGTTCCCAGATGTATAAAGTGAACATAAAGCAATCAGCCTGGCAGGCTTAATTATTTACTCACTGGCTCTAAAGTGCTTGAACAGCCTTACTTCAAGACTTAGATCCGTCACTGTTAGGGACCAGGATGAGATCTAAGAAAAGAGGCAAATTATCCCCCATGTGCCTATCAGGGATCCTTCCACCTTGCTCTGAAACATCTAGGCTACGTCTAGACTGGCAAGTTTTTCCGCAAAAGCACCTGCTTTTGCGGAAAAACTTGCCAGCTGTCTACACTGGCCGCTTGAATTTCTGCAAGAACACTGATGAGCTCATGTAAGATTGTCAGTGTTCTTGCGGAAATGCTATGCTGCTCCCGTTTGGGCAAAAGACCTCTTGCACAAATGCTTTTGCGCAAGAGGGCCAGTGTAGACAATGCTGTATTGTTTTGCGCAAAAAAGCCCCGATGGTGAAAATGGCGATTGGAGCTTTCTTGCGCAAAACCGCGTCTAGATTGACACGGACGCTTTTCCACAAAAAGTGCTTTTGCGGAAAAGCGTCCGTGCCAATCTAGATGATCTGTTCCGCAAATGCTTTTAACGGAAAAATGTTTCCATTATAAGCATTTGCGGAAAATCATGCCAGTCTAGACGTAGCCCTAGGGTGCGTCTAAACTACATGGCTCCATCGATGGAGCCATGTAGATTAGGCTGATGGGCAGAGGGAGATGAAGTCACTATTTAAATAATCATGGCTTCATTTAAATTTAAATAGCTGCCGCGCTCTGCCGACCAGATGATGATCAGCTGTTTGTCGGCAGATCGGGGCAGTCTGGACGCGCAGCGGTTGACAAGGAAGCCTTTGTTGACTGGTGCAGGTATGCCTCATGAAACCAGATTTACCTGAGCTGGTCGACAAAGGCTTCCTTGTCAACCGTGGCGCGTCCAGACTGCCCTGATCTGCCGACAAACAGCTGATCATCAGCTGGTCGGCAGAGCGCAGCAGCCATTTAAATTTAAATGAAGCCGTGATTATTTAAATTGCAGCTTCATTTCCCTCTGCCCCTCAGCCTAATCTACATGGCTCCATCAATGGAGCCATGTAGTTTAGACACACCCCTAGGGTTGGTCATTATCAGAGATAGAGTATATAGATGACGAGTCTGATCCAGTCTGAAAATGCCTACTGAGAAACTTACACTGTCTTCACTACAATTGTACAAGTGTTAGGAAAATATTCCCATCCATAGCCAAATACAGAAACAGGCGGTAGGAGTCCCAGCTTCTGTCCCCAACTCTGACACTCACTTGCTGTATAGCCTTTGCAATGTCACTTAACATCTCTATGCTTCCGTTTCCTGTGTTACTTTCACAGAAGTCATGTGTGAGCATTAATGAATTAGTTAGCTGATGTAGAGCATGTTGAATAGTTTGATCCCAAGGGGGAACTACCAGGTTGTACTTCTCTGGGTCTCTCAACCCAACCCTGGATTGATGGCAGCTTTAAATTGTGCCAGCTGGTAACAATCCTGCAGAGGCCACCTGCTATCCAGAGTGTGGTCAGCCTCCTTCTTTTCCTCCAGTCTCCAGCCCCAGCACACACCCTGTCCAATGGGCTGAAGGAAGAATGGTAAGGCAGCCAGCTAGGCGGGTTCAACAGGGCATTGCCTGTCTTTTAATCAGAGCCATTCCTAGGTGAGGTATGGGGGCTGGAGCAAACCCTTCACCCTGTGCCAGGCCTCACCCTGCCTCTTCCCACCCTTGCCCTGCCCTCTCCTGCCCCCTTTGCATTCCTTCTTCAAAGCTCCCTCCCCCAAAGCCACCTCCCCCAAGCAACACGAGTCGGGGAATTACCAGTGAACCTGGCACAGGGGCAGCAGGCGCTGAGGTAAAGCAGAGCCACCTGGCTGGGAGACGGCATCAGAGCGGAGCAGGCTTCTGAGTCACTCCACTTCACCGCCGCTCCCGCCAGCCCCAGGCCCCCAGAGGTAAACTCCCAGGCCTCACAGGTTAACCTCAGAATGGGAGGCCATCTTGTCCGCAGGACAGTTGGGGTAGCCAGCGTGCAGGGCCTGGGACGGCCGCCCCAAACCGGTCTATGGATGGGACAGCTCTGCTTTGAGTGGAGTAGGCGGACATGCCGTGTCCAGTTCCCTGTAAGTGTTAAACGTTCAGTGTTATTGTTTGGGAAGCACTTTGAGGTCTTTGCCTGGGAGGGGCTATCAAGAGCAGGGTTTTCCTTCTCTGCTTAGCCCTGGGCGATAAGACCCAGACGTGTGACCCGCAGGCGTGTTTTGCAGCCGAGGCCTGCAGCACCACTGAGGACGGGGACGAACCTCTGCATTGCCCCACGGGGTACGAATGCCACATCATCAGCCCTGGGAACACGGCCGAAGGGATCCCCAACAGGGGTCAGTGCATCAAGCTACGTGGAAATCCTGGTCAGTTCATTCGAAATCGCGCGGCCCCGCGTCCTCTGTCCAGCCCAGGAACTATGCCAAGGGGCCTCTCACCTGCCCTGCGGCAGATTAGGCCTCAGAATATCAGGCCAGGCTAAGTAGCGTTCGTGGTTTCCACCTCCTCCTGGAGTTGCCAATTTGGGTCGGACGTAGTCCTAGAGATTTAACCACGCCATGATCTTTAATTAAAGGTTAATCTCTCATTCCTGGACACTCCAGGACAGGGGTCACAGGGAACCTGGGAGGCTACCAGCCTCATGACACCCTCCAGCCTGAGAAAGGGTCAGAATAACCCTCTTTCACCAGGCCCCATCCATCCCTCCCTGCCCCTGCTCTTGTTCCACCCCACCTCTTCTCCCAACCGAGGTGGCCTGGGGAATTAGGGAGCCTAGGGGCCCAGGGCTGGCAGCAGGGGTCCACCCCCTCTCTGCACTCAGCAGCAGCAGCAGGGGAAGCAGAGCAAGGTGGCTCCAGCTGCCTTGCTCCCCAGCTGCCACGTCACTCCACTTCCCACTGGGGGAGCACGGGGTCGTCCCCCCACAGCTGGGAGAGCCAAGCGGCAGGGCTACCTGGCACCGCTGGTGAGTGCAGGGGGGCTGGACCCCTCCTGCGAGTGACAGGCTCCTCCTGCTAGTCCCTCCTCCCCCCGTTGGCTGCTGGCCAGCCGCTCCCGCCTATGGCATGGGACACGTGACCCCTTGTGCCCTCCACGCATCACCGCTGCTCCAGGCCAATCCTGTAGGGCTGGCAGTCCTACCGCCTCCCTCTTTTAATCCTGGGTTCCTCCAGCAACGCACCCGGTCTCTCCAGCCTGGTTCCCTCACGCTTCCACATGCCACAGGAAATGCTCCGGCCGTGTGGCAGCACATCATCTCCTGCCCCGCCCCTGCAGCGTCTCCATTCCCCGCTCTCTCAGGCGCGTGCCGGCTTCGAAACCAAAGTTTCCCTGGCATGTGGCTTGGCTTGAAAAGAAAATACCCGGGGACCAACTAAGTTCAGCAAGAGACGGGGAGTTGAGAGAGCAAGGACCACTCTGTATTAACATGGCTGGGAGGGCTAACATCTGGTCCCAGTCATATACTTGTCCCCCCTTCCCCCAGAGAGAACAGTGGACTGCCACTATGTAACTTGGGGGGCAGGGCAGAATCTGCAGCATGTTTTTGTGGGTAGTCATTATTGTGTGTTCTGCGGATCACACTAGTACGAATCTCGCAGATGCAGGATAGGAAACCAGTGAATTGGGGAACCCACTGAACACTTAAAAACTGTGTACAGACAAGCGAAAACTAAGCTGCTGCCTTTGAAAGATGCAAAGAGAACGATCAATACCAACAGCTTGTGTTATGGTCTTCCAGAGCTTCTAGGAAGATGCTGACTGACCTCCATCCCCATAGAAGCCAAAGGGAGATGAGTGTTCAGCACTGCTCAGGATCAGCCCCTAAAAAACTCCTAGCAGCAATTCACTTCTCTCTCTTTTTGCTTTCACGTGTGCAGTACATGGCATCCGTAAGCCAATTCCTCATTGTAACTCCACTGGGTTCTTTAACACCTGATTGAACAGAGCTAGGCCAATTTACAAGCTGCAGAACAGGCCTTGTAAATTTATTGTATCCCTGTCTGTGCATTTGCCTTTTGGCTGAGACAAGAAAGCACGGATCCCTGTCAACAGGCGATGGTAAACCTTTGCTCATTCCATTTAAATATCAAATAGCAAAGTTCTCAGTAGAAAAGCAAGGCTGCAATTGTTTTCTGTCATCTGACCATGATTTCTATTCAATCATGAATAGAGTCAAAAAGAGTAAAAAAGATCATTCTTTGCTTCTCACGGGAGTATTTGCCAATAAGAGCTCACACATGCTGAGGAATCTTCAACCTCTGCCATGGTGTGCAGTTACTGTGAAAGATTTATGGAATATATACTCTGTGATGCAACCTATCACAGGCCAAAACCATTAGCAGCCCCTTTTCCTACTTAATCACAATAAAAACCAGTAGAAGTATCAAACCAGAGTCCCTTGGAAGGGGAAGTTATAATAAAGACTCAAAGACTTCAGTATTTTCAACTTCCTTTGCTTTTTTCATGTTTTTAATGTCCTCTGGTCACTAATGTAATGCTATATCCCCACATTTACATTGTTCATGCACAAGATGTTTCTTTGAGCCATAAAAGTTTCAGACAATGTGGTCCCTGGTAAACAAAGGTGATGAAGCAGGAACTTGAACAGTATGGAGCCTGTTAGATTGTCTCAAATTCCAGCAATGTTTTATTTAACAAAGGCTTTCTGTTTAAGAAAGACTGTGGTTCCCTACATTATGACTCCTTTTAATGGTCAGAGTATTTAGGAGGATGAAAATTTAAAATCAATACAAATAGAAAAAATGCTTAAAAATCTGTTGGAATTATTTTTAAAAAAATCGAATTCTGCCAAACCTGTTCATAATGTATCTTATTGTTTTGCAGATGGACGGAACCTTAGGAATAAATATTACAAGGAGTATTTTGGTAAGGTGCCATTTGTGGGGGGGGGGGGGTCTTTGGCATTGCCAAGCTTTACATTGGTCAAATTGTTTAAGAGGACTTTGCTGCTCATGAAACGGCACAGTGGAGAGGCATTCCTCAGCAGCTTCTCTGCATACCTCTGACACTGCCAAGAGTGTTGCAATGTGTGGTGGGTTTATGATATGGAAGACACGTCTGGAATGGGAAACATCCCATCAAATTCATTTTAACTTGTGATTTAATCAGGAAAGGCATCTTGTTCTTGCAAGGGGAAAAGCTAGAAAAAGCTTCATTACAGGTTGACCCTCTCTAGCCTGGCATTCTCTGGTCCAGAAACATCCATGGTCTGGCATGGTTTTAGTTCACCGGATGTCCACTTATCATGGTTGTGGCCAAATTTCCTGCAGTCCCATAGAGTTTGTCTACAGCCAACAGTCCTGGCTGTCAGTGTTCTGTGCTGTTATTTAGCTCTAATTCATCCCTAAATGTCTCCTAAGAGCCCAGTAAGCAGTGGAAGTGTTGGAAATGCTGCTAGACAATATTGACATCCCATGGTTCAGCAAATTCTCTGGTTCAGCACCGGTCAGGTCCTGAGGGTGCCCGACTTGAGAAGTTTAACTGTACTTTTGCACCTTTTATTTTCTTGTTGATTTTCCATATCTTAGTTTGGTCATGGAATGGTCATATCAGGTGAGAATCTGCCCTTATGTAGTCCTGTGTAACCTAATGGATGTGCTAGAGTAATGAAAGGCAGAGTTTAGGGACTTCGGTGGTGTAACTTAAAGAAACATTTGTCCCCAACTCTAAACCTAGCACTGCTACCAAGAGCCTCACTAAAGAACTGGGAAATACGACACATACCATTTAAAATATACAGCTAGGAATATTTTTGGAAGCATTCATTACTGAAAGGACACACAGCAAACCCTAATTTTGCAGAATTTTGTTTTACAGGGAGTAATTCCAATAATGTAGTTGGATATGTGAAACAGCAGCAGAAGCACTTAGGTTAAGCCGGGTAAGTACCTTCTGAATAAAAGGATGGGAGTTTGAACATAAGGACGGCCACACTGGGTCAGACCAATGGTCTATTTAGCCCAGAGTCCTGTCTTCTAACAGTAGCCAATGCCAGCTGCCCCAGAAGGAATAAACAGAACAGGTAGCCATCAATTGATCCATCCCCTGTCGCCCATTTTCAGCTTCTGACAAACAAAGGCTGGGGTACCATTCCTATCCATCCTGGCTAATAGCCATTGATGGACTTATACTCCGTGAATTTATCTAGCTCTTTTTTGAACCCTGCTAAAGCCCTGGCCTTCACAACATCCTTAGGCAAGGAGTTCCATAGGCTGACCGTGCATTGTATGAAGAAACACCGTTCTTTTGGTTTGTTTTAAAACTGCTGCCCATTCATTTTGTAACCCACACATGTAGGCTATGTCTACACTCGCAGCTTCTTGCGTAAGTAATATGCAAATGAGGCTAAGTGTGGAATATCCCTGAGCCTCATTTGCATACCTATTGAGCCACCATTTTTTTCAGAAGAGGCTCTTGCGCAAGAAGAAGTGTCTATACTGCCTCTTCTTGTGCAAGAAAAACCCTCTTGCGCAATGCCGTTACACCTATTACTTTTCAGGAAGAACGGCACAAGAGCCTCTTCTGAAAAAAATGGTGGCTCATTAGGTATGCAAATGAGGCTCGGCGATATTCCACACTTAGCCTCATTTGCATAATACTTGCGCAAGAAGCCGCGAGTGTAAACATAGCTCTAGTGTGGTTACTGAGTAATGCAAGTGGTACCTAGACCACAGCAACAGTTAAGAACAAGAGATCTCTACAGCATAAGCTGGGAGCCAGCTGGCTTTTAGCTCGGCGGGTAGAAGCTCCTATATCCAGCTCCCGAGGTCCCAGGTTCAAATTTGCCTGGTGGTGGTTACAATTTCATTTGGTGAAAATGCCTGATGGATGCCCAATCTACAGAGATTTAAAGAAACAGCCCTTTACAGGTGAAATTACCCCTCCCTAGCATCAGGCATAAGTGCCACTTAGGTGTCCTTGTGGAGCTGAGACCACAAGAACAGTCATACTGGGTCAGACCAACAGTCCATCTAGCCCAGTATCCTGTCTTCCAACAGTGGCCAACGCCAAATGCTTCAGAGGGAATGAACAGATAATACCGGCCCAGATAATACAAGGACATTCATGCTATGGTATGTCTATGCTGCACTATAGCAGACTCTGCTTTGAACTCCTTCCCCCTTCCATCCACACACAAGTCAGCACGACTCAGACCTATGGACCCTGCTGGAGAGGTGGTTCAGAGACTGTGGCCTCTGTGGATGCAGCTCTAGCCATAGACTCGAGTCAGAAGAGCAGCATACGTTAGTGTGACTGAGACCTGGATCCAGCAATTGTGAAGCCAGGTTTATGATGCAGTGTGAACGGTCAAGCACCAGCTTAGAAACTTCCAACCCACGAATGTAGGTCCCAGCGTCCCAGACTCACAATGCCAAATCCACATAAGTGAATTTAATTGGAAGGCCATACACTGAAAACCAGGAAGTGATATTTACCATTCCACGACAGGCGTGTGCTGCAGGGGGATCGCTGCTAAATATTCAAGGAGAAATTCATCTCGTCAGGCTCTTTCCATTTTGTTTCAATTTGTCAATGTTGCCCAGTTTCCTGAGAAACCTCTGACATTTGATGGGTTCCCCCTGCCCCGCGCATTAAGAATAGGCCCAGGCAGCAAAACATTGGGATTCCCACACATTTCATAACAGCATTTAGGCAAATCTTAGCATTCCTGTCCATACATTGGATCCCAGCCTTTGGATAGGAGATGCCCAAATGTTTTATACGGTACATCTGGGACCCAGCCCTAAGGCAGCCACGGCTGATCCTGAGGGAGAAAACACAGAGACTGCTTAATTAGAACAGACCCCAATGGAACCCAATCTGGCAAACACGTAGGCATGGGAATGTAAGCGATGAATGTAAGCAATAGTGGCCTTGCACACAGTGAACTCTTAGGCCTGGTCTACACGAACAGGAAAGTCGACTTAGGATATGCAACTCCAGCTACATTAATTACGTCGCTGGAATCAACGTATCTTAAATCGCATTTTGGTGCCATCTACATGGCGCAAGGTCGATAGGAGCACACGTTCTCATCGATTTCCTTTATTTCTCTCAGGAGTAGGGTTACTAGCACCGATGGGAGCACCCTCTGAGTTTGAACTAGCGAGTCTTCACGAGACTCGCTCATTCGAACTCCAGAAGATCAACTGTGGCAGCTTCGATTTTCTCTGTAGGGTAGACAAGCCCTTACTCACACAGGGCCTGATCCAAAGCCCATTGAAATCAATGTAAAAGACCTTTTGTGACTTCAGTAGGTTTTTGGATCAGACTTATATGTAAGAATTTGCAGCATCAGACAACCTGTCCCAAACTGGTGGTCTCTTAACTTTCAGAATCACATGCATCCAAACAGAGAAAACATGAATCCTTTAATTTTTCATTAGACCTGAGGCCAATTGTTGAGGTTACACGCTGGGCTAGAATGTGTTATGAAAACACCACAGCAATGATAAACGGTGCATTTTGTTTTATTCTATTTCCCCTCAGTGGATCTAGCTATTAAGGAGCTCTTTGAAAAAAAGATGCCACCCAAGAGTTGTCTGGTTCAGATGAACTGCAGCCCCAAATCTTCAGATTCAACCCTTCAGCATCTTCCTGATATCACCACATTGTGGATAAAAGAACTGCCTGGTGCAAGAACAGCCATTCTAGACCTCAGAGCTGTGACCAGTGGGAGAAATCCATTCCTTTGCAAGCAGCTGGAGAGTTTATGAGTGGCACCGTTACAACTGGAACAGAAAACCAGCCTGATCCACAATTTCATTTCAGAGCTGTATCAGCATAGCACACACGTTAGCAGACTGATTCTGAATTCGCTTACAAAGGTGTAACTCAGGAGTGACATTGGTCTAAAAATGGTACCTGGGCATTTAGCATTAGACCCTTGGTTTTTCAAATATATGTGTGGTGAACATTCAGTGACCTTCATATTGTATGTACATCATATTAAGAGCACTCAGGGGTCCCATAAGGAAATGAATTGATTGGTAGTTTATGCATAGCATGACTTTAATATGTTCACTAATGAAAATGGGCCAAATTTGTCTCGGTTGCATCACCATTGAAATCAGTGAAAGCTCCACCAGGGATGAATTTACCCCAAGGAACAACTATTTTTTATTTAGTCTGCAAGGTGATCTATGTAATTAACAACATGTGTTTGAAAATGGTCTACCATGGTGCTCGTCTGATATTCCCTTAGGCCCGGTCTACACTAAAGGGGAAAGTCGACTCAAGATATTTTGACTCCAGCTATGTTAATTACATAGCTGGAGTCAAAGTATCTTAAATCATGTTTTGTTGTTGTCCACACAACAGGAGGTTGACGGGAGCACATGCTCCTGTCAACTTCCCTTATTCTTTGTGAGGAGCAGGACTACCGGCGCCAACAGGAGAGCCCTCTCCGTTCGAATTAGTGGGTCTTCACTAGACCTACTAATTCGAACCTCAGAAGATCGACTGCGGCAGCACTGATCTTCTCCATAGCGTAGACAAGGCCTTAAAGACTAACGTTTGTGCAAATTCTTCCTCTAGAGTTTGGAATCCCTATATGGTAAAGGGGAAGATAAAAATGCTCTGCATTCTATATAGTTTCTTTTTGTTTATTTTTTGACCAACTAAAATGTCCAGGTTTTGTAAAATTTCATTCCAGTGTTAAACTTATAGACTTTAAGGCCAGAAGGGACCACTGTGGTCATCTAGTCTGATCTGCACATTGCAGGCCACAGAGCCTCATCTCTGAAATCTCTCCCATCCCCCCCCCCCAACCCGCAGCCTCTGGCTGAGTTACTGACATCCTCACATCATGATTTAAAGACTTCAAGTTACAACAAATCTACCCTTTACTCTAGTTAAGGGATGGGGAGCATCCACTCTGCAGGCCAGATCCAGCCCCCTGGCTTGCGTTGCTTCTAAACCTAACCCTAAGTGGAAACAGCAGTGCAGGGAAGCTACCGCTTGCCTACAGGTGCTGCTCCCATTGGCTGAGAATTGCAGCTAATGGGAGGGTGAAGGGTGGTACCTGCCAGTGGGAGCTGCCCCAAGTAAACACCACAATCCCCTGCTCCCTCCCGCACCCAGCCTCCTACCCGGACCCTACATCCCCACACCCGCTGCTCCTGCCCCCTACCTTCTGGCCAAGACCCTGCACCCATCTCCCACCCAGATCCCACTCCCTAAATTACTCTCCAGCAGCCCCTCCCACACACTGAACCCCTCATTTTTGGCACCGCCCCAGAGCCTAGTCTCCCCCCAAAAATCTACTAGCCCAGGCCCCCAGAAAAATTAATCCAGGCTGGGGTGGGAACCATGAGCCTTGGTGCCCCCCTGCAGGGCTGGAGCATGAGGAGAACATTGGCACCGCAAGTTGTGAGTGGAGGTGAGTTTTCTGCTTCTGAGTTGGGGGCCATGTCAGGGAGGGTTTTTTCCTTACTTGGGTGGACCCCAACTGATTTTTCTGTGGGTCAATGGCCCTCAACCCGAAAAAGATCCCCCCACCTCTGCGCTAGTTTAAGCCAGCAGTGACTCCTCGCCCCACACTGCGACGGAAGGAGGGGGGGAAAAACAAGGTCCCTGACAACATGACCTGAGGGAAATTCCTTCCTGAACCACCCTCTCCTCCCGCTCCATTAAAGTGGGGAAAAAATGTGCAAACATTTTACTATTTTTGAGTCAGCTCTAGAGCTCAGAGCCCATAGCTCCCATTGGTTTCAGACAAAATTATGCATTAGGAGGCCCTCAAAGGCTCAAACCCCTATGCTCCGGCCTCATTGAGCAAAACACTCAAGCACGTGTTTAACATGAGGTGGGCATTTTGCTTTGCAATGCTAGTTAAACTCATGGCTGAGGGCTTTGCTGGATTGGAGCTCTGGAACAGGCATGTGCTCATTGCAAATTGAATCTTTATTTAAAAAAAAAAGGAAGACTGATAAAATAACATACTGTCAAATGGCTGCTGTTTATTACAGGCTGTAGATTAAATGCAGCCTTCCTCCTGGTGCTAGGGTGTTAATTTTTTCTTTTAAAGTTCTTTAAATTGTTAGACACGAGAAAAGTCTGCATGTTGCATTTCTAACATTAAAACCTATGCTGCTTTTGAAGACACCATCTATTGTAAGACGAATTTTCCTGAGTTTTTACTGCTGCCAAAGTTTTACAGCCGCATCATCAAAGCTCAACAGGAAAGTGGTAATGTTAGCTTTTAAATAACACCTCTGATGTGTGCATAGTGTCATTTCCAAGCCTGGCTGGTGCTACAGTGAACTTTTCATGTAACATTATATGCTCATTATGCTGCTCAGTTCTCAGCTGGTGTCAGGCAACGCCATCAAAGGAGCTGCTCTGATCTCCCCTAACCTGAGAATCAGGCCCAATGATTCACTCATGTTTTTGTGCTTAGAAATGTAGGGTCTCCTACTTCGGTGCTCAATAAAAACAAATCCAGTCTATTTTTCAACTCTGTTTGGTTTCAGTTGGGTGTTTTTAATATGGACTCTGCTCTTCTTTACCTTAAAAGAAAGTACATTTCACAGTGAATTTCCTTCCTGGTGAAAGTTTCCAGAGCAGAAGTCCTGCATTTATCCATATGATGGTAGAGATAACCTTTTCCGTCCTCACCGATGTACCTTGCCCATGTGGAGAGGACACAGGAAACTGAGTTGCCAAAACCCATTCGGTCATTGGGGACCCCATAAGGTTATCAGGGTGGATTATTACAATATTGCCAGTTGCCTGCTGGGAACTGACTCTACCCGCACTCCGCTCTGGAAATGTTTGGTCACCGCAGAGTAGGCTTGAACTAGAAGAGGCTTCGCCTTCCAGGAGAGAGGCCCAGCTCTGCATCCGAGTCAACAAGAACACAGATGAGTAAGGGTTGAATGACCCCACCCCCTAAGGTGAGTGAGCTAAAGAAGGGAGAAGGGCCACATGGAGTCTCCAGCCCTGTGAACCCACCCCCAGCCCAGCCAGTGTGGAGTGCAGGCCTGGATGCTGCTAACAAGGAGTCTCAGATGCTGCCAGAGCCATGACCTGTCTTCCCCTACTCCACCCTCCTGTCTGTAATGATAAATGTAGCCAGAGCAGCGAACCGGCTGTTTACCCAACAGGGAGAGAAAACTCTTTTTAATTTTGTTTGGGGAGGGAGCTCAGGGGCAGATCTGATCAAGTGGAAATAGGATCAGGGCAGACGTTTGTGCTAGACCTGAAATATTCTGCTTTTAGCGTGGCCCAGCAGAGCAAGAAAGACTGGTTTAGCTGGGGAGCCTGTGTCAATCCAACTGCTTGTATTGAGCTCCTTTGGGTACATAACTCGTGTACACCCGTCTCTCACTCACACGGAGCACTCAGGTTACATGCTCGGGAGCGGGCCTGTTTCTTCTATGACTTTTCCCGCTCGTGAGAGGCACGCTGCCGTCCAAAGTTTCCTCTCACGCAGTTCCCTGTCCTCGGAGAGAGGGGCTTGTGTAGCAGGCTTGGTTTCCCAAAGCTCGTCGGCTGAGCAATTTGCATTTTAATGGCTCCCGCTTCTCTTATGGCAGAACAGATCTCACTGGGACGCTCACAGCACAGACGGGTAGGACTGGAAGGGACCTCAACAGGTCACCTAGTCCAGTCCCCCTGCACTCAAGGCAGGACTACGTAATAACTAGCCCATGCCTGACGGGGGATTGTCTAGGCCTGGAAGGTGACTGTCTAACCGCTTCAGGAAAGCCTCCCGTGACAGGGAGTCCACCACCTCCCCAAGCACTTTGTGCCATTGCGTAACCACCCTGACAAACTTCAAGATAATATGTCATTTCTAGCGTGGGTGAAGTTTTAATACAGGTTGGACCTCCCTGGCCCTGCGCCCTAATTGATCCCGGATAAAGGATTTGTCTGGACCAGGGGAGATCATTTCTGGTTTCCCTGCTTCTGGCTCCCCCTGTTCTGTCCCGCCCTTCCCCTCCCCGCAGTCCAGTTAGGCTGTGCGTCACTCCCCTCCACTTGCATAACAACAAGTTCCTCTCCCTCCTCCCCCAGCGTGCTGGGATTCTCTGATCCTGGAACATCCATCATCCTTCTGGACTACGGATGTTGCCGGACCAGAGAGTTCTGGTTTATAGAGGTGCAACCTGTAGTGTTATTTAAGTAACAAAGAAAGAAAGGAACCTTTTGATCAGAGTATTCCACAGCCAAAGAAAGTACATACAGGTCAGTCTTGCATTTGTTGATGATATTCTGTTTATCGACACTTTTTTATACACAAACACAAACAAAATAGCAAATCCGGAGGGTGAAGGGGGGGGGGGAGGAATCATGCACAAAAAAAACCCTTGGCACTGTCCATATTCCCCATGGAGACTCTAAGGGTATGTCTAGACTACATGCCTCTGCTGACAGAGGCATATAAAATAGGCTACCCGACATAGTCAATAAAGCGGGGATTTAAATATCCCTGACTTCATTAAAATATAAATGGCCACCGCACTGTGCCAGCTCAGCTGATCGTCGGCAGAGCGCGAGTTAAGATGCAGATCGGTCAACAAGGGAAGCCTTTGTCGACCACTCCGTTATGCCTCGTGAAACGCTCGGCATAATGGAGCGGTCCACAAAGGCTTCCCTTGTCGACCGATCCACGTCTTGACTCGCGTGCTGTGCCAACAATCAGCTGAGCCGGCACAGCGCGGCAACCATTTTTATTTTAATGAAGCCGGGGATATTTAAATCCCCACTTCATTGACTATGTTGGGTAGCCTATTTTACATGCCTCTGTCGGCAGAGGTATGTAGTCTAGACATACCCTAAGAGCACATATGTAACTAACACATAGCGTGGCTATGAACTTCTATTGAATTGATCTTCACTGGAGTTCTTCTATATGCTTTTACCTTAAAAATAAAGAGTCGGATGGGATTCTGTAAGTGCTGACAATACACTGTCAGAGTCTTGAGAAAGAGCAAAGCACAGACATGGGCTGCTGGACAGACTTGCTATCAAACGTAAGGCAGGGAGCTAGCAGTCTGAAAACCCCTGGTCAAAAGGGAGTAGATCAAGGATCTCTGCCCATTGGAGGGTACAGCAAGAGGCATGAAACCTTAAGGGCTTCTCTACACTTACTTCAAGAGCAATGCTCCAGAGATCGATCTCTCAGGGTTTGATTTAGTGGGTCTAGTAAGGACCCACTAAACCGACCACTGATGGTGTCTCTATGAATCCTGATACTGCACCAGGTTGTGAGGAATAAGGAAATTCAACAGGAGAGTTTCTCCCATCTACATCCAGTAGTGGCAACGCTGTAGAAATTCAACCTAAGGTACTTCGACTCCAGCTACACTATTTACTTAGCTGGAGTTGCGTATCTTAGGTTGACTTTCTCCAGTAGTGCAGACCTGGCCTAAGTGAATGCCCTCAAAAAGACCAGAAAGGGACAGAGGGAGGGTGTCAAAGTGCAGTTAATCCTGAAATGGGGACACTATTGTGACAGCAAGCGTGGGGTCTATTGCAGTGCGAATTGCTGTGCCTGCCAACACCAGGGAACACAAGAAAAGTAGAAGGAAAAAGCATCTCAGACCAAACGTAAAAAGAATGCTCAGATTTAACTGCACACTAAACACAGCAGGAGTCAGTTTATGGGGCCCTGGTGGGCCAACAAGGTTCTTCCGACCCGTCTATGAGGGCCAGGGCTCCCATTGGACAGAAGGTCCCATCCGTTTGCTGGATCAGAAAGAGGCTCTGAGTCACTGCAAGCTCAGCTTTTTAAACCAAAGAGCCTTTCTTGGTTTGAGTCTCATGAAAATTCAGCCTCAGGGGATGGCACTTTCTGCGGGTTGTTTACAATCCCCAGAATAACCACCCCTCACCCGTTTCTAGTTCCTGGAGGAGCTGCAGTCACCGTCCCTCTCTCCCCCAAATGAAACACACATTTACATAAACCATTTGTAAATGTAATTCAGTGGCCTGATCCCATAGGTGGTGGGTATCAGGGGAAGGAGAAGGCATTGCCTTCCCAAACTGCCAGGCGTGGCCCTGCACACACGCCGCACCTTGCTTCAGCGTGGGGCCCGTGCTGCCCTCTGTCAGCTGGACTGAGGCTGGGGAGATTGGGACCCTGCGCTGCCATCTCTCCCTATGCTCCAGGGCACACACGGGGGGCTGGAGACCTGCCCTGCAGTGGAGAGTGGCTTATGGGGGGAGGGCAGGAGCTGGAGACCTGCCCCTATCACGGAGACCTGCAGGGGGTCTGGCCTCACTTTCCCCAACCCTCAGTTCATCCACCACCCATGTCTGATTCCCAAAGACAATGCCCAGGGTTACAATATCCATCCCACTAGCTATACCCAATGCCTCCAGACACATCAGTTCTTTGCTGTGCTCAAGACCTGATTCAATGCAGTCTAACCCTTAACGGAAGAAATCCCCCAGTGAAAGTCAAAAGTAGTCACCTTTTCAGGCAGAGGGCAGCACTTAGCTTATGCCAGACACTGCTGGACAAGAGTGAATAGAGCCATGAATCATCTAATCCTGGAATGGTGAGGAGGCATTTTGCAAGCATATAATAGGTATGTTTCCTTGCTAGGAGTCATGTGCACATTCTTCTCATTAACACCCTGTGCAGAGAAGCCTCCTTAGAATGCCGTGGAGCAAGACGTTAACCTTCACGGTGATCTCTTTGACAGAGGGTGCGGGTGATTCCCTGCTCCTTGCGACCCTATCTAACTACAGACACACCTTAATAGTTGTAATGACGCGTTGGGGTTCCCCCGCTTCCTGCACCCCCATAACGGCACGAACAGACTCCACCAGCCAGTAGAATAGAGGGAGTTTATTGCTTCTCCAGGATACAGCAGAGCACAGATGTCAGCTGGTTACAGGAACTGGGGCTAAAGAGGCCTCAGAGCCCCCCTTGAGATGAGGGTGGCTGGACCCTTCAGTCCCAGCCCCCCTCCCCAGCTTTCCAGACCCAAAACTAACTCCCTCTCCTCCAGCCCTGCCCCCCGGCCAGGGCAGCATTCCACCTTCCTTCGTTTCTCTCCTTGGGGGGTAGCTGGTCAGACAGGTTGAGAGACCCTCTTTGCATAATGTCTCACTCCCTGTCCTTCTGGGCTGTGGTACCGGCAGCAGCCAGTGGGGTTTACCACAGAGCCAGCATAGAAGCAGCCCAATACCCCCACTACGTCGCAATAGTAGAGCAGCTTTGCTTTAGATCACTGGCAACCAGGTGGCATCTTTTTTTTCCCGGATGAGCCATTTTGCCTTCCTGCAACCCAGAAGGGTGTGAATCGACAGTGACTCTGCCCTCTGTGAGAAAAAGATCCTGGCCTATTTAAAACAGGGGCACTCCTAGAGCTATTTTACTTTAAAATTCATAATAGAAATAACAATCCTAAGAAATAATACGGAGCAGAGTTGCAGTGCCAGCACTTAGGAAATACAAATTGTATCTGAGACCCATGTTGTTAGCATTACTTCAGTAAGTTTCTTGCATGCTATGACTGGCCCTTTAAATAGGTGTTAGCTTAGAATATGAAGTTATTTGTTTCATGTTTTATTTAGCTATGACATACAGGATTTCCTTCCCAGAGCTGAAGAAGAGCTCTGAGCATGTGTAACACTATGGTTACATCTACACAGCAGACTTTTTGCACAAGAACAGCCGTTCTTGCGCAAAAATTTGCGGCGCATCTACACTGCACACATGTTCTTGTGCAAGTAAATTTACAGTACGGTGTCGAACAGAGGGCTTCTTGCACAAGAGTTATTCCTCTCCCCACGAGGAATAAGCCCTCTTGCACAAGAAGGCAGTGAGGACAGGCAACAGGGGTTTCTCACACAAGAAACCTCTATGGTTAAAATGGCCATCAGAGCTTTCTTGCGCAAGCTTTCACACTGTCATGGACACTCTTGTACAAAAGCACATCTCTTGCGCAAAAGCACATGGCAGTGTGGACGCGCTCTTGCACAAGACCTGTCACGCAAGAACTCTTGCACAAGAAGCCTGCAGTGTAGCCCAAGAGGCAGAACCAAACCTATAACCTCTGGAGCTTAGTGCCTGAGCCTCTACGGCTTGAGCTATAAAGCCAGGGCCGAACTAAGGGGTAGGCTAGCCGGGCAGCTGCCTAGGACACCAACCTACGGGGGGTGCCTGGCTCCCAGCAGGCTGCAGCAGCCACCCGGGGCAGAGGTCGTGTTAACCCTCACAGTACCAGCCAGCAGAGCCCTTCCCCCCATGGCTGTAGAGCCCTGCACGGCCAGGCACAGCCTGCCCTGGGCAGCCCTGGGCTGTGCGCCATCCACCTACACATCCTGGGGGTGGGCCCATGCATGCTTCGTGTGCCCGGAGGCGGGGCCACATGTCCCGGGGGCAGCGCCGTACACCTGGGTCCCAGGGCGCCAAAATGGCTCAGGCCAGCCCTGTATAAAGCCAGCTGGCTCTCACGGAAGGCTGTAGAACAAACTCTTTCTCTCTATAAGTGGTCTAAGTGCCACTCCATGAGACAGTGAAACACACCCAGCAGGTGTGTGGGTTACAGGAGCAAAAGCTTGTCTCTCTCTCCCCAAGGGGAAAAGGCTCAATCAAAGACACTACCTCACCACTTTAGCTTATGTACCCTCCATGCTTAGCACACTTATTAAGGACACCCCCACCTTGTGCATGAACTCACCTGAATTTGTGTAGATCTGCTGCCTCTGGAAAACCCTGTCTGCCTAGTGCTGAAATGCAGCACACAATCAAATGCATTTTCTCAGCAGGTGTGGAAGGCAATGGAGCTGAAAGAGCTCCTGGGGTTAAATGCAATTGCATTACACTCCCTTCATAGCTACTGTTTCCTGGGGGAAAGCCAAGTCTGCTCGCACAAATACTAACCATGTAGGACTCCTCTGCATGGTAGCATAAGCAAAGGACCTTCTAGGTGTCTGTTGCTCTGAGCAGCTGGTATAAAGGAAGTTGTGCAGCCTCTCCCAGACACCTGTTGCTGGCCAGGGGTGTGGCTTCCTCTGTAGGCATCAGGTAACACCTGCCGCTCCCTCTTGTGTAACTACAACCCCAGGCTTGCAAGGGAATTTGAGCCACAGCCAGGAACAGGGGACATTCAAGCAACAACTGCTCCTCTTTTTGCTGCTGCAGTGGCTAAGCGAGGATGGTAGAAAGACACTTCTCCAAACTCTTCCAGAAAGGGTCACTCTTCCGCTTGTCCCAGCAGTATCAGTCACTGGGCAATGGGGAGCCAGGAGGGGAGGTAAGGAGTCCCTGTGCCTCTTGCCTGTTTATTGTGAAATATGGTGTGTGGATGGGGTTAAGCCGGCTGTGCGTTGCTGGCAATATTCTCTCTCTGTAACTAGGCCAGCTGTGCTGCTCTGTTGTATTATACATAAAGTGGAGGCTAATATTTATGGACGATGCTCTGCTGCCTATGGGGATGTGGTGTGGGTTAGTTAATGTCTGTGCACAATGGAGGGCGGGATGGTCCATCTTAAGGTATTAACATTCAACTTTATGTCAAGGCTTTGCCAGCCATACTCAGGTTTGCAGCATATGTCGTGGTGTTTGCACTCACTGGGGGGTCAGACAGATGTACAAATCTAGGCCAGTATTCCAAGCACAAAAGCCCAGGCATGTGAATGAGTTCTCTGGCTGAACTTCCAACTGGCTGATTCCTTCAGTTCAGAATACAACCTGTTTGTGGGTGGGGTGAGAGGTGTGATCCAGCTGTTTTTTTATTATTATTATTATTTATTATTTTACAACAACAAAAAAGCCCCACACCGAGCCATGAAATATCAGTCACTTTCAGAATGACTTTTTGGTTGTCTCAAACATGTTCATGAAATGTGCTTTGGAGCATTTTGGAAATATACATTGCTTGGTGCTCACGCTATTCACCACGGAATGAAAGGTTGGTGTCTGTATTTTTCCATCAATTCAGCTTTCTTCTTTCTTTTTTCCTCTAGCCACTCTCTGAAACTTGGCCTGCCTCTTGCTAGCATGGGTTTGCCAGTGCAGTGCTACTCTGGTGTCTGTTGAAGCTTCTAGGGTCTATTGTAATTGAATTAATAATAATGATAGGATTTGATATTTTTAAGTAACAAAGAGTGTACCAGATCCTGAGGCTTGCCATACTCATGTAGGTATTGACCTTTGGAACCATTCACATGGGTAAGAGGAATTGGATTTCATCCTTTCTTCAGTGCCTGGATTGATTACTCCTGATTATAATACTACCCCTGACTGGTGCTGAGCCACAGGAGGTCAATACTGTCTAGCAGCATTACCAATACTTCCACTGCTTACTGGGCTCTTAGAAGACATTTAGGGGTAAATTGGAGCTAATTAACAATGCAAAATGCTGAGAGCCAGGACTGGTGGCTGTAAACAGACTTTATGGGACCGCGGAAAACTTGGCCACACCTATGATAAACAGACATCCAGCAAACTGAAATCATGCCAGACCATGGATGTTGCTGGACCAGAGGATGCCAGACTAGAGAGGTTCAACCTGTATATTGCTTTCCCTTTGTGGCATTTGCACCTTCCAAATGCTTGTAGGCAGTTATGTCCCTCTTAATTCACACTTGCCCAAGCTCTCTATATTGTACCTAGTATTCTTAATCTTTCTTCAAAAACTATTCCTTCCAACTCCTGTAACCTTTTCTTCATTCCTTCCTATTTGTTGTCTTCTTTATAATATCCAGTTGGCCAGAACTGTGGGTAGTAGCATATGTGTTGCCTCCGTTGTGCTACAGAAAAAGAGGGAGCCCTTCTTCTTTCTGCTACTGTATACACAGCCCAGCTTCACAGAGTAAAATGGAGGTACAGCAGGGATGCCAAAAATAACTTCTGATCTTGCTGTGATGTGTGAGTAAGGGAGCAAAATAATTTCTCTCGTTGGCTAATATGTTAGCCCAGCAAAGATGAATTTGACATTTGGGAACTCCAGTCTATTGTTTTGGCCAATATTTGATGAGGGTCCAGTCAGTTGTCCACAATCAGGAAATTATAGTCACAGTGGCTTGTTCTGAATAGGAACTGGTTCTGCCATTCTCTCTACAGCAAAATAATTAATTATGAGTGTCTGCTCTCAATATGAGCACATGATCTCCTTGAATTCCAGTCTAAGTCTATGCAGACACTACAATGCGCACTAGCATGTGAACAAGAGTGAGCTGGTATATTTGTACCTTCAGAAAGCCTTTGACCATGTCTCACAACAAAGGCTCTTAAGCATAGTAAGCAGTCCTGGGATAAGGGAGAATATCCTTTCATGGATCGGTAACACAACTACTCGTTGTTTTTAAAGTTACAGACTAACCAGCTACCCTTTGAGACTTTTTACAATTCGAGGCACTGCATTTAGCCATATGAAGTGGAAATCCATCAACGTCATAAAGGAAACTCACACAGAAACAGACATCATACTGCTTTTGCTGTTCTATATTATCTTGCATCCTGTTGTTTCCACTCCAACTCATCTGATGAAGTGGGTTTTACCCATGAAAGCCCATGGTCCTAAATATATATTTTTTGTTAGTCTCAAAGGGTATGTCTACACTACCCCGCTAGTTCAAACTAGCGGGGTAATGTAGGCATACCGCACTGGCAAATGAAGCCCGGGATTTGAATTTCCCGGGCTTCATTTGCATAAGCCGGGCGCCGCCATTAGGCTTCCTAATCCGAACTAGCTGTACTCCTCATTCCACGAGGAATACAGCTAGTTCGGATTAGAAGCCTAATCCGAGCTAGCTACTCCGTGCCGCGTGTAGCCGTGCGGCACGGGGTTCGAACTAGCCGGGATTTAAAAATGGCGGTGCCCGGCTTATGCAAATGAAGCCCGGGAAATTCAAATCCCGGGCTTCATTTGCAAGTGCGGTATGCCTACATTACCCCGCTAGTTCGAACTAGCAGGGTAGTGTAGACATACCCAAAGGCAGGGGAACCTCAGGCCTGGGGGACGGATGGGGCCCTTGGTTTGCCTGGATCTAGCCCCCAAGGTTTGGACTCCCCCCAGCACTAGGGAGCCTGCACTGGTGCTCTAGCACCCCTGCTGCCTCCCTGGGGGCTGGAGTGCACAAAATCTACTAGGCTGGGGATCCCTAATCTCTGGTGTGTATGGGGAATGCGGGGAGTGACTTTTTTTTTTTCCCCTCAGTCTAGGGTCACAGTGAGGTTGCTTTTTTTTTCTGCTCCTCACTTGTGTGCAACCCCCAACTGATTTTTCTGTGAGACAGTGGCCCCCGACCCAAAAACGGTCAGGTGCTCTACGGTGCCACAGGACTACTTGTTGCGGTTAAAAGATAGGAAACAAAGGGTAGGAATAAGCTATCAGTTTACATGGTACCGTAAAGTAAATAGCAGAGTCCCCCAAGGATCTGTAACTGGGTTTAGAACTTGTATTCTTCAATGTTCTGGAAAAGGAAGTAAACAGTGACGCTAGGTCTAGACTGTGGGGCTTTATCGGAAAAAGCGACACAAATTGCACTCTACAAATTCCAATTGCTTTTGCGGAAGAGGCTTTTCCACCATTTGGCCCAGTCTAGACAGGGCCAAATGGTGGAAAAGCCTCCTCTTTTGGTGGAGCTCTTATGCCTTGTGAAACGAGGTATACAGGGCTCCCCGAAAGAGCACGTTTGCTCTGCCGCAAAAAAGAGCAGAAGAGCAAATGCGTTCCTTGGGTGCAGTGGGATTTTTGTGGGATACCTCTGGTAACCTGCTAAAACGCCATAGTCTAGACGTAGCCAGGGGTGGCAAAGTTTGCAGAATTACACAGAATTGTAACGCTTCATCAGTCAGCTTTGGAATTAACTAAGGGATCAGGGCGGCAGGTTTATAGAAATGTTGGTGGTGCTCAGAATGGGTCCAAGCCCCACAATGCTCCTGCTTACAGCTCTGGGAGGGAGTTTGGGTGTGGGAGGACTGGGGTGTAAGTGCTTGGATGGAGTTTGGATGCAGGCTGTGGGCTGGGGCAGAGGGTTGGGGTGCAGGCTTTAGGAGGGACTTGGGGTGAGTGGTGCAAGTTCTGGGTGCAAGTTCTGGGAGGGAGTTTGGGTGAGGGAGGGTGTCTGGGATGCAGGCTCTGGGGTGGAATTTGGATGCTAGATGCAGGCTCAGAGTCAGGGTATTGGGTGCAAGAGGGTCACAAGCTCTGGGATGGAGATGGGACATGGGAGAGGGTTTGGGACTGCAGGGTCTGTGATGGAGTTTGGATGCTGCATGCAGGCTCTGGGCTGAGCGGGTGAGGGCACAGGAGGAGGTGAGGGGTGAAGGCTCTGGGAATGGTTGGGGAGTGCAGTGCTTACCTGCTCTCTCTCCCACCCACTCCCCACATCTGTGGACAGGAGCTCCTCATATACTGCTGTCCACGGGCACTGCCCCACAGCTCCCATTGGCCGCAGGGGCACTCAGGATGGGAGCAGCATGTGGAGACACCCCCTCCCCTGCCCAGGGACTGCAGGGACATGCCAGCAGCTGCACATGGGGACAGCAGGTGGGGCTGAGGATGCTCTGGGTGAGATGTGCAGGGTGGCAGGCAGGGCCAGGAAAAAGACCCAGCCCTGAATTTTGCTGGAGCTGGACCCCTGGACCAGGAATATCCCTGGAGCCTGGGCACCATGGGCCCATAACTCACTTTCCCTGAAAGGGATCAAACAAAACAGCGGATTGGGCAATTATACGCCACATGAAACTGAGTGTTGATAAATGCTATGTAATGCGCACTGGAAAACACAATCTCAACACCACCTGCAAAATGATAGGGTCTAAATTAGCTGCCCCCCTTCCAAGCGCTGTTGGAGTCATTGTGGACAGTTTTCTGAAAACATCTGCTCCATGTGCAGCAGCAGTCAAAACAGAATGTTAGGAACCATTAGGGAAAAAGATAGGTGGTAAGATTGAAAACATCATAATACTGCTAAATATATCCATGGGATGCCCAGACCATAAATACTGCACACAGTGTCTGGCTGCCTTGTCTCCAGAATTATATATTAGAATTGGGGAAAAAAGAATAGAATCATATAACACTAGAACTGGAAGGGACTTCAAGAGGTCATTGAGTCTGGGCAAGCACAGTCTAGAGCAGTGTTTCTTAAACTTTTTAAGGCCAAGGAACACCAAACAATATTTTTTTATGAGGAACACCAAGGATTTTTTGTTGGGGGGGGGGGGAAAGGGTAAAGGGGGGGAAGTTATTGAGCAAAAAAAAAAAGTTGCTTGTCACTTTAAGGGTGGCCATTTTGAACTCAGTTGTTCTCTGTGGCACACCTCTGACTGCCTCATGGCACACCGGTGTGCCATGGAACACAGTTTAAGAAACACTGGTTTAGAGTAGACCATCTGATAGATGTCTATCTAACCTGCTCTTAAATGTCTCCAGAGATGGAGATTCCACAACCTCCCTAGGCAACTTATTCCAGTGTTTAACCACCCTGACAGTTAAGAAGTTTTTCCTAATGTCTAACCTAAACCTCCCTTGCTGCAGTTTAAGCCCGCTGCTTCTTGTCTTATCTTCAGAGGCCAAGGAGAACAATTTTTCTCCCTCTCCGTTGTAACACTCTTTTAGTTACTTGAAAACCGCTATCATGTCCCCTTTCAGTCTTCTCTTTTCTAAACTGAACAAGCCCAGTTCTTTCAGTCTTCCCTCATAGCTCATGTTCGCTAGATCTTTAATCATTCTTGTTGCTCTTCTCTGGACCTTCTCCAATTTCTCTATATCTTTCTTGAAATGTGGTGCCCAGAATTGGACACAATACTCTAATCGAGGCCTAATCAGCGCAGAGTAGAGAGGAAAAGTAGAAAAGGGTAACAAATATGATTGGGGTATGACATGGCTGCCATACAAAAGATGAAAAGGACTGTTCAGCTTAGAAAAGAGACAATTAAGAGGAACCGGGGTATATGAAAGAGGTCTATAATATCTTGGGTGGCATGGAGGAAGAAAGAAGTGTTATTTACCCATTCACATAATGCAAGAACTAGGGGTCACCCAATGAAATGAATAGGCAGCAGGTTTAAGACAAAATGAAGTACTCGTTATGCAATGCACAGTGAGCCTGTGGAACTCATTGCTAGGGGATGTTATGAAGGCCAAAAGTATTAAAAAAAAACATGAGAGAGCCTCTGATGAACATATCCTCCTTGAAGTTATTAGCCAGGATGGTGAAGGATGTAGCCCCATGCTCTAGGAATCCCTAACTATCTGCCTGCCTTGAACTGGAACTGGCCAAGTGGGGGGAGAAAAAGGGGGTGGATCATTTGACACTTGCCCTGAATGGTTCATTCCCTCTGAAGCATCTGACTCTGACTTCTGTCAAAAGACAGGATACTAGGACAGATGCACCATTAATCAGACCCAATATGTCCATTCTTATGTTCTTAAACGCCTACATTTTCTGGGTAAGCCTGAGAAGTAGCTGAAACAATGGGAAATTGGTCTCCATTCAAGTCCACAGAATTCTCCGTACAAAGCAAACACAATGTCAGAATGATGACATTGCAAGTCTCACAAAGATACTAAAATCATTTAAATGTACAACTGGAGACTCTTCCACAACGTCATTATGATGGGATATTAACATGTCAAACCAATTTCAGGATGAACTTATGGGGAATTGATTAGGATGCCATTATATTCTGAAAGCATAATGCCAAACATGGTTGTTGCGTGCAAATGTAAGAAAGGTTTTGATCTACTATACACACACATTTTTTTTTTCTTCTGACAACTGCATTTTTTTTCATATTTGGACTAGAAATAGTTTTAAAGGATATTTCAATAATTTTTATTTTTGACCACAAAATAAAAAACAAAAGCAATTCATTTTCAAAAAATATCGTTGTTTCGTGTCAAGTGTTGGAAAGCCAAAAACAAAATGAAAATTTCCATTCAAAACAATTTTAAAAAATGGCGTGTCTATTTCATTTATTTTTTAAATCAAAATACTTTGCAAAAAGTTTTAAACAAAACTATTTCATTCAAAGTACTTAATGGAAACCAAAACTTGGATTTTTCTACCAGTACTACACAGGATATGTAAGGGTTTGCTGGATCAGAATGTAGGTTTGTTCGCTGTCAGACAATGGAGAGAGCTTAGCTATTGTTTTTTTTGTCCTAAATGAGGTGCAGAGTTACAATTGTGCTTTTCCTTATTTTAGCATCTACCATAATGGGATATGTTCTTTCCCTTGCAACGTTCCCATTTCTCAACAGAGGTGTATAAGGCTACACATAATTATCACTCTTTACTTACGACTGTTATTGCTCAACTGTATGTTTACCCACTGAAAGCAAAACTGGTAAAATGTGCCCTTTAAAAGAAAATTGCCAGGAGGAAAGCAATGCTATTTAAAACCAGACAAAGTGAAAGGTCAGCACAGCGTATTGCACATTAGCAAAAAGTCAGAGCTTGTTTACATAGTCTTTAAGCCTTTGATTAAAGACTTTTAAAGGAGCAACTTTGCTGGCTGACACATTTAGCTCCTTACTGGTCATCTTGTCCTTGATCCTTCTGAATTTGCAACCAGAAATACTAAAGGTGAAAAATGTTGCCATGGAAACCAGTCCTTTGACTGCCTTTTGGTTCCTAGTCAGGTGCCCAGGCCTTGAGCAAACACTAGCTTCTTCCTTTAACCAAACGAAACAGAACTTGTCCCTAACAGCTTGAAGGAGACCAGTGGGCCTAATGTTTTTCAGCAAGCTGGGAGTTAACTTCATTCTCTGTAGTTCCCACACAGAGGTGGAGTAATGAAACAACCCAAGCAAGCCCTCAGGAAACTTTATAAAAGCATCTACCTTATAAAGCTGAGCTCCCCCAGTCTTACCCTGTTACTGAGTGGGTGGAACTGTATTCCGTGTGGGTCTGTGTTTAGGTTAAAAATGTCTTGTGGCTGTAATCTGCACACCCAAGGACATGAGTGAAAACCTGGAACGTGTACTGTCAGTCCACTTAGGGTTGCCAGGTGGTTTAACAAAAAATACCACCACCACCCCCAAAAAAATACACTGGGAAAATTTCTGTTGGGGGGGGGGGGAAAGGGGGGAAACCAAAATTGTTAAGGGGGGGAAGAAAGGGTGCTGCACCTGTAAATGGCCCCGCGCTCCTTATTCCCCCTCCAGATGTGGCAGGGGGAAATTCTCCCCACTGGGCTTTTGTCCAAGGGAAACAGGAAACACCAGACATTTCATATGTCCAGTATTTTCTGGTGTGTGGTTTTTTTTGTTTCGTTTTTTACTGGATGGGGGATCCGAATACCGAACTGGCCGGGCGAAAACCGGACACCTGGCAACCCTAAGTCCACCAGACTTGACTTTAGGCTCAGGCAATACAATGAGAACAAGAATGTACAAGTTTAAAATCTCTCTCACGGGGAGAGAGTGAAGGTGCTGTGTGTGAGGGGCGCTGTGTGGCAGCAGTGTAAGGAACTAACTGGGGTGCAAGCAGGCTGAGGTGAGGAAGGGGGATCTCTTTACATGGGACCTGTCAACTGCAACAAAAGCCAGGAGTGGGGCCATCTAGGCTTTGGGCGATCTAGGCTAGCGAGTGGCCCTCCTTCATCTCCATGGGCCACAAGAGGGTAGTAACCAAGGCGCTCTCCCGGGACAGGGTAGCTTTGCTAACCACACTTGCGTACCTAGAATTTGTGGGGGGGGCTGGTTGAACCGCAGCGGCGCTTTGATTGGATGCAGATGGAGCTCAGGGCTCTCACAGCGTTGTGTGCAATCAGCACGCCCCTCACTTCATGTGCCCTTGCTTTGTAGGCACGTCACGTTAGTAATACTGGTAGGGAAAAAAACCTGCACAGATGGAAACCAGTGGAATCTGGCAACTCTGCTCATGGACAAGAGTAAGAAAAACATCTCATGGGCCACCCATAGGATCCCCATGGGCTGTATGCAGGTCGCGGGATGCCCACCACTGCTTTAGAAACTTCATTCACATTTCCAGTACCCATGAAAGCTAGAAACTTTTTTTTTTTAAGTGAAAGCTGAGAATTTTAGAGCCAAGGGCTGTTAGAAAAGCATCAAATATTGAGACTCGCAGTGAGAGTTAGCTCCGTTGCTTAAGCAGAATTAAACGGCATTGGGGCCACAACACCATGGGCCGGGAGGTTGAATACCGTGCAATGGAATTCTGGTTTGATCTCTCTAAGTGTGTGTACTAGACCTATTGCTGGTGTGCCAAGCAGTGTAGAATATTTCAAATATGACACCACACGCACGCACATGTACATGGCGTTAGTCTTTCTGGCGTTAGTTTTGATCTGCTTCCAGTAAATACTACCGTGGGGAGGGTGGGAAAGCAAGGATCAAGTTTTACATTTGGAAAGGGTCCTTGTTTGACCAAATTCAAGTCTGTAAGCCAGCTCAAATAAACCTACCCAGGAGAGGGGAGCAAACAATATCCCAGAACAAACAACCCTAACCAAACAGAAACTAAAAGTCAGTATATCCCCTGGTGAATGAGAAGGAGATGAGCATTTCAGAGTCACAGAAAGTTCTGCCTTTCTCACCCGTTCCAGATTTACTTTCTGTCCAGCATGATATGGATTGAATCAAGCACAACAGTTGCAAAAAGCTGTGACGTTTCATAAGGCGTGGTGGGGCAGAACATGAATGACTCCTCTCCTAAACATCTGCTCCTTTGAAACTTGCAGCACTGCCAAACAATAGTTACTCTAATAATTTTATTTTCTCCTGCTAACTCTTCCTGGAGTGACATGCTCTTTATTGTGTTTAATTTAAGATGCAGCGCATTGCTTTCTTTCCTGGTGCAAGATTGCTGTTTTGAGAAGAGGCTAGTTCAGCAGCACTTATGCTATAGAAATGGTAATATATCTTAGGAAGAGATCCATTTATCATGGACAAACTATGTTTTCGATACACAGTTCCAAGTGGGGAAGGGGAAGTTCCGAACAGGTGTGGCTTTTGCAGCTATGGGGAATTAGGTAACCCTTCAGTCTATTCAAGTCAAATTACAATCTACATGCTTGTCTAGCAAATGCCAATTCATTTTGAACATTGTAATCTTGCAAAGCCATGCTTCGTTTACCAAGTGGCATGTCCTAACACATGCAAATGAGCTCCTATTAACAGTTCTTTTGTAACAATACACTTTATTTCAGCAAGACTTCTCACATATGTATCACCAATAAAAAAAAAATGGCTTTGCAAGAAATCTTTCAACTTTCATAAAAGGAGTCGATTATGATTATAAAACATCTAGTTGATAAACCACTGGGCTGAGACTCAGGTGACTTGAGTCCTTATATCTGGCTCTGTCATTTATCAGCTGTGTGACTCTGAGCAAGTTTCTGTGCCTCAGTTTCTCTCTGCACCTTCTGTCTGGCTTGTCTATCACAACGGATTCCTGTTCTCAATTACAGTGTCTAAAGCCTACTATCATACACACTATTATTTGACATGGGCTACTGAGTCTGTAAAGGAAAATCATGCTGTCCCTTCCTATCAGAATTTTTTCTATCGGGGGCTTTTCCAGTGGTGTCTGAGTGTCTTTGAGAGAGTTAACAAATTAAAGGACAAAGGAGAACTGATCATTTATCTGGGTGCTGATAGAGTAGGGAAACGTGCTTAATCTAACTGCCCGAATCAGCAAACTGAGTGTGATACTGCACAAAGGTGTCCAGTGGGATGCAAATCTTAATACAGCCACTCCCCGAGTTATGACCACCTCCACTTACGACCATCTGCACTTACGTCCAAAGCGGTCGTAAATGCGGATCCGAGTTACGAACAGCGATCCTCGCTTACGAACAGCACGGTCGCCATGTAACTCTATGGGATCTGAGTTACGAACACTTCGAGTTACGGACCAAGTGTTGGTCCGTAACTTGTTCATAACTCGGCTGTAAAGAGTTTGGGAAACTGAGGCTATGGCAACACTGCCATTAATTTGCAGGAGAGGATATGCAATTTGCGCTTGTATTTGCATATATTCTTCCAATTCTTTTTGCAGAAGAGGTTTTGCTAATGAAAAGCCCCATGTAGATGGGGCCATTTGTTTGGAAAAAAACCCTTTCGCGCAAGATCCTGTAAACCTCGATTTTTGAGGAATAAGGGATTTTTTTTTTTTTTTTTTTTTAAGGAATAAGGGATCTTGCGAGAGAGGGGTGTGGGTTTTTGTTTGTTTGTTTGTTTTCCTGACAAATGGCCCTGTCTATATGGCGCTTTTTATCAGCAAAACCTCTTCTGCAAAAAGAATCAGAAGAAGCTATGCAAACGTGAATACGATTTTGCATATCCTCTTTGGCAAAAAAATGGCACTGTAGCCATAGCATGAGTGACTGAATTGCAGAGGCCCCAACCCTGAGGTGCTATGATAGTAAGCCCGATGGCCATGGCCATGCCACAAGTTACGGTAGTGTAAAGCTGCCATGGTTAATATGTCTTTTATGCCAAGTTGTCCTTGGAGGACTCCACGGAAAGTGTCGTTGCAGTCCTCTGAAAGTAGCATGGACAAAACTGGAGACCAACTGGACAGACCTTTGGCTTGAGTGCCAATATGCTCAGAGAAGAAGGCTTTAACTGAAGTCCGTGCTTGAAAACCTTGTTTGTTTGGTTTTTTTAATTTATGGGAGAACAGTGTTAGCTGAAACTGATCATAAGCCACTTATTAGCATTGCCAAAAGGGGCCTCTTAAACCTCCGCCCTTTGCCTTCTTCCTCCCGCCCCAGAAAACAGATGTTTCATTTACAAATGTATGATTTACAAATCAAATAGAAACCTGGGAAAGATGTCAGGTGCAGACGCATGCTACAGAGCATTCAGCTGAAGTATAGGTTGAACCTCTCTAGTCCGGTGCCCTCAGGACCTGACCGGTGCCGAACCAGAGAATTTGCCAAACCATGTGAGGTCAGTATTGTCTAGCAGCATTACCAACACATCCGCTGCTTACGGGGCTCTTAGAAGACATTTAGAGGTAAATTAGAGCTCAATAACAGCAGATAACACTGGGAGCCAGGACTGGGAGCTGTAAATAAACTCTATGGGACTGCAGGAAAGTTGGCCACACCCATGCTAAGTGCACATCCAGCTAACTCAAATCATGCCAGGCCATGGATGTGGCCAGTAACGGTGCTGAACTAAAGATCTTCAACCTGTACCAAGGAGCAAAATCTAGAGCTAGCAATTATGCATGTTAATTTTCTCTCTCTCTTTATATGTTCTTGCTGGACAACAGAATGACATCATGTAATCAGTATCAACAGGCTCTCTCAGCAAAGAGGAAGGAGGGGTAGGCGAGCATAAAGAGCAGAGGGTGCAGCCCACTAGTATTTTACAAGAGAACTCTGCAGTCTCCCAGAACACAGAACTGGGATTGCCAGCAAAGCTACAGAAGGCACTAGCACAGAAGGCTGGGGACATACTGTCCCGGTCACCATCACCAGTTCAAGCAAAGCTCTCAGTCTGAGGTAGAATACTGATAGAGATGTAGCCGTGTTAGTCTGGTGTAGCTGAAACAAAATACAGGACTATGTAGCACTTTAAAGACTAACAAGATGGTTTATTAGATGATGAGCTTTCGTGGGCCAGACCCACTTCCTCAGATCAAATAATGGAAGAAAATAGTCACAACCATATATACCAAAGGATACAATTTAAAAAAAATGAACACACATGAAAAGGACAAATCACATTACAGAACAGAAGGGGGATGTGGGGGGGGGGGGGGAAGGAAGGTGAATGCCAGTGAGTTAATGATATTAGAGGTGGGGAAGGGGAAATGTCTGTGAGTAAATAGTATTAGAGGTGATAATTGGGGAAGCTATCTTTGTAATGTGTAAGATAGCTGGGGTCTTTGTTAATTCCTGTGTGGAGAGTGTCGAATTTTAGCATGAATGCCAGTTCAGAGGATTCCCTTTCAAGTGCAGATTTGAATGTCTTCTGAAGTAGGATGCAGGTTAGCAGGTCATTGAGACTGTGTCCTTTCTGGTTGAAATGGCAAGCAACTGTTTTTTCTTTGTGATCCTGTCTAATGTCTGTTTTGTGGGCATTGATTCTTTGGCGAAGTGTCTGAGACGTTTACCCCTAAATGTCTTCTAAGAGCCCAGCAAGCAGTGGAAGTGTTGGTAATGCTGCTAGACAATATTGACCTCACATGGTTTTGCAAATTCTCTGGTTCAGCACCGGTCAAGTCCTGAGGGTGCTGGACTAGAAAAGTTCAACCTGCACTAGCTATGTCCTTCTTCCCTAACAATTGCTTTATCTGTCTTACCCAGAGAGATGAAGAACGGGCATTGACAGCAGTTAAACAAGTGAAAGAAGTGATCGCTTTGCCCCCCAAAGAAGCTTGCAAATGCCGTAAAGAAGATTTGGCAAAAAGTTTACAAGTAAGGATTATTACATATTGCGTAACTGCACTTTATGGAAATATGGACCTGCCCCAATGTCCCACATTGTTTTACTCAGAGAGGAGGCCAAGCTGTGAAATTCATGTCCAGTTTTAGACGTGAACATCTGTATGCTTCAGGTAGGGATCCGGTCTATCCTTTTCATTTGGGTGGCTTTCTGACACTCAGGAGTTGAATAATTGATTTACTT
This sequence comes from Pelodiscus sinensis, assembly GCF_052426305.1. Classification (NCBI taxonomy): domain Eukaryota; kingdom Metazoa; phylum Chordata; order Testudines; family Trionychidae; genus Pelodiscus; species Pelodiscus sinensis. Next base: position 43,314,742 of record NC_143063.1, read on the forward strand.
TGTTCAGGTCAGTGATGATGATGAGTTAAGGGAATCTCTGACCCACAACTGCATTCGTGTTTGGGCAACACAGGCAGCCAATTGCTTTTGGCTCATCACTAACAGGATCTAACACAGTTCTGCAAACTCACCTGTAAGAGGCACAGCCATGACACTCTGTCCCAGCTCCGTTCTAGGAAACTCTTCACAGTGGATATAGGGCTGGAAGGAACTTTCTGGTTCATTACATCCAATCCACTGCTGTTGCAGGCTACCCTGACATATAATCCCTTGTTTCCTTTCATAGATGTATCCTTCTTAAAACCTGTTAGGTGGTTTGTTCCCACTACTCCTATTAAGAGGCAGCTCAACAGTCTCACTCTTCTGATGGTGTTAGAAACCACTTTCTAATTTCTGTTCTAAATGAATTCAAGTTCTATTTATACCCCTTTTCTTCCTGCAGCATTCCTAGAATCTAACTCTATGACGTTCACTTCATGGCTCTAGAACCATAGGGATTCCCTGGTACATCTCCTGGGGCTTTCACTGGGCCTAGGCCACTGGCTTTCAAAGTTGTGGGGTTTTGTTTTTGGCTTTTTTTCCTCGTGACCCATTTGAAGAAAATTGATGCTCGCAACTCTTCATAATTACAACTTTTGACTAGAGTGTGGGCTCTGGGGTGGGGCTAGGAATGAGGGGTAGGGGTGCAGTATCGGGGCTCAGGGCTGGGCCAGGGGATTGGGGCACCGGGTCGGGCACCGACTCACCTCCAGCAACTCCCAGTCAGCAGAGTAGCAGGGATTCTAAGGCCCTGCCCTGGCACCTCAGACCACGCTGTGCCCCATAAGCAGCCAGTGGCAGGTCTGAGTCCCAAGCAGAGGTGTGCAAGTGGCTCTGCATGCTGCTTTTACATGCAGGCACCGTCCTCCCCAGCTCCTATTGGCCAGGAACCAGCCAATGGGAAGGCAGAGCTGATGCTCAGGGGGAGGGCAGTGCGTGGAGCCCTGTGCCCCCCTCCTAAGAACTGGAACAGGTAGGAAGCTGCCTTAGCCCCCCCACTGGTCACCCTACAGCAAAGCAACCCAGAGCCCAGTACTGGGTTGTGATCTGTACTTTGAAAACCACTGGCTTAGATCATGTGATTTATACCTTGCCACGGGAAAGGGATGATGTGGGGTGTGCATATATATTCAGCTTCCCCTAAGGAACCTTAGGATGCATTCTGCCTCTGGAGGAATATTTTAAATATTCTATCTATATTACAGTTTGCAAGGGGCAGGAACTAATAATACAATGTCAGTAATATATAGATGTAAAAGGAATATGCTGGAGGATAGAAATCTAGAAAACACTGATCCACCAAAGCACCAAAGGGAATATTGTGATATAGTTTTTCGTTTTTATTCTCCACTGAAGAAACTAAAAATCCATCTTTATTTCCGTGTTGGTTTGTTCTTTTTTATTTGGCAAAACATTAATTTTTTTTTAAATTTCTATTGAACCCAACAGCCAGTTTTTATTTCGTGATTCATCAACTTTGGAAATAGCATTTGTTAATGAATTTGTGTTCCTTCTTCTAAATCTATGGGCAAAAGCAGTGTTTATATTTTATTTCATTATATCTATCTCTATATTGTTGTTGTTTTTATATCTGATCATTTATGTCTAATAAGAGGATGTTGTGAAGTCCAAGTCTATAATAGGGTTCAAAAAAGAGCTAGATAAATTGATGGAGACTAGGTCCACCAATACTTATTAGCCAGGCTGAGCAGGAATAGTGTCCCTAGCTACTGTTTGTCATGGACAAGCTGGACATGGATGACAAGAGCGGGATCACCTGTTCTGCTCACTTTTTCTGAGGTACCTGGTGTTGGCTACTGTCGGCAGACAGGATACTGGACTAGATGGACCTTTGGTCTGACCCAGTATGGCCGTTCTTATGTAGGTCAGTGTCATACTCTCCACACAGATAAGTTGAAGACATGGTGACATTTTAGACATGAGCTTCTAGGCAATGTTATTTATTTTGAATGCTGTTTGATTGCATGATGCAGTTTTCCTGGATGATTTTACACTGACTTTTAACCTCCCTCCAGGTGGATTTACAAACTGGACTCTCTGACTTTTCTGTGCTACAACGCAGAATATCACATGGCTGGAATGAATTTATAGTAGATAATAAAGAACCAATATGGAAGAAATATCTAGACCAGGTAAAGAGTCCACGTATGGTTATAGCGCAGTCCATTCAAAGGTGGTTTCACATTGCTGTGGTGTGCCCTAGTACCCGGCAGTGAGAAAATCGGATCTGAATGCTTTCCTGTATTAGAAATTATATGGCTTTTAATTATTTCCATGACTCCAGTCCACCAAAGAGCATAGAGACATGGGGTTTCACTGAGCCTGGGGGAGAGTCATTCGAAATCACGGGCCATGTTTGTATTACAGTGAGATAAGAAAAAGGTGGATCTTTAAATTTAAGACATTGTACACTGTATATACATTAAGAGCTTTGTCGTTCTTTGCACCAGTTGCATAACAACACTATGGTTTTGTTAGTCTTTTAAGTGCTACCAGTCTATTTGTTGTTGAGGGTTTTTTTTAAGTTTATCCTGTACAGACTAACTTGGCTACCCCCTGAAACCTCTGAACACTATTGTTATTACCCTCAAGCCAGTGATAGAAGAATGAAAGCCAGGTTGAATAAAGCAAATAATACTTAGAACCCACTCTGATTTCAATTATAACACAGTACAGTGAATGAAACCAAAGAGCACTAAATCTTCAACAACAAAAGATGGCATGTTTAAAGCTCAGATGACAGTTAACTTGAGCTCTCGTGTAACAGTAATAAATGCAAAATTGTGATATCACGTTGAGGGATGGAGTGGTTCAAATAATGCAAGAAACACACAGAGGGGTGGTCTTCCATCTTCTCCTTCCAAAGCTGAGTTTTGCTTCATTAGGTGCACGTTGAATCTCATTTTTAATTCACAGATCTCACGAGCAGAATGTAATTTCGTCTGTGCCTTGGATTTTTTTACCACAGTTGGGATTATTTTTGATGATGTATTGTTGTCATTTTTGGTTTTACTTCAGCTGGATTTTCTTTTTCTTTTTTTTTTTTTTTTTTTTTAAGGGTTCATTTTTATTTCACTGCTTTCTCCCTCCTCATTAGTGAGTGTCCTTTGAGCAGGTCCATATGACCATCAGTACATTTTCTCAGCTTGTTTCTAAAGCATTCTTGGCACCTAATTAAAAATGACTCTTTGGTGCTTTGCTTCCCTGCCTTGACCCTTTTAACAAAGGGATTTTCTTTTGAGGGTCCAGTAAGAGAACACAACTGTACAAAAAATCCTAACTCTACATTCTCCTTGGAAGTGTTTCTTGCGGGGGTGCCCAATTCACACTCATCAACTGGAATGGCCCCTAACATCCGGTTTTAAATGGCCTGACTCCTTTCACTGGCTGTATTTTATGCCTCTAGGGCCAATCTTTTGGTAAGGATGGCAACTAATGACTTGAATTTCACCATTGACTTCAATGAGAACTGGCTCAAGCCCAAACTCCTTTTATCTGCATCTTCATAACTCCACTTGGGGGGGGGGGGGGAGGGTTGCTTCCCCTCTTATTTTACTTAACTAAGTTACCTCAGTTCTAGCGGTTACTAAGTGAGACTGAGGCAGGGCTATGTCTCCCAGTGCTGATATCCTACACAGCCTGAGTACTCTTCCCCCTCCTCCCCCCCATAGGTGGGGACAGCTCTTCAGGGGGGCCAACCCCTCCCCAGGATTGTGCTTCAGGGTCATAAGCTAGGGAGGCAGACCCAGAACTGTGGGGGGCAGGAGCAGGGCAGGGAGGCTTATCAGACAGCCTGAGGGGAGCAGGCGAGAGGCACAAGCATCTGAGAGTGGTGGGAGTGAGGGCTGGAGGACTCAAGTGGAACAGGAAACAGTTGTGAAGCTGGCCACCTCCTCCCCCTCCCGCCCCCACTCCTCCTGAATCCTCTGGCTCATGTTCACACCACTGTCTGGTGAGCGGCAGCTGGGCACAGCTCATGGGGGGCTGGCCTGCTGCAGTCAACATCAGTACGCAGCATGCACCTGCCTAGAGTACTGCAACATTGGGGCAATTGGGTGCCCCAGATTTCATGGTGCTCTGTGCAGCTGTATATTTTGCATATTAATAGGGCCAGCCCTGGGCTGAGATTTTCACTAATGGAAGCTTCAAGTTAGGCTCCTAAATCCATAGTTAGGTTCCAAAATAAGTGACCAGATTTTTCAAAAGACCTGAGCATCCAATAGTTCCCAATGATTTGGCGCAACTGGTAATTGCTTGCATTTGTCATTAGTCAGAAGACAGCACGTGTGCTGTGGTCTGAACTTTGGAGCGTATTCTCCGGGTCAGTGAGTAACCTAGCCGCTCCATGCATGTACTCTTATGAACACGATTAGACTGATGCTAGACAGGGAGGCAATTGAATTTTCACTAATTCTGACTGCAGAATGATGCAGTAGCACTAATTAAAGGAATTCTTTATCAGTTGCATATTTCTTATTTTAAAGGTGTGCAGCATTAAATTATGTCTCTAACAGTGAACAAATAAGCATTATTTTTCTTAAATGAAATGTGTTTGAAACAATCTCTTATTTTATGTTTAGTTTAAGAATCCGCTCATTCTATTGCTGCTGGCTTCTGCTTTAGTAAGTGTAATTACTAAAGAATATGAGGATGCTGTGAGTATTACTATGGTAAGTTGTTTACCTACAAGTGAATTCATCTGGAAACCAAAGCTAGGCAAATTCAGACTGGAAATAAGGCATGTGGGTTTTAACAGTGAAGATAATTAGTGGATCCATTTTCCAAGGCTTATGGAGGATTCTCTGTCACTGGCAATTTTTAAATTGAGACTGATTCTTCCACACTCTTCTGCATTAATTAGGCCTCAGTCGGAGTGTTGTGTCCGGTTTGGGGCACCACATGTCAAGAAAGATGTGGAGAAATTGGAGAAAGTTCACAGAAGAGTAACAGGAATTATTAAAGGTCTAGGAAACATGGCCTATGAGGGAAGACTGAAAGAACTGAGTTTGTTTAGTTTGGAGAAGAGAAGACTGGGAGGGGCCATGATAACAGCTTTCAATTGCCTAAAAGGGTGCTAAAAGAGGAGGGAGAATTATTCTCTTTATCTTCTGATGATAGGACAAGAAGCAATGGACTTAAATTGTAGCAAGGGACGTTTAGGATGGACATTAGTAAACAGTTCCTACCGGGGTGGTTAAGCATTAGAATAAATTGCCTAGAGAGGTTGTGGAATCTCCATCGTTGGAGATATTTAAGAGCAGGTTAGATAGACATTTGTCAGGGATGATCTAGATGGTGGTTAGTCCTGCTGTGAAGTAAGGGGACTGGACTTGATGACCTCTTGAGGTCCCTTCCACTTCTAGTATTCTATTATTGGATGTTTTTTCCCCCTAAAAGATCTGCTCTATGAATTATTTGGGGGAAATTCTGAAGCCTAGAGATAATCAGACTTACAGGATCACAGTGATCCCTTCTGTGGATAGAATCTGAGAATCACCTGTAATACAAGCATGGCATTAACCGCATTTAACATGAATTTAATGTTTCTTTCTCCTCAGGCCGTTCTAATTGTGGTTACAGTGGCCTTCATTCAGGTATGTCCTAAGAATCCATAACATTGCAGCACAGCTCTGCATCTTCCATTTGGAGTCGTCCTGATTTTGTAACTTAGTTTTATGCTGCTTTCTCATAAGGAGTATCGCTCTGAAAAATCTTTAGAAGAACTCAACAAATTAGTCCCTCCAGAGTGTAACTGGTAAGTCATGCATAGCTATTCATTTGCCTTTAGTTCGGATTGTGGGGAAAGAGCCAGCTAATGAAGGCAACAGTTCTGATGCTTATGCATGCAATGAATTGCAAGAGAACATACTGGATAAATGTGTCCCTGGATAGGGGATTTGATGGGTGTCCAGTTGGTAATACATTGCCATAGTGCATGTCGTCGTAGCTCCCTCTAATGACTTGTCCTCCTGTTCACAGTTGCAGGAGTTCTCCTTTAGCTGAGGGGGTCCAAAGGTCATGTTTTGGAACCTATGTTCCTCAGTTTGAGCCCTGATTATTAGCATTGGGTTTATATGTGTACAGCCGGTGCCCAAGTTGCGAACAGTCGACTTACGACCGTTCACAGTTACGACTGAAGCTGTTGTAAATGGCGGACCCCGAGTTACGAACGCGATCCGCGCTTATGAACAGCGCAGTCACATGTAACTCTATGGGGTCTGACTTATGAACAAAGTTACGACCAATTGCTTGGTCCATAACTGGTTCGTAAGTCGGGAAGAGGCTGTATAGCTAAAGATCCTTTACATGTGATCCAAGAGAACAGCTAGCTTTAGTCAAGTCCAGTTACACCTGCAAGCAATGTTCCCTCTAATTTTTTCCATCCATGTGCAGAATAAATTTTATGTGCACCAAGGCATGTGTGGATATGCACCACCTGTAGACATACATGCTGCCAGTTGCGGACACTCTGCTAAACAGCCGGGCAACTGACTCTCCCCTAGGTGGCTGCCCAAGAGCTCAGTTTATAGGGAACACTGCCTGCAATCACATATTGATTTCTGATTAAAGTTAGGCTGTGTCTACATTGGCGAGATTTTGTGCAAAAGCAGCCTGTAGACAGGCAGCGAGTTCTTGCGCAAGAACACTGACGTTCTAGTGTATGAAATCAGTGCTTCTTGCACAAGAGGCCAGTGTAGACAGGCAGCCAAGACATTTTGTGCAAAAGCAGTCTCAATGGAAAAAAGCCCTAGTGGCCGCTTGGACACTGCAGGTAGCTCCTGGACTTCCTGGTAACCCGAGCCCCCTTAAAGGCAGACACAGCCTGCAGAGGCCACAAGGCAGAAGCCCTTCTGCCACCTCTGCCCAGAGCTCTGCCATGCAGCTCTGCTGCCTTCCCCAACAGCCACCAGAATGGCCGCTCGAGGGGGGGAACAGTCACCCACACCCCCGGCGCAGGAGGCCCCAAGGGGCAGGAAACCGAGAGCCTCGTCCTGGTCCCCAGGGGAGCTCGAGGCCCTCCTGGACCTGTGGGCAGAAGAGGAGGCCCTCCACGACACCCGGGGCACCTGTGGCCGCAATGCGGATCTCTTCTGCCGCATGGCCCAGGCGCTCTCACACCAGGGACATCCAGCCCGGACCCTCGAGCAGGTCGGGGCTAAGGTAAAAGAGCTGCACCTGGGCTATGTCTGGGCCAGCGAGATCCAGGGGGCAGGAGCCGACAGCTGCCCCCACTACCAGTGGGTCCACCGCATCCTGGACCAGGCAGCACCCCACGGACCATCCATGCCTGTGGACACCTGCAGGTGCCCTCCCGTCACCAGGCCCAGCGAGGTGGGGGAGGAAGATGAGCCACCAGTGGGTCAGATGAGGAGGACGACCAGGGCAGCAGCGTGACCCTCCAGCTCGAGGTCATCTCCAGCAGCCCTGACGTCTCCCGTGCATCCTTGGAGGCCGGGGAAGGATCCAGTGGTGAGTGTTTCACTTTGCACTCACAAAGGCGGGGGGGGGGGAGGAGCCAGGCGCTCAGGGGGACAGAAGAGGGAGGGAGCGTCACTTAGGAAGTGTGAGCTGCACACTGTGTAGCGTTAACAGTGTGCAGCCTGGTGACCGAGTGGCACGTGGCCGTGGCAGGCAGCTCCAGGTCACACCTGGTACCGTGCTGCTCACTCACGTCCGGACCAGGGGAGAGGGTGGATGCCAGTTGGAACCAGCCAGGGCCCCAGGAGCTCAGGCCGCAGCCCACAGCTCCGCAAGGGTGCAGCACACAGAACGGCACCACTGTTCCATGCCTCGCTGTGAGGCACTGCCAGCTGCTGGTGGGAAAACCGCAGCGTCACAGCCCTGTGAGCGTGGCCCCCACTGAATCCCTTGTCTGCTCCCCCCTTGGCTGGCCCTCGAGGGAAGTCCCCACTGCGGCCACACACGTCCCTGGGCTACTGTATGTGAGGGCTAGCGGGAGTGGGAGAGGGGGAGGGAAGTGCTCGGAGCAGCCTTAGGGCCACCTGAGTTTCGCTCCAAGGATGGTACACTCCCCAGTCACCCCTGGTTCCATCCAGGAGACAGTCACGTGATGGGGATCTGACAGCCCAGACCACGTCTGCCATATGTGCTCCCAGGCACTGTGTGGGGATTCATCTTGCTCCCTGCCAAACACCATTGATTAGCCCAAAACCTCACAGCCTCCCCTAGCAGGGAGTTCCACAGGTTAACACAACACACGCGTCCTCCCACCCTCCAAGGGGCCAGGAAACAGACCGGTGGTTATAATACATGGAGGAGCATCCTTCTCGGGGGGGCAGTGCTGTATGCAAACATACAACACGGGGGTGGGAGAGAGTGGGCCCAAGCCACAGTACTGTGGTGTCACCTGGCCTCCGGAGCGGAGGGCATGGGGTGCGGGGACGGTGGCTGGGCTGCCTGAGTGACCCGTCCTTTCCTCTGTTCCCTGCAGCGGGACCGAGCAGAAGCGGGGGACCCTCCAGCCCTGCGGCAGTTCCCCCAAGCTGGCGGATCCGGCAGCGGGACCAACTGCTTCGGCAGCATGTGCAGGCCGTCGAGCGCATTGAGGCGGGTGGAGGTGGACGTTGAGTGGCGCCAGCAGGCCTGGGGTCACTTCCAGGCCCAATGTGAGCGAGTGGCAGATGCCATCACTGCCCTCACCGCTCACATTGGGCATGCTGTGTACTATGGCATGGCAGTGCCCCATCCACCTGCCATCCCTCCCATAGCAATGTCCGTGCCCCCTCCTCCTCCTGCCCCTTCGGCTCCCGCAATGCCCCCTCCTCCTCCTGCTCACCTCCCTGTGTTGCCTGCCCCAACGCGACTTGATCCCCATGTCCAGGTCCGCCCCACAGAGGCAGTCGCAGGGGCCACCCCTCCCAGCAGTAGCTCCCCCGTCCCAGTTGAGAACCTCCTCCCCCCTACCCCCCCTACATTTCCCCCATCCATTGTAAATATAATAAAGTTCGAAATATTGTGTTCCAAAAAAACCCTATGTTTTGGTTGTTTGTGGGGAGGGAAAGGGAGGAGAGGAGGGAAGGGTTGGAGATGTCAAGGGAGACAGAGCCGACCCTACTATGGAGATGTTCTCCCAGGCCCCATCAGGGCCTCCCAGATGCGCATCCCATCGTGGTGCACCCGGCAGATGGCAGCTGTGCGGGGCTGTTCGAAGGCCTGGCCCTCGCCTGCCATCCATGCCAGGAGGAAGGGCTCCCCTTTCCGTTCCACGAGATTGTGGAGCAAGCAGCATGCAGCCACTACCTCGGGGACATTCTGCTCCCCCATCTCCAGACGGGTGAGCAAACAGCGGAACCGGGCTTTCAGACACCCAAGGGCACACTCTAGCTGGTCGTTGAACCGTGCCCGCTGGTGGTCCATCTGCCCCGTGTAGAGCCACATTAGCCAGGGCAGCAGGGGGTAGGCCGTGTCCCCCACAACACACGTGGGCATTTGCACATCCCCAACAGTAAATTCCCGCTGGGGGAAGAAAGTGCCTGCCTCCAGACTGTCAAACAGGCTGGAGTTTTGTAGAATGCGGGCGTCGTGTGCCCTGCTGGACCAGCCTGCATAAATGTCCAGGGAGCGGCCACGGTTGTCCACAAAGGCCTGGAGTACGATGGAGACGTACCCCTTTCTGTTTATAAAATGGGCCGCTCAATGCTCCGGGGCACGGACGGGGATGTGGGTTGCCTCCAGGGCTCCCCCGCAGTTGGGGAACCCAAGGGCAGCGAAGCCGGCCACCATAGCCTCCATGTCGTGCAGGCAGATGACTCTCTGGAGCAGGACGTCGTTGATGGCACAGACGACCTGCAGAAGGGTGCAGAGAAACACAGGGGAACACATCACATAAGGCAGGGTGAGTGCGTGCTCCCTTAAGGGGTCCCCCCCCCATGATGCCCTCTGTCCTCTCACTCACACACACTCCAGGGCCCCCTCGGCCCACGGGCAACCCCCCCTCTCCCACCACCACCAGCAGGCCTGTGCAAGGGACGGACGGCCCAAACCCCTGGGTGACCCAGCCTGGAGTCTTGCCTGCCCCTGGGCATGGAATGCAGCACCCTCCTCCCACCCCACTCCCCCTGGGACTTACCTGCATGACAACGGCACCGACGGTCAATCTGCCCATCCCGAACTGGTTTGCCACCAATCGGTAGCTGTCCGGGGTGGCCAGCTTCCAGAGTGCGATGGAGACCCTCTTGTCCACGGGGATGGGTGCCCGCAGTCGGGTGGTGCTTCTCTGGAGCACAGGGGCGAGCCAGGCACATAGCTCCAGGAACGTCTGCTGTCGCATGCGACAGTTCCGGAGCCATTGCTGATCGTCCCATTGCCCCAGGACCAGCCGGTCCCACCAGTCGGTGCTGGTGTCCAGTCTCCACAAGGACCTCTCCACGATGGGGTGGGGATGGCACAGGGACACCATGGCCTCCCTGGTGAGGGAGTCCAGAGCAACCTGCGCCTCAAGGTCCTGGAGAAGGAGTGAAGCAGCCTGGAGCAGCAGCTGCAGCCACTCCAAAATGGCCAGAAGGGGCCAGAGCAGGCACAAGGCCACCCCTGGCTCCATGGCACAACAAACGAGCTGAGATCAAAAAATCAGCCAAAGGCACTAAAGGCAGAAGACAGTGGTGTCCAATAAGGCAGAGGGCAACCACAAATAGAACTGCTACGGCTGTCAGTACATGCAAGAGGTCCTAAAGCTCACAGCAGGAGAGAAACGGCTGTCCGGGGAGATCCCTTTAAGCACGTGTCTCAAAGGAGCTTCAGCCCCCGCCCCCGGAAAGGGCTGGTGCCCTTTTGCCCTCTTCAAAATGGTTCCGGGCTTCCGCTTTTGCGCAAAAGCATCCCGCCAATGTAGACGCACTTTTGCGCAAAAGCGCATCGTTCTTACAATGAATCCCTGACCAATCTAGATGCTCTCTTGCACAAAAACTCTTGCGTTAAAGAGTATTTGCACAAAATCATGCCGGTGTAGACGTAGCCATAGAGACAACTATAAATCCCAGGTTGGCATTTGTGTCCAATGGGCTGAGACATGATCCGATCATATTTGTTAGGCTTCCCAACCCTGACTAAAGTGTGTCGGGATAAAAGAAGGATTTCTCATCTGAATTTATCCAAATCTGTCTGATTTCCCTTTCCTTTAGGGTTTTTGGCCTCATGACTGAATCCCTTGAAATAATCTACCCTGTGCCCTCTTTGCACCACTGCTTTCCGTAATTCAGATGTACTGAAGGCTGCTCTAATTTGTACCAGCTGCCAGTAACCCAAAGGATAAATCTATCACCTGGAAATCATGTCCCCTTTTCCTTGGGTATAACTCCACTAAACCAGAATCTGGAGGGACTTGGAGAAGAGACACTACAGCAAGTTTACTCTGATTCCCTGATACAAGGGGAATCCCCCATTGGCCACACCCCCATTGGGAAACCCATGGAAAGCAACTCAAATGTGCAGATTAGGGGTGTTCATGCACGGATACCTGTCTGCTGATGTGCATTTGCAAATACCCAACTTACATGCACATGCAGGATATTGGGCAAATGTCAAGACAGTATTTGTTGCCCATAATGAGTTCAAAAACAGACCTCTGCAGGTGACAAATAGAGACCATATTTATGTCTAGCGTGGTGTATTGTATATCTGATGTTACTGGTCTGACTGCTTTGGTGTTAAGGATCAACTTTCTAGTTTACAAAAAGCCTTTTACTACTTGTATCATTGAAAATCAGCTCTCTTGTGGCCAATACCAATAAATGGTTCCTGTTGGGGCTATAATTGGTCAAAATTGAGGCATGGGCTTCTCTAGTTCAGTATTCACAGAAACTTGTACCTTACAAATCCTCTGGTTACCTTTTCCTGTTTCCTCCAATGAATTTCACAAAGTAGGCTCCTAATCTTTTCCAAGGTGACCATTTAGTGCGGCGTTCAAAAATACCAACTGTAATTCTACCTTTCAACAGCTTGCCAAGCATGATAATCTCTCGCCTCTGCCTTTCGACGCCCAAATAATGGGGAAAACACTCTAGTTCAGGACATTTCAGGTTAAATGTACATGATTACTGAAATCTAAAGCTTCCGTAATCCACCCATCTGTTTGTGCATTAAAACTGAATTCAGAGTAGGAATATAATCCCCTTTCCTCATTCTTAGTTAGATGGTAAACTTGTATTTGGAATAGAAGGACTTTGGGGGAGGGCAAATGTCCTTACATTTGCCTAACATGATGTTCAGCAGTGTTCCTGCTAAGATTTTTCCATCCATGACTGGAGTAAGTTTTTGTCTTGTGCATCGATATTGAGGTCATGTGCTCTTGTTTGGATGTGTGCCACTGTGGCACCCAAGTTATAAACCTCTCCCTTTGCTGCCATATCTCCCACCCTTCCCTCATCTGGTCCCTGCTGCTGCTCCCCACCCCTCACCCTCCTCTGCTGCCCTGGCTCCTGCCCTTCTCACTCCCCTCAGCTCTCCGGGCACCTGCCCCTTCCCCATCCTTTCTGACTCCTGCACTTGCCCTTCCCTCCCTCCCGCTCAGTGCCCACCCCTCCTCTAGCTTCCCTTACCATACACTCTCCTTCCTCTACCCAGCTGCCCTGCCTCTCTCCTGTGCCCTCTGGTCCCTGTCCCTCCCCTCCTTTTCTCTTCCCCCCCCCCCCTTCCCTGGTGTCTGTCCTTCTGCTTAATCCCCACAATCCCCTGGCCCCTGCACCTTCCCTATACCTCCTGGTGCCTCCCCCTTCTCTCACTGCCCTTGCCTGCCTCCTTGTCCTCTTCCTCCCTGGTGCCCACCCCCTTACCACCCTCTGCTCCAGTTCTCCTCACACCCCTCTGCACCCTCACATATTACTTGTTCCGTCACCTGCCTTCCTTATGATCACCCGTCCTTTCAACCCCTCTTTTCCCAGCACCTACTCCTCGCCTCTTCTGTTCCTTTCTCCTTTTCCCCCATTACCCCTCCCCTCTGTCTCTCCCCTTTCCTCTCCCAGGGTATGTCTACACTACCACCCTAGTTCGAACTAGGGTGGTTAATGTAGGCAACCAGAGTTGCAAATGAAGCCCGGGATTTGAATTTCCCAGGCTTCATTTGCATAAAGCCGGGCGCCGCCATTTTTAAATGTCCACTAGTGCGGACTCCGTGCCGCGCGGTTACACGCGGCACGGACTAGGTAGTTCGGACTAGGCTTCCTATTCCGAACTACTGTTACTCCTCGTTTCATGAGGAAACCTAGTCCGAACTACCTAGTCCGTGCCGCGTGTAGCCGCGCAGCACGGAGTCCGCACTAGCGGACATTTAAAAATGGCGGCGCCCGGCTTTATGCAAATGAAGCCCGGGAAATTCAAATCCCGGGCTTCATTTGCAACTCCGGTTGCCTACATTACCACCCTAGTTCGAACTAGGGTGGTAGTGTAGACATACCCCCACTGACACCTTTCCATCCTCTCCCCCATGCTTTTCCTGCCCTTTCCCCTCTTTGTCTCCTCTTGTACCCTTGGCATTTGTCTCTCCTCCATCCTGCCCCTTGGTGCCTTCCCCTTTCTTCTCCTGCCTTGGCCCCCTCCTGTCCCCTCTGCATGAGCCTCTTCCTCTCATCACCTGAACCTTTCCTTTAATTCTCCACCCGCCCCTTTCCTCCCCATTTGCCATCCTGACACCTGCACCTGCCAGGCAGGGCAGCATGGCAGGTGGCTTCCCTGTGTGCTAGGGCTGAAGCCAGAACTGCGGTGCTATTTTTAGTATCCTGGCCCTGGGCCTGGCCCAGAAGCAGCTGCACCACAGCCCAGCTCCAGTCCTGGCACATGGGGCAGCCACCCACCACGCAGCCTCACCCCCGGAACAGCCGGGGCCGTGGCTATGTGGCTTTGTTCAGGGGGTGGCAGGACTGAAATTCTTGGTGTGCACCCGCAGAGGCACAGACCTTACAGGGAACCCTGTTGTTCAGCCTGTAGAAATAGTAACCATCATTTAAATAGTATCATTCTCTCAATGTAACGCAGCATACGGGAAGGAAAACTACAGCATCTTCTTGCTCGAGACCTGGTCCCAGGAGACATTGTGTGTCTTTCTGTTGGAGACAGGGTGCCGGCAGATATCAGACTGATTGAGGTAAACACCAGCTTACACACTAAGATTGGTTTGCTGGTCAGCGCTATGATAACGGCTCCACACAATTACATTTTTTATTAGGTTACAGACCTGTTGGTGGACGAATCCAGTTTTACTGGAGAAGCTGAGCCTTGCAGTAAGACTGATGAGCCCTTACTGGAAGCTGGAGACATAACAACGCTAAGTAATGTTGCTTTCATGGGAACACTGGTGCGCTACGGGAAGGGAAAAGTGAGTCCTACATACACTCCACATCATCCACCTCTAGATAAAAGATTCTCCAGCTATTAAGTAAACACAATATTTTGCATAATTCTCATTGTTACTTTCCTCATCCAGGGAATAGTTATCGGAACTGGTGAACACTCGCAATTTGGAGAGGTGTTTAAATTGATGCAAGCCGAAGAGGTAAGGGACAAGAAGTGTTTTTGTTTTGTTGGCACTGTGCTGTCATTTTCACAGCGGTGCTGTGAGGTACCTAAGTCCTTGTTTTGTCACTCAAATACTGGTGATCACATGGCTGTAGGGAGGATGATCTTGTTTCAGGCATTGTAGTAGGGTTTAAGACAGCTGGACCAAAGTTACAAACTTTGTGTGATCTTTGGCATGTCACTTATTCTCTCTGTGCCTCAATTCCCCCTCTGTGAATTGACAAGTCCTCCTATCTTGTCTATTGAGATTAGAAACTCTAACAAGCATTTGTCTTTCACTGTATTTGTGGTGTATATGCACAGTAAGCCCCCTATCTCAGTTTAGGGTTGCTCCAACAATAACTGGATTTATTGGTGTTACTGCTACTAGAAGGATTTTCCTCATGCACTTCATTTTACAGAACAGAAATCAATTTTTTTTCTCTTCACCTTTCCAGACGCCTAAAACGCCTCTCCAGAAAAGCATGGATAAACTGGGGAAACAACTCACCCTTTTCTCCTTTTGTATAATCGGTGAGTTGGCCCGAATGCATTCCCTCTGGTGCATTCCATTATGAGAGTATTCCTGTGCTCCTCCCATAGGGCTGGAACCATGTTTATAGTGTGTGTGTGGGGGGGGGGGGGGCTGATGATGGAAACTATATTTGGTGTCTGATATTTCTACTTCAAGCCACAGGTTGCGGCAGCACCTTCAGCACCTCTAGTTCAGCACTGCTGGGGTCCCGAGGCAACTTTTTCAAAAGGGCCCTTTCATATGCAGGGCGTCGGCCAGAGCCATCCCTCAGGGCAGCTACCCCAAGCCCCGTGCTTTGGGCGGGCCCCATGGTGGCTGCCGCAACTGTCCTACGGACAGGGCCCAGGGCAGCATGGGGGATTACCTGGGGGTCTGGCGTGGGGGCAGCAGCAAGGGTCACTCCCCCATCACCACAGCAGTGGGAGCTGGAGTGACCTGGCAGCCCTCTCCCCGTGCACTATGCAGAGCGCCTCCGCTGCTGCAGAGAAGGGGAGCATGGCAGACTGGGAGGGGGCAGAGCAGGCTGCTGGGTCACTCCAGCTCCTGCTACCACATGGTGAGCGTGGGAGGGGAGGGCCAACCCCTGCTGTTGCCCCATGCCAGGCCCCCGGTAATCTCCTGGGTCATGTCTCCCAGGGGAGGAGGCTTTAGGCAAGAGGGCAGAGCAGGGACAGGAAGGGGCAGTGCCGAGGTAGAGCAGGGGTGGGGCTTAGGGAAAAGGTGGCGTGCCCCACATCTAGGCTTTGGGCCCCACATCTAGGCCACTAGGGGAAAAGGGGTTGCCCCCCAGGTCCTACACCTCCTCAGGGATGGCTTTGGCTGTCCAGACCATGGGTTCCCAAACTGGGGGGCATGAAGAAATTCCAGGGGGGGCGTGAGGCAACCCCAGCTCTCTCCCCTTCCCCATCAAGCTGCCCTGGTCAGTTGGTTCTTTCTTTCTTTCTTTCTCCCTCTCTCTCTTTCTCTCTTTCTTTCTACAAGTTTTGCTGTTGGGGGGAGGGGGCATGAGGGATTTTCAAAAATCAAAAAAAGGGCCCGTTGCCGAAAAATTTGGGAACCACTGGTCCAGACTATGACACTTGGAGAGGATAGATCTTAAAATCCCACACCGACCCTTAACTTCCATTTTTCAATTGCCTTTCCCTCCTTCTCCCAGGTTTAATAATGCTGATTGGCTGGTTGCAAGGAAAGCATCTTCTCAGTATGTTCACTATTGGAGTGAGGTGAGGATTGAAAATAATTCTTGTGTTGCTACAGAGAAACACATCCCACTGAGTTTCAGCATTTCAGAGGTTGTTTGATTCAATGGAGGGTGTGTGTTCTCTCGAACACAAGAACTCAGAATACTTGTGTTAGTCCCTTAATCTATGGCTGCATCTCTGAAGCCAATGGGCGCTTCACCATTGACTGCAGTAGATGTAGAATCTGTGCCTTACTAGTCATTCAATGGCAAATGGAGGGGGGGGAAAAAGACTTGAGGTTTAATTTATTTATTTTGGGGAACAGAACAATGCATTTTGATATATTATTTCACAAATGTCCAAATTCTGCCATGAATGTATTTCTACAGAATAGTGCTTTGAGAGGCATCCACATCAGCACAGCCTCCCCTACCTGTACCCCTGCCCAAAAAATTCCTGCAACATTTTTGTATGCAACAATGTGAAAACAACCCTAAGAAAGTACTTCTTCACACGTGTGACAGTACATCACATATGCATGAGATAATTTCATGGAGAGCAGGTCCATCCAGGGCTATTTAGCCAAGATGGTCAGAGATACAGCCCCACGTTCTGGTTGTCCCAAAGCCACCAACTGCCAGAAGGTGGGATGGGCCAATGTGATAAGGGACCATTCACAATTGCCGTCTTTTGTTCATTCCCTCAGAAACATCCAGCACTGGCCACTGTCAGAGACCGGCTACTGGTCTAGATTGGCCACACTGGATCAGACCTATGGCCTTTGTTCTAGTCTTATGTCTATGCTATAAATTAAGAAGGAATGTTACATTTGCAAATATTAGCCTTTCCCTGAGTTGTTTATAAAGCCAGGAATGTTACATTTGTACTTGCCATATGGAAATATATGCACAGCCTCTTAATCAAACACAATAAACTGTCTGTTTGAGTAACTTTTGGAAAATGGGTCCTTATGTGTTGCCATAGCTCTAAAATTATTCATTAACTAGCACTGCATGGAAATAAAAATGGAAGGAACGGAAGTAGTTCAATTTCATTCTCGCAAGGACTAGGAGAAAAGGAGAAAAGAGTTTTGTCAGCAGTTCTTGCCTGGGAGTTTCAAAGGTGCTGAGACACACACAGCTCCAATTGGTTCCAGTCATGGCTGAATCTAGGTCTACTGCATTCCAAGGCAGTGCCCTGAGCTCCAGTTTATTGGCTTTCCTGGGTGTCCTTGCTCTCAAGTGTGTGTGTGTGTGTGTGTGTGTGTGTGTGTGTGTGTGTGTGTGATTTTCTTTTTCCCCCAAAGTCTCAAGTTTTGTGCTTAATATAAACATGTATTGCCTTATAACAGCAGTTATCTTAGGCCCATTCATACCTTCTGGCAGAATAATGGAGGGTTATAAATGACTGTTGGTTTGTCGTTTCTTTGGCATAACTCTGCACAATGACAGATGCCAATCTGGTTGACTATGGCACCAAAAGTTCCTTTGGCAGTACAGGCTGCTCCAACTAGGATTAACTCTCAGAATAGCTTTGATGCATCTAAGGCCTTGTCTACACTTACCAGGAGAATGACTCTGCAGAGTCAATCTCCTAGGGGTCGATTTAGCAGGTCTAGTAAGGACCCGCTAAATCAACCACTGATCACACTCCCATCAACTCTAGTATTCCACTGGGTTGTGTGAAATAAGGGGAGTCAATGGGACAGTTTCAGCCCATCAACCCCTCCACCCATCCCCCAGTGAGGGCACTGCAGTAAATTGAACTAAGATATGTTGACTCCAGATACGCTATTCAAGTAGCTGGAGTTGCATGTCTTAGTTTGACTTTGCCCCCTAGTGTAGACCTGGCGTATGAGAGGAAGTCAGTTTGACTCTTGATCTTCTGAGATTCCAAGTAGTGCTCATTCTCCAGATGCATTCAAACAGCAAAGGATTGGCCGGAGATTATTGTAAACATTTCTGTTTCATTATGGAAACTGGAGTCGCTAATAGGCAATGGTCTCGAGATTTCCACCCTAGACCTTGGCATCCAAGAGGATGTTCAAACCTCATGCCTTCTAGAAATGCTTATTTGCAATATCCGACTATCAGCTTGGCGCAGGGCCTGGTAGTGTGATGCATTGTAACCGGAAACCCGTTTTTTCCCTATCCTGTTACCCAGCCTGGCGGTGGCCGCCATCCCAGAGGGGCTGCCCATTGTGGTCACGGTGACACTGGTGCTGGGCGTTCTAAGGATGGCCAAGAAAAGAGTGATTGTGAAGAAGCTGCCCATAGTAGAAACTCTGGGTAAGGCTGATGATTGTTGCATCCAAGGAAACAAAGCAGTACGTTTGTCTGTCCGTGCTATACAAATCTAACATTGAACTGGCTACTGGCTGGCGTAGCTAACCCTGGGGATGGGTATATTAAAATATTTTGATTAGACTGTAGGCTGGAGAAACCCAATCACCTACGTTCTTGGAATTTGGCTCTATCTTCCTCTTCACCCTCCAACTGCGTTCTTCATTCTTCTCCCTTTAGACCCAACGGCCACTAAAGTGGCACACCAGAAATGCTGCTGAGATCAAAGGCTACAGCCATGTGTCTCTGTAACCCTTTCTTTTCATGGAATTGCCTGGCTTGGACTAGCTCTTCATACTCCTAAGGTTTGTCTTGCTCACGCTCCCATACCTACCTCTTTGCTTCCTTCCCACTCAGTTAGTCCATGTGTTTCTCCTCTTCGGTGCCTGGCTGGGCAGCAGTAGCTGCCTCTGTACTAGAGCAAGGTACTATGGCATAGGCCAGATCAAGTCCTTCCACCTCACTGATACTCCTCTTCACAATGGCACCTCCAAAATCACTGTCTCCTACGACCTGGCATCCTGGCCCCATGGGTTAGTATGGGGCAGTGCACGAGAGGAAACAAGGATGTCCTAGACTGAGCAACACTTGACTTCTGACGATAGAATGAATTTATCGACAAGGGTCTAGGACCACAAGGCAGCATCATGCAGCTTTAAATGGCTATGGTGGAGCCTTGTCCTGCATTGCTGACACAGACGTAACTCCCATCGACTGAGGACCGTGGAACACAGGCCTGGAAGGGACCTCCTAGGCCTCTGAGCCCAGGCCCCGACTGTCACAGGCAACCTGTCTCGTAATCCCATTTAGCAATGTTTTGAGCTCCATCTTCAAACCACTTAGACCTCCTCTACTAGCACTGAAAGGCTGTGCCAGTACCTCACTCCTCTAATGGTCAAACACCTTCCGATTTCCAACCTGAATTTATTCATCACGGGTTTAGCCCCATTTGGTCTTCTGCCAACAAAGTCGTTAGCTTAAATTAGTTTTTCTCTCTCTCTGGTGTTTATCTCCCTAATATTGAAAGCAATCCTATTCTTTTTTCCCTTTCCTTTCTTCCTTTCCTTTAGGATCAGGGCCCTTGTATTCAGAAAGTCTTAACACCTCATCTACATCTTATCTGCACTGACTCTTATGCCAGGACACGTAGAGCTTCCCAGAAAGAACTGATGGAATTCTGAAAGTACCAGCTCTAAATGGGTTTTTTTCAGGCAATTAGGAACTTTGTAATAATGTCCAAGCATTAAACACAGCCACATTCTTGTACCTTTTAATGACACAGGGCCACAAAACTTTCTTAAGGCGTATGTTTGTGCTTATTCAACTTCCTTTTAAAAAAATCAGCAAAGAATTATGTTCAAAATAATCAGATAATGATTTGCTCTGCACTAATCCTTCAAAATTGCAATTAGCTTAATCCCAGATCAATGTTCTATCTTCTTTCTGTATTCTTATACAGCCTTACTGTATCTGAGCTCTGCCCATTTTGCCACCTTCTGGGCAAATGATTCAGTCCATTTAAATGACTAAAGTGAGCGAACCTGATTTTTCGTTCACACTAAAACCTCCTTGTGCCACATCTGTCTAATTCACTCCTACCCTGAATCTGCTATCCATCATCAGTGCAGTTCAGAGGAGCTTTTGTGTAAATTAATTGGGCCCAGAATTTTTATACTTGTTGTATTGAGATGCTTTATCATTTCAAAGGAGAGTGGGAATGTGGAATTGCCTCTCCCAGACTCTAATCCACTTTAGGAACTCTTGTGCTCAGCTCAGAGAAATTGATCACTTCCTCAGAAATGAATGCCGTCTCAGAACTGTGCAACATGTGAGGGTCAAAGGTGAGGGAGCCTTCCTTCCCAAAGCTATCTCCTAATAGAGCCCAAACCCAAATCCTATACAGGGTACTACAGTAGGGGTATGTCTACACTAGCTCGTTAATTCGAGCTAGGTAGGCAAATCAGGCAACCGCAGTTGCAAATGAAGCCTGGGATTTAAATATCCCGGGCTTTATTTGCATGTTCCCGTCCGGCCGCCATTTTTAACACCCTCCTCCCCCCCTCCCCTTGGAATGAACTGCCCGCGACTACACGTGGCAGTTTAAAGTTAATCTGAACTAAGTCCTTAGTTCAGATTAACTGTTACACCTCATTCCACGAGGACTTAGTTTGGATTAACTTTAAACTGCTGCGTGTAGCCGCGGGAAATTTGTTCGAACTAAGGGGGATTTAAAAGTGGCAGCCGGACAGGAACATGCAAATAAAGCCTGGGATATTTAAATACCGGGCTTCATTTGCAACTCCGGTTGCCTGATTTGCCTACCTAGCTCGAATTAACGAGCTAGTGTAGACATACCCTATGGGATCAAGCCAGTAGAGAAGCACAAAGAAATGTTTGCACCTGGTTTTCTCTCTAAGCCCTAATGAGGGGTTAGAAAATTCATCCAGCTTTTTTGTATTTTGTTCTTTCTCTAATCTAGGTCTTTGCCCGGTAATGGCTTATGTTTGTAATGTGCAAGCAACCTATTATCACTGTAATGTGGCACTTGATTGAGCTGCTCATTTGCATGTTGTATTAGTTCTGAAAAATACATTTTCCTCCCCTCAGGTTGCTGCAATGTCATCTGTTCAGATAAGACAGGGACTTTGACAGCCAATGAGATGACAGTAACTCAGCTAGTAACCTCCGATGGATTCCAGGCAGAGGTATTGTCCCTGAAATTACACACACTTCGTTGTTCAACCCCCCAGTTGCTCACATTTAATTCAGCATAGGCCTAGTCCTGCACATTCATCAGTCTCAATTCCTTGCACAGTCAATTCCTGCGTAAGCTGTTCTAAATGTACGTAAACTTGTATTAGACAATAGGCATATCCTTTGTGCCTCTGAAGTTCCTGTCGACATGAATGGGAGTGTGGGGTGCTGGAGGAATGCAGAATGAGGCCTGTAGCCACAAAACCGTTCACGCGTAGCGAGCGTGTTTAATGAAATCACAAGGGTTTTACGCACACAGCTGCAAGCACTATCATGAGCATAAATACTAGGGATGTGAACAGATAACCAGTTAACCCTTAATGGGTGATGTTTACTGGGTAATGATTAACTATCACTAGGGACCAGACCCCGCTCCCCACCCTGCGTATGGCCAGACAGCCACAGGCGGAGGGGCTAATCCAGCCCTTCAGGGCTGTTGGCTCCCAGCCCGCGAGGGAAGGAAGTCGGCAGCTTCCCATTGGGGGAGCAGAAGGAGTAGGGAGTGGAGGGCTGCTGGCTCCCTGCCCATGCTGGTAGCTTAGTGCAGGGTTGGAAGCAGCTGGGCTGGAGTAACAACTGGCTGCAGTGCGGAGGTCGCTCTAACTTGGCCATGTAGGGCGCGGGGGGGGGGGG
Organism: Pelodiscus sinensis; assembly: GCF_052426305.1. Classification (NCBI taxonomy): domain Eukaryota; kingdom Metazoa; phylum Chordata; order Testudines; family Trionychidae; genus Pelodiscus; species Pelodiscus sinensis. Next base: position 43,336,755 of record NC_143063.1, read on the forward strand.
GTGCACTCTATCCCAGCAGGCTGGAATGGCCTCCACACCCATCCCTGTTTAATCAGTTAACTGCTTATGCTTAACATTTAACTAATTAAACAGGATTTTACATCCCTAATAAATACAAATATTAGACTCTTTATTCAGATATTGCTGTTGGCATTTCTAGAAGAAACATTTTTAATAGGTTGACTTGATCCCTGCCACTTTTTCATATAGCCATAGGACCTGATTCACCATGGCCTTACATGTTGTCATCAGTTACACATGTGCATAGTGGGTGTAAACGGCTACCATATAAAATAGTGGAGAATCACATCTGCAGCAATCAATAATCATAGAACAGGAGCACGGGTTAATATATTGTATTCCAGCTGGTAAATCCAATGTAGCTGCACCTAAGTAAGGATTTGGTCCATTGATTGAACTGTACCCAAACTTTCCAAACCAATGTTCAAATTAAGACTGAAATACGACACACTGAGTTTTATCATCCCTCAATAAAATTGTGCTTTGATTATTAGCAACCTTAGCTATAAACATTGCTCCCAGCAAAGCATGCTAATCCCAGTGTGCCTTGAAAATAAATCATGAATGGCCCCAAGGATGACATATTGTCTAAGGAGAAAATATTGAGAGTCACACATTTCAGCTAGACACTAGGAAATTTTGTGTGTGCACCTTCCACATTTATTTTCTCCCAGGTGAGCGGTGTTGGATACAATGGGCAAGGAAGCGTATGTCTGTTACCATCAAAGGAAGTTATTAAGGAATTTTCCAATGTCTCCGTAGGAAAGCTAGTGGAGGTGAGTATAAAATATGAATCAAACTGCTCCGTTTTCACTCTGTCATTATTCATGATGCTCTCCTTATATGATTTTTATGGACCCTAATGGAACACGTCCTTGCTATAGCAAGAGGACCTATAGAAGGGTTTGGGGCAGTTACAATATCAGACATGAGAAAGATTTAGAGCAGGTTACAAGCATCAGAAATATATCTAGGGAAAAGCCAGAGACATTGGCTTGCTGAAATGCTTTACAGTTTTGGATGAGTGTGTAGTGATGCTTGAGCCTAAAGAGCAACTAGCATTGGTAGGTTTTGTTTTTATAAAGTAGTGGCAATTCCAAAATGCAGCCAACTGGTTAGGTAGAATCTCTTGTTAATTTCCAAAAGTACAGGAGGTCCAATTTTCATAGACATTCGTGTGCAAATTTTACACCTTATTTTGTACACACAATTGTACATGAAAATCAAATATATGCATATGCAAATAGGAAACTCAGATTGAATTGTCTTTCAATCTTGGGATGGGTTAGATTTATATTGCATGCCAGAACCACAGTGAGAAGGAACTAGTTTTCCCATGTCTGATTTGTAGAGCTGAATCGAAGGAGGAGAGGGGATTCATGAGAATATAATCCAACTTTTTTTGTTAATTGGAAATATTTAAAATGTTTTGATTGGGCTCTACTTGTTTGAAAGCTCCTCCAAAATGATGAAAAAGTGCAATAGTTCATCTGGTGAGAGTGTTGGTATTTTGATTGGAAATATAAATGCTGTGGCTATGCCATTGAACTTGATTCTTATTCAGTCTTGATGCCAATTTCAGATCCTGGATTTTACCCACCTTGAATCTGGACCCCACCTCTGTAGTTTAGCTCTACTTGACATGACCAGAAAGTTATCAAAATGTAGCCATTATAACTGCAATATTTTACCAGTTAATTAGAGGGAGCTATAGAATGGATAATGTTTTCTATAAAAATAATGTATGCAAATATATCCCTTCTAGGCTGGCTGTGTAGCTAATAATGCTATTATCAGAAAAAATACTGTGATGGGTCAGCCAACGGAGGGAGCCCTTATTGCTCTTGCAATGAAGGTAGGGTGTCTTTTGTGGACTCTTTCAAGATAAGACCACGTTCTGTGTAGGTAGTAAAATGATATTCCCTTGCAAACACTCGGAGGGTGCGGGTGTGAGGGAGAAAAAGGTACAGAATAAACTGAAGCCAAATTCACTGAACATTAGGAATTGAAGTCAGTCTGTTCAGTTACTGACAACAGGTCAAAAATCTCTGTTCCCGCTACCCCAGCTCACATACACATGCATCTATACCTGCTGCCATAGGCAAACACCTTCACGGAGTGTTTCCATGCTATAGCAATAATGTTTTGCCTTGGCTGCTTTGTGTAATTACACTGCATGGTGGATTTCTTTGGGGGTGGAAATCAGACTCCTTTCCATTGTTCTCCAGGCACCACTGAGAAAAGAGCAGAAAAATGAACAGGTCTCAGCCAGATAGAAATCCTACGGTTTCCTTGTATGCGTGCCCTAAAGTGGAGAACAAAGAACTCGATTGAATGTTCTATTGACCCTCCTGTCTAGAGTGCAAAATCCAGTCCCCCCACAAATAATGGGCCTGATTTAGTGCTGCATTGCTCCTCCTATGCTCACTTTCCCCTGTGTGAAAGCTACCTTTGTGATTTGAAAATACCAGCGCTGTGTGATTTGGTTGGTTGTTTTTAACAAAGTGATCAAAACCAGACTGGCAGGAAACCTATCCCAAAATGGAACCTTTGGAATGTAACACTTCAGTGCAGAGCATGGCTTATTTGACCACATGACACTCAGTGTATTTAATACGACCGTGTCACAATTTTGGACACATTTTCAAATGACTTGTTTTTCAAATTGTCAGCTCCCTAGAGAAACATGCTGAGAGAGCTTTTCTGGAGGTCAGCTCTTTTCTGAGCCAAGGCAATGTGAGCCCTTTGTTTGCAGTTTTCCCTTTTTTTTTTCTTTAAGGTAGAATAGATACAAATTAACAGAACTCTGGTCTTGTAAATAAAGCACAAGCTCAGGAGTCGGATAGTTTGGTTTCTCTTCCGAGCTTTCACACCAACTTGAGAGAGCTACATGGGCCTACATTTTCATAAATTTCCGTTAATTTCTGGGGGCCCAAATTAAGACACCGAGGTCCTGACAGTCAGAGCTGAATATCTGCAACTGCCAATGAAGACAATGAGCATCATCGCTGCTTTGCACTTTTGACAATTAAGCATTTCGTAAATTCCAAGGCCAGAAGGGACCGCTGTGATTGTATAGTCTGACCTTCTGTATAGCCACAGAATTTCCCCAGTGTAATTTCTAGCGCAGATCTATTAGACACCCGTCCACACAGGCTTACCATCATGCTGCCAATGGGTGTGTGTGCGTGTGTGTGTGTTCTGGGATACAGTGATTCAAAGGGGTCGGGAGTCCTTTAAATCACCCCTGGAGAGCCACACAGAGCACTTCAGGCAGTTCTTGGGGCTGCCTGGAAAAGCAGGAAAGAGGGGGACACTGTGCCAAATGCTCCAGGCAGCGTTGAAGTGGAGCGTGCCACAGTCCAGCCAGCGCTGAGGACTGGCTGCCCTCCGCTTCACCCCATCCAGGAGAACAAAGCCAGCTCCCCCTTGCCCGGGCCTGGCATGGCTGTCAGCTCCCCTGCTTACGGTATCTCAAATTAGGCATCCTACATAAGCAAAAGCTTCTGAAACTATAGGCTTTACTCTTTCTCTTTGCTTCTCTGTCCAGTAAAACACCACTGCATAAAGACATGCGATTATTGTTTAATATAGGTAATTCACTGTACATCAAGATGCTTTGACATTGCTTAGTATGACAATATTTTTATTTTTCCTTGTTTTAGATGGAATTAAGTGACATAAAAGATATTTATGTAAGAAAGAAGGAAATTCCATTTAGCTCTGAGCAAAAGTGGATGGCAGTGAAATGCATGTTAAAAAATCAGGTACGACTACTGTTCTATATACTGGATTCATGCTTCCCATCTGATGTGTGAATATCAACAGAAATGAAGTGAAGTTTCTTAGGCAATAGTCAAACAAAGGATTTCAGACATGAGTAGACAGTGCTTTCATAAATTACATCAGCATTTTCAAAAGCCTTCATTTCAATGATGTTTGTTTTGACATTCTGGATCTCATTTTAAAAAAAGCAGGATGTGATTTTCAGTGTAGATTTCATACAAAAATTCATCCTGTTTTGCAAACAGCTGTAAAAACAAATAAAAATAAAATAAAATTTAAAAGTGTCAATGTTTTGAATCAAAATTTCAATGGGAAGATATTGACATCTCTGAGAAATTGCATCCTTTGATTTCCTACCTCCTTTAATTGTTTGAATTGTATTCATTCTCTATTTAAAAACAAAACAAAACAAAAAAAACCCACTTTTTACTTCCGGGGCTACTCACATTCAGTACATAAAGGGCACATCTCCACAGCAGGGCTCAACTCAAAATATGTGACACAAATTGAGCTATGTCAATTGCATAGCTTATTTCAAAATAGCTTATTTTGAGTTGTGGTGCTGCCTACACAACACTTATTTCAAAATAGAGCACTCTTCCTCCGACTTCCCTTACTCCTCATAAAATGAGGGTTACAGGAGTCAGACTAAGAAGTCTTCCAGCTTGACAGTATTTCAACATAATGTTGAAATAACTGCCAGCTGTGTAGACGGACACTATATTATTTCGAAATAACGCTAGTTATTTTGAAATAATGTTGCTGTCCAGTCATAACCAAAGTGTGCACTACATAAATGCTGCATAGCTGGTATGTGTCCATGTGTTTTATGGGACAGATAACAGTACAGCCAACAGAACTTGCATGTCTCAGATGCAACAGATTTATCATTGTCAATATTTTTAATAACGTATCTTGTCTCCTTATTTTAAAGGGGCAGGAAGATATTTATTTTATGAAGGGAGCTTTTGAAGAAGTTATTCAATATTGTACCATGTACAACAATGGTGGTATCCCACTGCCTCTCACACCACAACAGAAAACTGTCTACATCCAGGAAGAGAAAAGAATGGGATCGGTAGGCCTGAGGGGTCAGTTGGTATTAAGATTACAGGTTATCTTATCTGAATGTTTTACAATATAATAATAATAATAATAAATAATAACTCTTTGCTTCTCTATTGCCTCATGCACAAATTGTAAGAGCATGATGATCCTATTTATAGAAGCAGCAAAATACTTCCAAGTGAGAACTCTTCCCCCATTTTCACTGGCTGGAATTCTTCTCTGCCTAGCAATAATCAGTCATCTGCTAATGTCTTTGCTCTCTCTAAAAGTACTGGCCAGGAGAGGATTTAGGGTTGGGTCATTGGGGGGGAAAAAAAGTATCAGATGCAAATTGTTCATGGATAGTTAATTCTTTTATGTTCCATCATGTGAGCCTTACTCATGCTAGTTGTCCCAAGGAAGGATGAGGTGTTCTAGGGAAATTTGGCACAAATTGGGAGGCAGGAATTTCTGATTTCCAGGCCCCATGCTGGTAGTGACTCTGTGACTTGCCTCAAGACACAAGCACCTACTTGCTTCAGATCTCACGAGTACAATGAGGGCAAGAATAATAATACAGGAGATTGCCTATCTCCTAGAACTGGAAGGGACCTTGAAAGGTCATCGATTCCAGTCCCCTGCCTTCACAGCAGGACCAAGTACCACCCCTGATGAATTTTTGCCCCAAATCCCTAAATGGCCTCCACAAGGATTGAACTCACAACCCTGGGTTTAGCAGGCCAATGCTCAAACCACTGAGCTATCCCTCCCCAAATACTTCATCTATTTAACACTGAGGCGTGTTTGGGGGGACTGTTAGAAAATATTGTCTCAATTACTCATATGAGTAACAGAAACTGGATATTTTTATATTTCCTTTCTGTTTCCAAGAGCCTTGTCCTGAGCTTGCTGGCTGCCCACTTAGTAATACAAATCTTCATTTCTTGGTGGTTCCTATCAGTGAAATGCAAACCACTGTCCGCAACCACTGGAGAGTGTGAACAATTTTCCTCTGCATACAATTGCAATCATCTGAGACATGATGACTTCATATCAACAAGTGTCTCTCAGACAGGCTAAGGCCATTTGCTGCACCGAAGATCCATCTTCTGGCATTCGATTACGCAAATCTAGTGTGGACTTGCTAAATCAAATGCTGTGGGCACCTCCAGTGGGTGCCGGTACTCCTACTCCTTGTGAGGAGTAAGGAAACCCAACAGAGAATTTTCTCCCATCAGCCTCTGTCTGTAAAGATGGCACCAAGCTCAGCTTAAGGTATGTCAACTCCAGCTATGTTATTTATGTAGCTGGAGTTGTGTACCTTAAGCTGATCTGCTGGGTCTAGTATAGACCTGGCTTAAGTACTATATTTATATACGTGCTGTGCAGAATCAGAGTAATGTGGAAGAGCCCTCCAGGTCATCTGGTCCTTCCTTGTGTGGTGAGGCAGAACCAAGTATACCTCAACCATCTTGCCAGGTGTATGTCTAACTTGTTCTTAAAACTCCAGTGACAAGAATTCGACAACCTCCCTTGGATCTTGATCCCAAAACTTTATCCTTCTAGTTAGAAAGCTTTTCTAATAGCCAGCCTCAATGTTCCCTGCTACAAACTAACGGTATGTCTAGACTACATGGCTCCGTCGACGAAGCCATATAGATGAGGTTTCTAGACATAGGGAAATGAAGCAGCGATTTAAATAATCGCCGCTTCATTTACATCAAAATGGCTGCCGCGCCGTGCTGGTCAGCTGTTTGATGGCACAGCACAGTAGTCTGGACGCCCCGCGGTCGACAAGAGAAGCCCTTGTCGACTGCCCCATTATGCCTCATGGAATGAGGTTTACCGGGGCGGTCAACAAGGGCTTTCCTTGTCGACCGTGGAGTGTCCAGACTATCGCGCTGTGCCACCAAACAACTGATAGGCACGGTGCGGCAGCCATTTTGATGTAACTGAAATGGCGATTATTTAAATCGCTGCTTCATTTCCCTTTTTTGAGTACACGAATCTACATGGCTCCGTCGACGGAGCTATGTAGTTTAGACGTACCCTAAGCCAATTACTTCTTATCCTGCAGTGGACATGAGAACAACTAATCACTATCCTCTTTATAGCAGCCTTTTATTTTAAGGCTGTTAGCAAGTCCATCCCGCCCTTGGGCCTTTTCTGTATATAAATAAATATATGTTTAATTTGAATATTTGTACATTTCACAAGTTCCAAAAAACCAAAATCCAGGGACCTCACCATGATCTCACTGTACAGATGTGTAATTACAATCCTCAGAAAAGTGATTATCCCCTGGCATTTGTGATAGGTTAGAACAATGATGGCAATCTAGGCCAGAGAGTGGACCCTCCTCCATCTCTCTGAGTCACAAGATTGTTGCAGCCAAGGCAGTCTCCTGGAATAGGGCAGTTTTGCTAACTGTGCTTGTGTGCCTAGAATTTGCAGGTTGTGCCGATTGAACCGTAGCAGCGCTTTGATTGGCTGCAGAGGGAGCACATGGCTCTCACAGTCAGTGCTGTGCACAAGTAGCACACACCTCACTTCACGTGTGTGTCACTAGTAATATCAGTAGGCAAACAAAATGTCTTGCAGGCCACACACAGACTCATGATGGGCCACCGGTTGCCCTCCACTGGGTTAGAAGGGTCATTTAAGACACTTCCATACACACATCTAAGACAATATCCTGCAAATTGTACTTGTAAAATCTATCATTTAGATTTTTAGGCACAAATTACAGCATCTGTCTGTTGGCTACCTGGAATGGCACATGGGTCTAACTAAAGGTTAAACTGTTTTAAACGATTTCATTCAAATAATGCAAGCCTTTGGGTGGATGCTCTTACTTTAATTTTGTTTTAGCTCCTGTCAATAAGCCTGGTCTGTGTGCACAGTTGCACCAGTTTAAACATGATTTTATCCTGATTGAGTGAAATTGGTGCAAATCTCTGCAAAGACATTCTCTTGCCAGTCCTGATAAAGTTACACCGACTCAACCGACACCAAGAATCTGAGTTTCAAATTGAGATACAAGAATCTGCACTGATTAAACTAAACCAGTCTAATTAAGCTCCTGTAAATTTATGTCTAGACATGGCCTAACTACTAGATTTGCAGCTGAAAATGTGGAAGTCGCATTAAGAATCTTTGAAAATGTCAAACTAAATGTAATCTGGATTCTTCTGTGGAATAACTTGGTCCTTTGCCCATCTCTCTCTCCAGTGCTTGCTCTGGCTTCCGGTCCAGAACTTGGCAGACTAACATTTTTAGGGCTGGTTGGAATAATTGACCCCCCAAGAGCTGGAGTTAAAGAAGCCGTTCAAGTCCTTTTTGAATCTGGTGTGTCAGTGAAGATGATAACGGGAGATGCCTTGGAAACAGCCATGGCTATTGGTAACAAAGAGCTCTTTTCCCACAAATGTGCATTGTCTGTCAGACCCATTCTAGATTGTATGTATTTTATTGGCCTTGTTAACATAAATTGAGCCCATTTACCTTTCTTTTCCTTTCTTGAAGGAGATTCTTTGAATGTCAGGTGTGACATTGTATAGTACAGGTTGAACCTCTCTAATCCAGAACACTCTCATCCAGAAACATCCATCATCCAGTCCTGGCACTCAGTGATCTGTGCTGTTTAGTGCTAATGTACCCCTAAATGTCTTCTAAGAGCTCAGTAAGCAGTTGGATGTGTTGGTAATGCTGCTAGACAATATTGACCTCCTGTAATCCAGAAAATTCTCTCGTTCGGAACCAGTCAGGTCCCAAGGGTTCCGGACTAAAGAGGTTCAGCCTGTAGTGTACTTTGTCCCGGCTATACTGGCAGAAGGACAGCAGACATTGGGTATGGTTCAGTTAGGTTGCAGCTTCATCCCTACATGCCTGGGGGTACCTGGCAGATAAAACTGTACAGTGCAAGTAATCCTATTATCATTTACCTATTTCTGGGGGCTGTTAGGAGCTCTCTCCTCCCCCCCATCCTGGTCTCTAGTCAGCCTGCTGCTGAGACATCACCAGCCCTGCTCAAAGGGTAAAAGTGGGGGCCCCAAAGTAGGATGGGGTGGATATTTGCCATACCAGTCACAGGAGCCCTGAAACCCCATTGTTCCCACGCCTTTAAAGAATACCTCCTTTAAATCCTCTCCCGATTCATTTGATCAGATCCTTGTGTCCATTCCCTTCAGAGCACTGCACTAAAGATCTACCCCAAGCTTGCATAATAAATCATGACATCATAGCCTAACCCCCTTGCCTTCTTTTGCCCCCTACTAAACCCTCCACTTGCTGTGGGGAAAGCCGGGAAACCCACCTCCCCTTGGCCAATCTGGCAGTGATGGAGAAATTCTTTTCCTGTCCCTTGAGAAACGAGTGACATGCCCCGAGAAGGTCAAGATGAAACCTGTTTTTTCAAATTCGTCCATGGTGGGGAGGGTGGGGACCGCTCAGCCTGGCCCATGTGAAATGAGATTTTTACTGCTTGGATACTGTGGGCAAAAGTAGCTACCTTCATGTCTAGCTCCTTGGCCATCTTAAAGGGACAACACCCCTTTTCTGGCAAGCCACACAAATGTCCCTGCTGCTTAATGTGTGCCTGTCCTTTTGCTGCTCCACTGAAACAAATCTAGTTAAATGTAGGGACCTAATTACAGAAGCAGTCTGGGTCCATTTCCAGCACTATAAAATTCACTCTAGAGGTACAATAAATGATAGAAAGTTACTTCGGATACCTTAAACAAATGAGGAAAAAGGTCATTGCTGGGATTAATCTCTCATTTCATACCACATGCAAACATCTCGCATAGCCTGTTGTTACATTCAGGGTTTGCACATCCGGCAGGAACAAGAGGGACATATCCTCAGCTGGGATTTATTGGCATTGTTGTAGCTGAAATCACTAAAGATCTGCCCCACTGATCTCCTCCTTAGCCACGTGTGCTTCCTTACTGCTTACCATATGTTTGGGAGATGAATCCATTGGGAGATCCATGGCAGAGAGGTTTTAACGGTACCGTGATTTCACCCAAAGAAAACGATTAGGAAGAGCCTCTGCAAATGGAAACACGTGACGTTTCTTGGTCTCCGTAAGGTTATTCCCCAGCAAAACTAAATCGCCCTCAGTGTAAATGCACCTTAGTAGTACACCCAGTTCTTCACTCATGCAAAATTCCTAGTGAGTTAGAAGTGCATATCTGACGTGATAGAGACATAGGCTTGGTCTAGACTATGCCCCCATCAATCTAAGTTGCACAACTTTAGCCTAAGTCTCTGTACTTCGGCCTACTTACGGTGGTGGTTTCCATGCAGTAAGGTTGGTGGCTGATTCCCTTCTGTAGACTCTACTTGTTGTTCTCATCCTACCAGAGTTGACAGCAGAGCACTCGAAGGTTGATTTATTGTGTCTAAGCAGACATGATAAAAAAACGGTCATTGGATCGTTTGCTGCAGCGTTGAACCACTGTGGAGTGGAGACCAGTCCCTACAAAGAGAATTTTTGCCCCATCCCTTCATAGGTGACCTCAGCTCATAGCCAGTTATTTTCGGTAACCCTTTTAAATGGGGTCTTTTGTTTCAAATCAGAAAATAATTACCACTCCTGGTGATAATGGGGGTGCTCTTCTGTTGGGTTTTCTGTGCAGGACAGAGTATTGGACTCAGCAATGGGCAACTGAAAGCCATGTCTGGGGAAGAGCTGGACCATGTGGCCGAGTCTGAGTTATCATCTACAGTAAAAAATGTAATGCTGTTTATACCGTTTCTAAACAATAATGCTCTGGAAAAGTCCATTGGTCTGATCCCTTTCCCCCACCTTTGTTCCTCTTCCTCATCCAGGTTTCTATCTTCTTCAGAACAAGTCCAAAGCACAAGCTAAAAATCATAAAGGTACCGATTGACTCCTAACACTATTATTTGAAATGGAAACCCAATGTAGGGCATTGGAGAATCTCCTGCCAGATAAGATGGGGCTCTTTGAAAGATGAAACAATACAATAGCCCTGTGATTATGTGGGCAACTTAGTATCTACAAGAGTGGAAGTATCCACCACTCCTGTTGATGTCAGTTGAAATAATGGGGGCCGTGAACTTCTGGAATCCAGGACCTGAGTAGAATATCTCAGTCATGTCTGTTTTTGCTGTCCATATTCTCAACTGAGATGTTCACCAGTGTTCCCTCTAATCTTTCCCATTCATGTGCGGAATAATTTTATGTGCACTGAGGAAGGTGTGAATGTGCACCACCATTAGATATAAAGCCTCGCTGTGGGCACTCTGCCAAGCCACTGACTTGCATTTGAACCTCTCCTGAAGCCACACAAGCGCACAGCTTATGGGGAACACTGATGTGCAACCCCCCCAAGTGCAATGGACTATAAATGACAAACATTGCAACCACTGCAAGATCTAGTTGATTGCCATGTGAAGAGACCATCCCTGAATGTATTCCTTTCTCCATATCCACAGGCTTTGCAAGGGGCTGGTGCCATTGTGGCAATGACAGGGGATGGGGTCAATGATGCAGTGGCCCTAAAATCTGCCGATATTGGGATAGCAATGGGACAAGCAGGCACTGACGTCAGCAAGGAGGCTGCCAACATGATACTGGTGGAGGACGACTTCTCAACTATCATGTAAGTTGCACTTCAGCTACTTACTTGACATGGAATGCAGTGCGCTTCTAAGGGACTAGCACTGAGAATATACCAACGGCCAGAGCCTCAGCTGGCACAAATTTGCATGCAATCTGTGGAGCTAATTTCCACCTGCTGCAGGTCTAGCCCATCGTCTCTTTGAAGGCACATCTGGAGGACTATGTCCATTAGACCTCTCTCCATTCTGCCTCCCTCCCCTAGAAAGCTTATGGAAAGGGCTCCTGTAGCTTTTAATGCCCTGTGGTTCAGAATAGAGTGCACAGGCTAAGTGGTCAGTAAGACATAAATATGCTTCATGTACACTTATGCCCATGAACCAAAACAGAGTGGACATATCTCATCTCAGGCTTTCTAGTTCTGACTAGGGATGTTAAAATGTGGTTAATCAAGTAGTTGATGGAATTTTGACTACTCGACTAGTCAATAGGCACTTCCACATTCCTCCTTTGAAATGTACAAGTGGGAGGGGGGGCTCTTGTACATTTCAAAGGAAGAATGTGGAACTTCACATACAGTCTGAGGCCAGCGGGAAGTCCCGCTGACTCCGGGCTGCATGTGGTTGCCTGCTTTGAAATGTACAAGAATCCCCAGTGGGGAATCAAACATATGTACTCAAAAACCTGTCGTTTTAGGGTTTTCCAAAAACTAGTATTTGGACTTCCGTTGAAATGAAAGTGACAGAGGGAGTATAAACCAAGAGGCTTCCTAAAGTTGCCTAAGTGATTACTAGATAGGACATGAAATATCATGAAAACCTAACCGTTATTAAATCTCTCCCCCTTCCAGGAATGCAATAGAGGAGGGAAAAGGAATATTTTACAATATAAAAAATTTTGTCCGGTTTCAGCTTAGCACGTAAGTACCTACTTACTTAAACTCCACTGATGGGCAGTTTTTTGGCTGGGCTTCATGAAATAATGTGTCGCTCCTTCATCTGCTTTGCAGGAGCATTTCAGCATTGAGCCTAATTACTCTGTCAACAGTGTTCAATTTACCAAATCCACTCAACGCCATGCAGATCTTATGGATCAACATCATAATGGATGGCCCTCCAGCTCAAAGGTAATGAAAACACATAATGGGCTAAAATTAGGTTTGGAGAAAAGTGATGCAACACCATTGACTTGTAAGGCATCAACAAGGCTCTGTTAACAAAAGTTGTCATGGTCACATGTTGAGCTTCTTGCCTTGATCTGTCTTGAGATGGAATGTTACAAAGAGGAGGGAGAAAATTTGTTATCCTTGATCTCGGACAAGCAGCAATGGGCTTAAATTGCAGCAAAGGAAGTGTAGGTTGGACATTAGGGAAAAAAATCCTACCTGTGAGGTAGTAGTTAAACACTGGAATAAATTGCCTAGGGACGTTGTGGAATCTCCATCACTGGAGATATTTAAGAGCAGGTTGGATAAACATCTATCAGGGTTGGTCTAGATGGTGCTTGGTCCTGCCATGAGGGAGGGGACTGGACTTGATGATCTCTTCCAGTTCTATGATTCTATGAATCTCCAAATTCTTCCACCCTAACACTGGGTGTGGACCTACTACTCTGTGTATACCCACTATCTCATATGCAGGTCCGCCTGGGTTTTGGTTATCTGGAGTCCATCCCTGTGCCCAGTAACGTAGTACCCACAAACATGTGTTTTTTAAAAAGCTGGTATTTGATAGCTGGGGAAAAAAAGGTCTTAATGCCCAGCCTTATGACTGAATCTACTTGTGCAATGCTGTGTTGATATTGTCAGCTCCTCTCTGTTAGTTCGGCACGACATTTTACGGGTTGGCTACCTACATCACATTTTGGGCTACCAAGCAGGAATTTCTTACCAAACACCTCTACGTTTGTCCCATCCATCCCAAACAGAATTGAGGTATAATGCCTCCATAGAGGAGCTAACATTAAAATTGCTTGTGCTTTGCTCCTCCCATGACTAAGCAAAGGGTTTCAGCTCGCTGGGCTCTGTCTAGTGCCGGTGCATGGAAGTGAAGTTTTAGGACACATGTAACCGGTCTGTATCTGCTAAACACGTTTTGTCTGATGACAGCTTGGGAGTTGAACCAGTTGACAAAGATGCCATCAAACAGCCCCCTCGAAGTATAACGGATACAATTCTCAGCAAAGCGTTGATCCTGAAGATCTTTGTGTCTGCTCTAATTATCATCAGTGGGACCCTCTTTGTCTTTTGGAAAGAGGTGAGAGAAATGTTTCGTCCCATCTTGTTTGCACTGACATGGAGCCCAATTCAGAACAGTTTATGGACAATTTTCTCAGAAGGTAGAAGGTCCAGGGGAGGGGTCTTGGGACATGTCATGAAACCTGCCTCCACCTCAGCTTGCTTTGCGGTCTTTTCACCTCTTAATATCTGAGTTTCCCTTTGATAATGCAAGCATAAGAATGCTTGACCTCCCTTTAAAAGTTCATTGCGGTTTAGTACTGTGTACGGGTTAGGTACTACAAATACTTCAATTTAGCTATTTCAAGGATTACATTTAGAGGCTGGGTTTCTGACTTTTTTATGCCATGAAATTCAGCTACCGTGTAATCTATTTTATTTGAAAACCATTGCAATTGTGCCCTTTAGAAAGTCAAATATGTAGGGTATTGACGCATTTGATTGTTTCATGGGAGTGTTTGTACCTAGGTAATATCCCCCATAAACCACACAAGAATCATAAACCTGTTTAAAGGGAAGTGTCGGGCTATAAACTCGTGTCCAGGGTCAGTACTATTAGGTTAATCACAGTTGCTAAGAAACTTAATTTACAGCACTTGTCCCCCATATGAGACCTTTATGATGATGCTGGCTTTGGAGTGCATTTTATCTGTGTAGTCAGGGGAGCTGGGCTGCTGGACAGTGTGTGTGTGGGGCCGGGGGTGGCTCTGTGAGTCCGGTAGGGCCTTCAGTGGAAGGGGCGGGGCTGCGGTAGCCAGCCCCTAGCGCCTCCTGGCTGGCACAGGATACCCTCTCCCCACTGGGCCTTCAGAGCCAGAAGCACATGGCACAAGGTTCCCTAGAGATTCTAAAGGGCCCAGGGCTCCACCCTTTGGCTTCCACAGTAGCAGCAGCAATGGATGGAAGCCCTGGGCCTTTTAGAACCACCAGGCCCTGCAGCAATTGTCCTTTTTGCCCCCCAGCCCTGTGTATAGAAGTACTAGAGGACACCAAATAAGTTAATGGGTAGCAGGTTTAAAACTAATAAAAAAGTTTTTCTTCACACAGCGTGTAGTCAACCTGTGGAACTCCTTGCCAGAGGAGGCTGTGAAGGCTAGGACTATAACAGAGTTTAAAGAGAAGCTAGATAAATTCATGGAGGTTAGGTCCATAAAAGGCTATTAGCCAGGGGATAGACATGGTGTCCCTGGCCACTGTTTGTCAGAGGCTGGAGAAGGATGGCAAGAGACAAATTTGCTTGATCATTGTCTTCGGTCCACTCCCTCTGGGGCACCTGATGCTGGCCACTGTCAGCAGACAGGCTACTGGGCTAGATGGACCTTTGGTCTGACCCAGTATGGCCATTGTCCGTATGTATAGTTCATCAACAATAATTGCTTATTAGACATAATTTGCAGATGAATTCTCGACAGGGCTTAAATTCATCACTCACCAAAGATTTTAAAATATTGGAAGATTTGATTGTAAAACATAAATAATGGTAGTAAGGGGGTCCAATTCCTCAGTGGTATTTAGGCATCATTGAAATCTGAGATTAGTGCTAGCGGCAGTGCCTGTCACTACTGTTCTCTCTCTCTCTCTCTCTCTCTCTCTCCTTTTTAAATTGGATTAGATTTCAAGTTGACTGTGACTTCTTTTGAAGCAAAGTGGCTATTTGTTAGGCTAAAGTGCTGTGTTAACATGCTTTTATAAGGCCCCCGCCCCAACTTGTTTTAAACTAAGCGTGAAATGTACATGTATTTCCAGATTCCTGGAAGTGGCACAACTCCCAGGACAACAACGATGACTTTTACTTGCTTTGTATTCTTTGACCTCTTCAATGCCCTGACATGTCGTTCTCAGGTGAGATGGGCAGTGGCCATGTCAACGTTATCTTTAAATAACAGCTTAAATATTTGCTTCCTGTTGGTGGTAATCTAAATATTCTGAGGAGGAAGTGGCACATTTTCTTCATTGTAACCAAAAAAACCTTTAGGTTATCCTATTAACCAAGTACGTTTTAGAACAACAGTAACGATTAACCAGTTTATGATTAACCAAGGTTATGCCTGTCTGAGTTAGCACAGAAATAACTTGAATTTGTTAAAGAGATATTGATGTGGGCAGTTGGACAAATGTCTAGGTTCTTTCAGCCTTATCTGTATGTGATTTGACGTTTCATCTTTCTTTTTCTTTCCCCTCCAGACAAAGTTGATCTATGAGATAGGCTTTTTCCGAAACCACATGTTCTTGTATTCCGTGCTGGGGTCGCTGTTGGGACAGATGGCTGTTATTTACATCCCTCCATTACAAAAGATCTTCCAAACAGAGAATTTAGGCGCATTAGGTAAGTTACAAAGGAAATGACAATATGCTGGGTTGTTTTTTTTTTTTAAAGCTATTTCAGATGAATATGAGATTTTCCAGATCAGATTAGACCTCTGTGCCAGCCAGTGCCACTCTCATTGTTACAGGATGACTCCGAAGGTGGGGAAATAGCACATCCAGCCAGTTGTGTTATGTTGCACATTGCTGGGGAGGAGGAAAAGTCTTCCCTCGGGCAATCAGTTTGATTTGTTTGTTCTTTTTTCTGCTTGCCTAGGTTATAAATGTTTATGTTCATGTTTTTTATCCAAGTCCCTTTACATTCCAGACAAAATGTTGTGCATGGTCGTATGGACATGTCTGCATATTTAGACGTGTCAAGTTCTTCGCACAACTTTGTACAGCAACACCAGTCTCCATTAGAGAAATTTGCTGTGCTGGAATTACCTTGACACCAGTGCAAACCCCCAATGTACCTCTATAAAGCAAGGTTTACATGGGTGTGTTTTGCCATCAGACTGAGGCCAGGTCTACACCATTGTTGGCCATCGATCTAAGTTACCCATGAATAATGTAGCAGAAGTCAACATACTTAGGTCGGCTTTACCAGGGTGTCTTCCTAAAGGTATGTCGACAGCTGACACTCTCCTGTCAATTCTGTTTACTCTTCTTGTGCTGGTGGAGTACTGGAGTTGACAGGAAAGCACCCAGTGGTCGACTTATCGCATATGTGATGCGATAAATTGATCACCGCTGGATCGATCACAGCCCGTGGATCCAGCAGGTGGTGAAAACATGCCCTAAGTCTCAGCAGTATAAAGATTAACTAGTACACCTGAAGTGGGTTGTGCCCACGAAAGTTCATGATACCATCTACGTGTTTTGTTAGTCTATAAAGTGCTACCAGACCATTTGTTGTTTTTTAAGTTTTTCCTATTACAGACTAACTTGGCTACCCCTCTGAAGCTTTAGTACTTTTACATTGGTGCATAAGAAGTTACTAGAGTAGAACTCCTATATAAGAACTAACTGGGAAGTGAGACTGTCGTAAAATCCAAAAGTGCAGAAGACTGAACAGGTCCAAATGGCAGCAGGGCCAGAACATGAGTTGACTTTTAATCGTTCAATGATAGTGTAAATAACCACTGATAATGAATGGATACAGTGTGCCTGATTTCTCTTTGTTTGAGTGAACTGCATCTCTTCTTTGCTGCCAAATCTCTCAGCCTTTTCAAACCATACAGCCGCTTGGCCATTAATCGAGGAATTAAAGTCATGTCTGGCAGCCAAAAGATGGGTTATTTATAAAATCAATGCTCATAAAATCAGGGTTCATCAGTAGATCAAACTAGTAATATCAGTGCAAATTTCTCTGATATGGTCAGGGCCTTCTCTGAATACTCTGGCCCAGCACAAAATACAGCTGACCCATTGTGTTCCACTTTCTTTCCTCACTTCTGGGCAGATCTGTTGTTTCTCGCTGGCCTCTCTTCTTCAGTTTTTATTGTGTCGGAGCTCATCAAACTCTGTGAAAAGCACTGCTGCAGAACAAAGAAAGTGAAGATTCCTCATGATGTATAAGGGCGACAAGCTGTTCTTTGAATTAAACTTGCCGTTTTGTCATTCCAATGTGTCATGCTGGGACTATGCAAATCCTTGTGGAAACTAAAATGTGAATCTAGGTCAACAGCCCTTCCCACATTAAGTAATATTCCTGACACTTTCTTTGCCCAGTCTATAGCCAGCTTTTGTCTGAGGCATAAACACTGCCTCTGTGGCACAGATTTATATATATTTTCATAATATGTTGACCTGTCCCTTGAGTTGAAGCAATCACTGGGAACAATGTGGATATGCACCTGTACAGACAAATCTACCGCACACCACTGATGTTTTGTTTATTTAAATCACAATGTTTTTTGTTAATAAAATCTGGATTTAAAACATTAACTAGTGCTTGTCTGAGGGAGAATCTTGTTGTTACTTATGCAGTAATCTCTACTTTAAAAAACAACTTTCCATACTTTTGCCTTTCCTACCAGGACCCTGTGTAGCCCACTTCTGGCTGGTGAGTGCTGAGGCTTTAGAACTCAGACCAGTTGATCTTGATTTAGCAAAGGTCTTAAGCAAGTGTCTCATCTGGAATGACTCACGTTCATTCTTAAAGAGCTGTGCATAGAATCGTAAAAGATTAGAGATGGAAGAGATCTCCGGTCCTCAAAGCAGGACCAACCCCCCCAGGCTGTGTCTAGACTGGCAAGTTTTTCCGCAAAATCATCTGCTTTTGCAGAGAAACTTGCCAGCTATCTACACTGGCCGTTTGAATTTCTGCAAGAACACTGACAATCTCATGTAAGATTGTCAGTGTTCTTGCGGAAATACTGTGCTGCTCCCGTTCGGGCAAAAGCCCTCTTGTGCAAATCAGTTGCGCAAGAAGGCCAGTGTAAACAGCACAGTACTGTTTTCCGCAAAAAAGCCCCGATCGCGAAAATGGCAATCGGGGCTTTTTTGCGGAAAACCGCGTCTAGATTGGCCATGGACGCTTTTCCGCAAAAAGTGCTTTTGCAGAAAAGCATCCTGCCAATCTAGATGTGCTTTTCCGAAAATGCTTTTAACGGAAAATTTTTCCGTTACAAGCATTTTCGGAAAATCATGCCAGTGTAGACGTAGCCCCAGTGTTTAGGTACCTCGCTGAATAAGGAGTTAAAGAGGGTTTGACTTTGTGTTTAGGTTGTCCTCCCCTGCAGAGTCTGGGCCTGTCAGCTGACTTCACTTTATGGTAGGGTAATGGAGCAAGATACCTAGCAGCTCGACCAATGACTCGGTGCTGTTTTCTCTGTCTTCTTTCACATCCTTTCAAGAGCCTTTAATACCAAAAGCTTCTTGCTTTACAGACTGTGGGCTAGATTTCTAACGTACTTGGGCATTGCTACACCCAGCATTACAGTGTCTAACTGATTTAGGAGCCTAGATCTCATTTTAACTGGGAGTCTAAATCCTATTGATGGTTCATGTGGTTTAAGCTCCTAAATCCCTTTTGAAAGTGAGAGTTAGGGTCCTAAATCAGTAAGGTGTTGCAGTGCCAAATACAGTCATGGAACGCAATGACCTTGAATTGACTGCTCCTCATCATTCAAAGACCTTTACAAAAAGTCAGTGGTTCTCCAACTGAGGTCCGCGGATGCCTTGCAAGTGGTCCACGGCTTGAGCTCTCCTCCCTTCCCCTGGCTTCCCATTTGATGGGGAGGGGAGAAAGTCTTGAGCCTCTCCATTAGATCTGGCTCGCAGGGAAGAAGTGGAGCCAGAAATGACTCGGCATGCTGCCACTCCCGCTCCCCGGGCTGGGGGAAGAGCAACACATGGACACTCTGCCTGGAAGCTTTCACCGCTGCTCCTATTGGCTGGAATCTGGCCAATGGGAGCAGCAGGAGGCCATGCCTAGGACACGCTGTCTGGGAGCAACATGGGGTGCAAAGGCAAATAGGTGCCTCCCTTCCCCCACAGACCCAGCCAATAGGCCATCTAAGGACTGAAGCTTATTTGCAATCCAGACTGGGAGATTTGGCAGCTGGAATGGGGCATATCTGAACACTGCCCCCAAGCCCCACCCTCTTCCCCTGGGATCCTGTCCCCCAAGGAACGCGACTTCAGGGATTACCATGGGGCCCTGGCACAGGGTGGCATCTGCAGTCAGGCCCCCCTGCAGCAACAGGTAACACAGGGAGGCAGAGTGAATGCACCTGCTGAGTGAGATCCACTTCCTAGTGGCTCCTGCTGCTGTGGAAAGTGCACGGGGAGGTGGGCGACGACTGCTACTGTCCCACACCAGCCCTCCTCCTGGTCATCCCTGAGGCCATGTCCCTTGAGGAATGGGGTGCAGTGGCTGGAAGGGGCACGGTTTGGTGGCCAGGTTTGGACATAATCCCTCAGGCTGTTGGGTCTCCTGGGCCAGACGGAGAACATGCTCCAGCCTATAGGTGTCCCATGGGCCAGGAGTTTGAGATCCCCAGGTTAGACAGGTAAGCCTATGGGGACAAAATACTAACAAAACCCACTTGCAAATGGACTGTTTTGTATCCTGGCATTCAGTTTCTATACCCAGGCTACACCTACACTACAGGGCTTTTGCGCAAAAAAGTCTGCAGAGCGTCCACACCTCAAATGCATTTTTGCGCAAGTAAATGAAAAGAACAGAGGGGTTTTTGCGGCATAAGTATTCCTCTTTCTACAAGGAATAATTCCTTTTTGCGTGAGTTCTTGCCCAAAAAGGTGTGTGGGGACAGGCAACAGGGTTTTTGCGCAAAAAGAGCCAATTGAAAAAAGCACAGGTGCTCTGATGGCTATTCTGTGAATAGCAGAGCTTTCTTTCGAGAGACCGTCCATGCAGTTTGGATACTCTCTTGCATAAAAGTGCATCGCTTTTGAGTTGTGGATATGCTCTTGCACAAGAAGTTTTTGCGTAAGAACTTTTCTGCAAAAAGCTTCTTGCGCAAGAAGCCTACAGTGCAGACGTGGCCCCAATGTCTACGGCACAGCAGAGTTTAATTAGCGCTCAGGAAAAACGTCCTAACCGTAAGAACAGTTGGACAATAGAACAGACTGCCCAGGGATGCTGCAGAATCTTCTTCACTGGAGACTTTCAAAAGGAGGCTGGAGAGCCATTGGTCTTGGATGGCTTAGACACAACAAATCCCACATCTTGACAGGGGTTAGTGGCATTTGTGGCCCCTCCTAAGCCTAAAATTCTATGCCAGTACACAACGTGGAGTTTCAGCAGTAGCTTTTGTATGGAAATAAATCACTTCTTGGAACATCCCTCCATCTTCACTTTCACCCCCTCTGTTAAAGTTACACTTTGTCTGAGTTTATACTTTAGCAGGTCTGGAAAAAAAAAAAAAAAAGCAGTTTGTGTTCTTTTTGTTTAAACAGTATGGTGAGGGAGGGGCGGGGAAAGTTTACTGTGTACATCTTTCGTTATCCAGTAAGCATTCCATCAGCAATTACAACATCCAAAGCTCCTTATTCACTTAGCTGGAAGTGCCTTGTTTCAGCATCGTCTTGCTGAGTAAGGCTGTAACTAGAGCCTTCTTCAGATCATTCAGTAAGCACCACACTATTACATTCTCCCTACCCACACACACAGCCAACCACCTTCACGTTCTATGATCTGACTTAAAAACCAGCACCTCAATGGCCACAAATCACAGTGCAGTGAAACGCTATGCTGATTTCCAATAGGATGTAACCCATGAATTTCCTTGACAGTACCAACTCCGTTGGCTCTTTTTTGCTCTGATTCAGACTGGTTCAAAGACAAGTCAGGTCTTCATATGAAATTTTTCGGGGAAAGCCGTTTTCAGTAATTCATTTAACAAAATTAAATACAAACAACCAAAATAGCTATTCTTTGTTAAAAACAGCCTCCGCTTGTTCCTGCTTACTGTAAAATAGGAACTGGCTCTTTGGGGGTTAATGTAAATTATAGCCTATTTAAAAAACTGTGTTTTAACAGCACTCAACTCACAGTACACAATCCTCAAGTACAGACAGTGAATAATTAAATGACGTTATTGGGGAAAGAGGCAGGATATTAAATTTAAAAAAAACAGTTACATAAAGAACCAAATACATGCATGAATTTATTCTCTACAGCTATTCTGCTACATATTATTTGAAATGATTATAAAAACACTCAGAAAAAACAATTGTGTAAAGTTTTAGTGTAATTACTCAAGACAGAATTTTGAGCATATTAAAGATTCTGGACCTTAGCTTGAACATTTTAGACAAACACACAAGAATATTAGCTTAAGCTATCCACAACAAGGGTTGATGAAAAGGTACCACATTTACATTAAACATTTTTATAGATAAGGAATAAAATACAGCTGATTACCAGAGTCCACAGTAGAAGTGATTTCTCTGTTTTACCCTTTCAACAATTGTATATATTATAATCATGAATAACACATACTATTCACATTATTAAACCAAAGGCTAATTTTAATGGCATACTTTGGCACCCTGTGAAGACATAGCTAAGGGTACACCATAAAATACCCTTAGTAGCCAGCTAGCTAAGGGTACACCTGAAAAGACTTTCAGGGTAACATTAGATTTGATTGGAACTTGATCAAAGTAGTAAATGAGCATGTACACTGTTAAAGTATATTTTATGCACCATGCAAGTGTCAGCAGAGGAAACCTAGATCCTTTATATGACAATTAATCCATTCTAATAGAAAGATGCTCGATGTGATCCTCTGTTTTACTGTGAGAGAGTCCTCAGTTATAGCAATAAAGAGTTAAATAATAATTTTCCATTCCCCATGTCAGTTGCTGGTGTGAAAATTCTAGTTCTTAGTAGAAGTGGGTTTTTTTGGGCAAGTAAATTACATAGCTAGAGTGTTAGCAATACTCAAGGTACCAAATTATTGATGGCTGTGGATGGATTGTAGTAGAAAAAGCTCTGAATGTGACTGATTGCAGCTACCCAGCAGCACGGACAAGTGTTATAAATAACAGACTACTTTTTGTGCTCCTTCTCTATTGGAGGTCGACATATTAAAAAAATCAGTAATAATTGATTTTATTATGTAATAGAAAATATTTTCAAATATTTTAGCCATGAATCCTAACATTTTAAGGCACTTGGATACAGCTATAAACCTATCCAAGAGAACCATCTCTAAAGGCATTTTCCAAAAGACTTTCCTCTGACATCCATGGAAGTTATGCCTGGGTTCAGAAACAGAGAACAGGCCCACTGGTAGGAGTCTTTGTGGTTGAATCCCTGAATGACTCCAAGATTGTTTTACAATGTGCCGAATTCTGTGCTGCCTTAACAACTAAAATTTCACTCAAATGAAAAATGTTAGGAGTTCCTAGGCTGGACAGACATTTGAGTTGATTTTGTTGCATATAAGGAATTATTGTCAGATGAGGTATCAAAAGCTGGTTTTGACATCTTTGAAATTCTACATCCAGTAAAAGTTAATACTCCATGGACTGGCAGTAGGGATGTTTGAGTATAAACGATCAAGCATTTAACTGAGATGCGGATGCTTATCAGTTAACAGTGTCATTTATCCTCAGCAAAGCCTCTTCCCCGGGAACCAGACCGGTAAGTCCACTCAACGCCCAGGGAAGAAGAGGTTTCACTGTGGGCTGAGCACTATAAAGCTAAGCTGCTTTATATTTGCAGAGCCCATACATGGATAACCATGTGACTGCTTGAGATTTTCAGCAGTTACGTGGCTACCCCAATACATGATTTTTAACATCCCTACTAAATAATAATAATTACTTTTGTGCTTAACATCAGTATACGAAGACAAAAACTAACATATAACAAATGCTATCAAATTTATTTCCAGCTACAACCAGGACTCAGCCAGCTATCTAAATACTCATTCTTCCAAAAGAAACCACTTGTCGTCATGCATCTTTCTGGATCTATTATGCTAGCATCCTTTACATTGTATTCTTGTTTTAAGTAATTATACAAGTGGAAACAGATGAGAAAATATTCCTGTCCAAGGAGTATCAGCACTTGATGTACTCAAGCAGAGCAATCCAAGTCACATGGGTCATTAGTTATCATCATCTTCAATCGGCTCTCGCAAACCGTCGCTCTGACGACTTTTTCCAGTCATTTCCAACAAGGCCTGAGCCTCAGGGTCTGTATCCAGGATGCTCTTCTTTGTCTTAAATCAAAAAGATAGTTTGGAATGTCATCAGATAGGTCAGGTCACAATTAAATTAAGCTTGAATTTCCAGAAGCTGGTTGGTCGGTTGTATAGATTGTTAGGATGAAGGTGCATGCTTTTCTAAACACAGAACAGATTCACAATCACTTCATACCATCCCAGTGACATGAGACAGCTTTATATTGTCTTAGCAGGCCAGGTTACTGTTTATGGTTGCTTTGGGTCACAAACCAGTCACTACACTAGAGAGAAGATCAACTCTCTGGAGGTCGATCTTCTAGCATTCAATTTAGTGGGTTTAGTGTAGACCCCCCCGCCCCCCCAAATGAAACACTGAGGGCGGCTCCTACTGGCATTGTGTACTGTTTCTTCTGTGAGGCGTCAGGGAAGCTGACAGGAGCACATGCTCCCATTGGCCTCCTGCAGTTCAGACTCTGCGGTGGCTTAGCTTCAGGTAAGCCAAATCCAGCTGTGCATTTTGTGTAGCTGGATGATGTTCCTTAAGCTGACCTGCCGGAACAAGTGTAAACCAGGCCTCCAAGCACACTGGTTAATTTGACCCAATATTTTAAGTGCAGATATGAACTTTTAAGTGATTCAAATACAATTTGACAATCTTCCTGACAGAGTAGGTCTGTTTCTATTTACAGCTGTGTGCTCACTGTATAGTTCTTGAGGACATTTACATAATGCAAAAAGAAAATATCGGCTGCCTAAAATAGACACATTGACAGGCACAACTCAGGAAGACTTACTATAGAGGCCCCAGGCTGGCCTCAGGAACAGAAAAACTTGAACCTCTAGTCCGGCACTCTCAGGAACTAATGCGTACTGAACCAGAGAATTTGCCGGACCACAGAAGTCAATATTGTCGCAAGTGAGTGTCTCAAGGTTTGTTTTTTTTTTTTTTTTTTTTTTGCAGAGGGGAATAAATGAAACAATACAATGTTAATATATGATGGTACTGATAATATCCTACATAAGCCTATCCCAAGCCATGGGTTATCCTCTCTCTTCATAACAAAGTGTTGGTGTTACATAATTTTCCTGTGTTGGCACAAGGAAATAAGTAGATAAAGCATAAAAACCATGCTTACAATTAGTAACATTACCAGCACTTCCACTGCTTGCTGGGCTCTTAGAAGACATCTGCAGTAAATTAAAGCTAAATAACAACACAGAACACTGAGAGCCAGGACTGGCGGCTGTAAATAAAATTTATGGGACCATGGGAAACTTTGATAAGCAGACATCCAGCTAACAAAAACCATGGGCGGACCACGGATGTTGTACAACCCTGTCAATGCACATCTTAGGCAATAAGATCTTCCCCATTGTTCCTACTGAAACCAAGCCCCACAAAGACTTCCTGCATCTCCAACTAAATTATGGCTCTCTAGATCGCCTTCTCTCTAAGACCCCGCAATAATCCCACTCTCTCCTTGTAATTTACATGCTTCAACTATAGCTATATCTTTTAGAGACGTGTGTCTGTCTGAATCCATTTGTTCAAGAACCCCTCCAAAATGGGTAAAGTTAGGACCATCACATTTGGTATGCAGCTTTGTCTTATAACTTAAAGCCAGGCTGGGGTTTGGTTGTGCCAGGAAAATGGGATGTGCCTGGAATTTGATTGTTTTCCATCATATGAAAAGAGAGGGGGAGCTCTACTGCAGTGTGACCACTGGAGGCCGTCAACACCAGAAAGAAAGTGGCAGCTTGGGCCTGGCCTCGCCATCTTGCCGGTCACCGGCCCAGGTAACTGGCTCCCCTGCCCCAAACCCCTTCTCCCAGCCCTTGGCAACAACGCTGGACTGGGTGGGAGCCCTGTTGCCTCCCTCCCTGAGCACTGCCTGGGTCAGGCAGTCCAGCTCCCCTCTACCCCCCCTTTCCAAGAGCCGCAGGCTGCCCTCCAACACGGCTAGGCTGCCTGCATTCCCCACCACCCTCTAGGCCAGGCCCTGGGAACGCTGGGTAAGTCTTCTAGTAGAATTGTACCATTATTAAAAGGATTGCAATAGCACAGCCAATGTTTCATAGAGACAGCTACAGCAGTCGTGGTTTGCTTCATTGATGCCTCTTCTTCCAGTTGGCATATGTGTTTTAAGATTGCTGAAAGTACTTCGCTGCCATAGCCATGGGTGTTAAATGAGTAAAATGTGATTTCTCACAATATGGACAAAAAGCCAACCTATTTAAAAACATCTTAGAAATCTGTGAGAAATAGTCCCCTTCTATCTTTCCACACACAGGTTCATTTTGCCAACTTTTGAAACACCATAGTCACTTACCACTGAGCTTTCTGGGAGCTCTCCCACTGCCCACACCTCCATGCCATCCAGTGTGAAGTTTTCGTTAGCTGACAGCTGAGGGCTGTTGTAGGTGGTACATCGAGGTTTTGCTCTGCTGTGGCCCTTCCCATAGTCACTGTCTATCCAGAGCCCAAAGTAATCGTGCTGGCCACCCATGCCCTGTAGAGTTAAATAAGCACATTAAATATGTTTTACACACACACAAACCAGACACTGACCCAGGGCTGAGGGCTTTCCATTTTTGTGGCAAATTTGCAAAGCTAGTGAAATAAGGCATTTCAGATAAACCTGTTTACATACCCAAATTGAATCTCTGTGCATGCAATAACCTACCTTGCGTGTCTTGCAGGAGCATGACAGTTCTGCAGACACATCTGCTGTGCCTTGCCTGGAAATGTAACCTGCTATGCAGTCTAATGGCTATTGTTTGCTTGAAACAGGCCCATTTTAAGAACGCAATACCCACTGTAGCCAAGTCTTCCCATTTAAAGCAACAAGTAGAAGCTGATGTGGCTTTCTGTAAAGCAAGATTGTACAGGGATGCAACTTGGATGCAACAGGGATGCAAGATTGTACAGGGATGCAATGTTGACACGTTCAGTCTTAAAACATTTGCCTGCTTTGTTTAAAAGAACTGAAATCCATCATGGAGCTCTCCATGATGAGACCCTGCGTGGGGCTGAAACAGAGAACTTCTAAGGGGTAAGCACAGAGAGACAAGCTTAAACTTTTGAGCATCATCTGCAATTTCTTTGTGCCAGCCATGCATAAACTAGTAAAGAGAGTGGCAGTGAGAAAAGACTAAAGATGGTCATCTGGATCTTCATGCTTTAAATGTTGTGGACATGTCCACCAAATCTTCCAGCCAACAGTTTGGTGTGGCAGCATCTTGACGCTGCTGAATTTTGTTCCCAACCTAAGGATGGATTCTGCCCCTTAACTCCTCAAATCTTCACCCACACAAAGCCCAGTTACATGGGTTAGAAATGCATGAAATGGATTTTACTCTAAACAGCTTACTGTTTTCATACGAATATCAGCTGTAAATAGTCAGATAAACTGGCTTATCCACATAGCTACAGCTTTCATCTTCCTCTGAGTGAAGGTGTATTAAGGTAAGAAATCCTCATAATAAAAATGCTGAGCCAATACACAAGGTTAAAAAAAAGCCAATACAATTCCCTTAAGAATAACACCATATTCCCCCTCTTCCCCTTTTCCACCCCGCCTTCCCTTAAAAGTCCAGATTGAAGAATAAATAATACTCCAGACATCTAAAGTAGGTTGTACCCACGAAAGCTCATGATGCCATTTACATGTTTTGTTAGTCTGTAAGGTGCTGCTAGACCAGTGTTTCTTAAACTTTTTAAGACCGAGGAACACCAAACAATAATTTTTATGAGGAACACCAAAGATTTTTTTGTTGAACCCAAAAAAAAAAAAAAAAAGGGTCAGGGGAAAGTAATTGAGGGAAAAAAAGGCAGCCATTTTGAATTCTGTTGTTCTCGGTGGCACACCTCCAACTGCCTCGCAGCACACCAATGAGCCCTGGAACAAAGTTTAAGAAACATTGTGCTAGACTATTTGTTTAAGTTTTTCCAATTACAGACTCACTCGGCTACCCCTCTGAAGCTTTTGAGCATATACAATGTCTGCTTAAAAAGGCAATGAAAGAAATACAAACACAGACCAGCCATGAATCTGATTTCCAAACTGGCATGGCATAGTACTCACAAGTCCATTTGGTATCATTTGCTGCCCATGATTCAAGTACATGTAGTGGTCGTTATATCCAGTGTCCGTGTGCACCGCGAGAGAGGGAGAAACGGAAAACAAAAAGCACCTGTTGTCACCTGCAAATGGCAACAGAGTAAAGTGTCAGAGAGAAAACAATGGATGACAGTGTGACTTACTTCAGAGCAGCAAAACAGTTCAGAACAAGTGCTGATATGCCAGCAGAGTCAATATAGAGGCTTACTCCAGATTCAAAGCTAGAGTCTATTCTCTTACAACTGCGCAATATCCCCTGAAATCAACGGGACTGCATAGCTGTACGTGAGGGCATACTCTAGGAATCTGGGGTATGCCTGATTACAACGTAAGGACTGAACTACCCACAAAATATGCCTGGGTTCACCAACAGTCAGTTTTTCAACCCATTTAGTTAGACCACTGCAAACCCCGTATGTGTAGACACACTTGGTATTTACCATCTACAACTGGGATGTATCAGTAAAGCTTGATCAATGTAAACACACTTTTAGTTAAGTTTCATGCAGGCTTTGTACATAGAGAAGGCCTCGGGGTCTGGTGTTTCAGTGTTTACAACCACTCTTGTTGACACCAAGGATGTTAGGAGATGGGTAAGTTGCTAACGTTAGTTGACAGAATTTTAGCTCGCGCCGGGTCCGGGAGCTACCCCAACCACGGCTCTGAAGTTTAACTGTAAGAGCCGGGCAGACAGGCTACATTTAAATTCCAGAGCTGCAGCGGAAATAGGTCATGGACCCGCCGTGAGCCAGGGGTCCCAGCAAGCAGTCTCCCCTTACCCCCACACACGCTGCTGCCTCTGACAGACAGAGGCAGCAGCGCGGGGGGACAGGCAGCACCACAAAAGATGGTGCTGGGGGAAACTGGCTTTTAAGCTGGGGCTGGGAGCTAACCGTGCTGTGGCTCCCCCTGCTTATCGACTAGTCGAAAATTCCATCGATTATAGTTGATTGAACTAAATTTAACATCCCTGATCCCTCACTGACATCTGTACAAGCTAGGTGTAAAATGCCAACTAATCAGTATGCAGCACATTCTCTTTATCTTGCACAGAGATGTTTACACGCAGTACAAGACAGTGGTGAATCAGGCCTACATTTTCACAAATTAGGCCCAGTTCAGAGAAGTATGTGCTCAAGTAGGTTGCTGATTCAAGACGACTTCTACTACTACCCTCGGAGTGTAAGAAACTCAGCACAAACATGAAACGATGTCTTGGCCATATCTACACTGGAAGAGAAAGTCGACCTAAGACATGCAACGCCAGCTGGAGTTGACATAACTTAGGTTGAATTTCCGCAGTGTTCTCACTGTGGGAGGTCGAAAGGAGAAACTCTCCCATCCACTCCCCTTGCTCCTCATGACCCGGTGGAGTACTGGAGTCGACAGAAGTGCAATCAGCGGTTGACTTAGCAGGTCTTTACTAGACACTGGACTGACGCCCAGGAGATCGATCTCTGCAGCACTGATCTCCTGATAAGTAGGAACAAACCCTTTCATAGCATAATCCTGAACAGTTGGCAAGGGATCTAGACTGAAAGGTTAATTAACACCAAGAAGGTTTTAGAAATAAGTACTATGGAGTATATCAAGTAAATATATAACTTAGGGAGTTCTATCACTAAATGATAATGCTCAGCGGGGTAAGTTATCTTTTGAGTCAATGCCAACAGAGTTTCTACACTTGCACATCCATTTTCTCTGCAAAATTTCACACGGAGTCAATCAGATCAAATTGTGCTTGATTTAAGAGCTACCAGTTTAAAAGTGTTCCTTACAGTACAGTGTCAGGAATGTATATAACCTGCCAGCCATAACTGTTCTCTAAGGAGCAGATACTAAAATCAGTGGCAAGAAATCTCATCAGAAAATAATTGTGACAATGCATAAGGCAAGCTGCCTTTAAAAACAATATAACTTGGTGTAGTGGGGCTGTGCCTCCCCCCACCAGGAAGAGGAGGGAGAAAGCAGGCCAGAGGAACCCTGCACAATTAGAGAAGGGCTCATTAAGTGAGCTAGTCGGGAGATAGCTTGTTGGGGCCAGCAGGGGCCGTAAATATAAGGCTAATTGATGACGTAGAGGCCAGTCTCTCCCGGGTCCACTAGAGGGAAGAACTGGCTGCCTAGGAGCACCAGGGCTAGAGCAGTGCTGGACAGGGTAGCAGAACCAAAATTGCTCCTGGCAGGAAGGGCAGATAAGGTACTAAGGCGACAGGGGAAGTAGTCCATGGAAAAGAGACAGCAAAGGACTCTGAAGAGGGACAATGAGTGACTGCCTGCTAGAGGATCCCTAGATTAGGACCTGGAATAGTGGGCTGGCCTTTGTCCCCCCTTTCCTTTGCTCTACTTGCCCTGAGGGAAGTGGCCACCACAGACTGTAGTTTGCCCCTGGAGCCAGGGATAAGACAGGTGACTGCAACAGGCCATCAGCAGGCCTGGCAGAGGCCACCAAGGCAAGTGGCTGGACTTTACACTGTAGGTTCCTCCAAAAGGGGGAGGCACAGTCAGTGGGTTGTGCCCAGAAGATGATGCTGTGGTCCCAGGAGCAACGTGGGTCAAAGAGCAACAAAGACAGCAAAGTGGGAGTAATGGCAAGTGACACACCAAAGGAGGGCACTTGGTGGGAAGACTGAGCTAATTCCCAGGACAGCCAGCAGGAGGCACTGCGTTGGGGAGTCCACCACTTTACAGTTGGCCATTTAAAATTCTTCAAATCATCTCCTCAGCTTCCGACCAACCCAAAGGTACTGACTAACCCACGTGATTAACTGGCATGCACTATATTTCACAAAACTAACCTGCTGGAGTGAAATACAAAAATCATATTAATCTTTGATATTTTTTTCTTCAGTTGCTTCTTTAAAAACTAAAATTTCCTGCTTCCCAAGTTTTGTAGAGGGAAAACAGAAGGTTCAGCTAGCCCGAGTGAGAGCTTTTAGATTCAAGAGAAACCCTTTTATTGTATTTTGAACAGGACCATAAATGTCCATCCATCCATATGCAGGAATATCCATTGGTTAGATTTCAACATACTGAGATAAGTTCTGCTAAGCTCCAGCAATGTAAATCTAGAGTCATTCCAGTGCAACAGAGCAGAATTTGGCCATGTGCACTAGGGATGTCAATGTGTAGATGACTACATGATTAACCAATAAGCCTGGGCTTATCGGTTAATCTTGTTGATTGCACACACTCCCCCCACTTGCTGCCTCTGTATTAGAGGCAGCAAGGCTGGGGGGAGCAGGAGCTGTTGCTGGTGAGGAGCTGGCTCAAAAGTTCCCCATGAGCATTGGATCAGCCTGCTCCCACACCCTTCCAAGGGTGAAGGGGATGGGCAGCGGCCCATATGCGCACAGAGCTGGCTGTCAAGCAGGCTCCCCATGCGTGCCAGCTCTGCGGACCTGCCTCCCTCCCCCCTTGCTGTCTCCTACAGAGGCAGCAGTGCGGGGTAGCAGAGGCTCCCTGGGAGTGGGGTCGGAATGCACTGGCTGCCAGCCCTACCCCCTGGGAATTATGGAATAGTCATGTAGTGGCTAAAATTTCATGCAGTTACATGACTATCTAACAACACTAGTGTGTGTATATATTGGAACATATTTCACTATGCAGAGCAGTGGTTCTCAAAATGTAGGTCAGGACACCAAAGTACATTGCAACCAATGTTCCCTCTAATTTTTTCCATCCATGTGGAATACATTTTGCTATGTGCACTAAGGCAAATGCAGATGTGCACCACCCGTAGAAATTCACGCTGCCGGCTGTGGAGCTCTGCTAATCAGCTAGGTGGCTTCTGAATCTCTCCGGGGTGGTCAGCGCACACTTTACAAGGAACACAGGTTACAGACCCATTTTAATGCCGTCACTAGGGCTGGTGTTAGACTTGCTGGGGCCTGAGACACAAGACAAAGCCTGAGTCCCACTGCACAGGACCAAAGCTGAAGTTCTCAGGCCTGAGGCAAAGGAGCTCATGCTTTAGCTTTGGCTTTCCTGTCTGGGGTGGTCCAGGCTTCATTTCCCCCCTCCTTGTGGTTGTGTAGTAATGTTTGTTGCCAGAATGGGGTTGCGGTGTCATGACGATTAAGAACCCCTGATATAGACCAACAGCTGAACAAATGTAAGACTGCCATCTAGTGGACTCTTATTTTAATCTACTGAATAATGAAGCTTGCTGGACCATGTTCTTCTCTCAATTACACCAAGGGAGATCCAGTGAATAGAACTGAAAAGAGAATTTATTCAGGGCATTTGTTCTGTGCTCAGTATGTCCTAGTGATTTAAAAATGGTCAATGAATAACAAACTATACGCAATCACCAGTAACGGGTCTGAGTTTGCAGTAGAGCAGAAGGACTAGCCAGGTTTTAACCAATATACAGAATTACAATTTCATTCTGAATGTAAGAAAGAAAGCATCTCCTACACTTTAGGCATATGTGTTATCCCAGTGAAACTAGTGAGTTCAGGAAGTGGGCATAGAAAGTTATTTCTGCTGAACAACATGAAAAGCAACAGATACCAGGAACCACCCCTCAACAACCCTAGCGGCTACATTTTGCTTTTGTTAGAACAAGGATGGGAAACCTCAGGCCCAGGATGCTGTCTCCGCTTGATGAAGTGTTCAGTAATACATGCCCTGGTGCTACTCTAAACTATGGGATTTTTGCAGAAAAATAAAGAGATTCTTACCTTGAAACTGTGGTTTAACTTCCCATGACTGTGATGCAAACCCACCAAAGATATAGCCATCCATGTCCTTCAAGACCAATATACAGGGACCCTTGTTTATGATGTGCCCACACAGCTGTGAAAAACTTTCTCCATGAACCCGAGAAGAAAACAGAAGCCTCCACTTGTGCTGTAGCTCCGAAGGCAGGTGGGAGTTGATGAATATGATGGATGGGATGTCAAGGAGACTAACAAATTCTCCTCCTTTGGTTCCCTTGCACTTTGGGACCAAACTGACTATGTCTTTAGCCTGATCTGGGAGTGAATGCAGGACAAGAAGCCCCTGTCTGATGATAACGCCGAGGAAAGCAGAGATCTGCGGAACTTGGAACACCCAATTCTCAATGGTACTTTGATCACATATGGCATCCATGAGATGAGATCCTGCGAGTTTCTTCCCATCTACATAATGAACACATTAACACAAGATAGCTGGTACATTTCTCACAAGGGATCTGCAAAGATGCTTATAGCCCCCAAGTCTACATCTTAAGGACTAAGACCTATGGTGAGAACAAGGAACTGGACTTGAGGACCTCTTGAGGACCTTGCCGGTTCCAGCATTCTGTGATCTTTCCCCAAGTATATGATTATTTGCCTTATTTGAACAAATCTTAAACTGCATCTGGAAGGAGCTAATACAGGTTGTACCTCCCTAAGCCAGGACTCTCTGGTCCAGCAGTACCACTGATGCTCCTGGGCCAGATAGCCCAGGGACAGGGATGCCAATGGCGGCCCAGGAGCCCTGCAGTAGGGAGCTCAGCTGGCACAGCCATGAGTCCCACTGCAGGGGCTCAGGAGGTGCAGGGAGCCCCACGGCAAGAGGGTCAGAAGTCTCGGGGCAGAGACATCTGTCTGCATCGCCAGGAGCCCTGAGGTTGAGGGGTCCGGCCAGAGTCAGCAGCACAGTCAGCTGAAGGTAGGGCAGCCAGGGTAGGAAGCAGAGCTGGTGGGAAGTTGGGAGGCCGGTGGCAGGGACTTCACCTGGCCTGGAAAATTCTCATTCATCCAGCAGATGCAAAGGCAGCCATGCAAGGATATAGATGCACCAAAACATCAGCATAAGCCAAGTAATTCTACCAGGGTGACGAGGTAAAACAAGTAGTTATAAATTTGCATGACTTCAAATGAGACTGAATTGGAAATTGACAATATCTTTTCCTTATTTTTTTCCTTCTCTTTCCTTCCCCATCCCCTCTCTTTCACTGCTATTTATTTGTACCCTGGACCCCTTACTTCATTCATCTGAATAAGTGGGTTGTGCCCACAAAAGCTCATGATACCAGCTACGTTTTTTGTTAGTCTCTAAGGTGCTACAGGACGATTTGCTGTTTTTTTCAGTTAGGGTGCATCTACACTGAAAATAAGTTACGCTAGTTGCACTACACAAATTGCATATCTTATTTTGAATCAATTTTGAAATCTGAAATTTGGGGCATCTACACAGCACCAAATTTCAAAATAACGTGCTATTCTGAGACATCTCGAGGGTTACTGGGGTACCAAAACAAGTGTAAAGTAATGCACATCGGGAAAAATAACCCCAACTCTAGGTACAGTATGATGGGGGCTAATTTGGCTATGACAAATCAGGAAAGAGATCTTGGGAGTTATCGTGGACAGTTCTCTGAAAACTTGCACATAGTGTGCAGCGGCGGTCAAAATGGCAAATAGGATGCTAGGAATTATTAAGAAAGGGATAGAAAATAAGACACAGAATATCTTACTGCCCCTGTATAAAACTATGGTACGCCCACATCTTGAATACCGTGTACAGATGTGGTCTCCTCACCTCAAAAAAGATAATTTTGGCCTTGGAAAGGGTTCAGAAAAGGGCAACTAAAATGATTAGGGGCTTGGAACGGGTCCCATATGAGGAGAGGTTAAAGCGACTGGGACTTTTCAGCTTAGAAAAGAGGAGACGGGGGGGGGGGGGGATATGATAGAGGTCTATAAAATCATGAGTGGTGTGGAGAAGGCGGATAAAGAAAAGTTATTTATTGGTTCCCATAACAGAAGAACTAGAGGACACCAAATGAAATTAATGGGTAGCAGGTTTAAAACTAATAAAAGAAGGTTCTTCTTTACACAACCTGTGGAACTCCTGGCCAGAGGAGGCTGTGAAGGCTAGGACTATAACAGAGTTTAAAGAGAAGCTAGATAATTTCATGGAGGTTAGATCCATAAAAGGCTATTAGCCAGGGGATAGAATTGGTGTCCTTGGCTTCTGTTTGTCAGAGGCTGGAGAGGGATGGCAGGAGACAAATCGCTTGATCATTGTCTTCAGTCCACCCTCTCTGGGGCAGCTGGTGCTGGCCACTGTCGGCAGACAGGATACTGGGCTTGATGGACCTTTGGTGTGACCCAGTACGGCCGTTCTTATGTTCTTATGTTCAAAACAGCGCGCCCATTATT
Source organism: Pelodiscus sinensis (assembly GCF_052426305.1). NCBI lineage: Eukaryota > Metazoa > Chordata > Testudines > Trionychidae > Pelodiscus > Pelodiscus sinensis. Next base: position 43,371,668 of record NC_143063.1, read on the forward strand.
TCGAAAAATATTTCGAAATAACGGGCGACTTGTGTAGACATGGAGTAGCTATTTCGGGATACCTCCAGTATCCCAAAATAGCCATGCAGTGTAGATGGACCCTTACAGACTAACACAGCTACCCCTCTGAGACTTGCAAGAACAGCTGACTCTGAACAGATCTGTACCATTTTGACATAATTTATTGCAGTATTTTTGCTGCTTACCTTGAAGTTTCAGTTCCGATAACAGCTGAGAAGCCAGAGCCTTTACTCCCCTGGCAGGATCTTGAGTCTTCTCCGGATTCCAGCCTGCCAGCAGATTCCTGTAGCTCAGCACATGAACTACAGAGGTGATCAGATCCTCTGTGAACTTCAAGGGCATCATATTACCATAACTACCTTAATTCCATATTTCAAAGAAAACTGCCAAGAACTTCACAGAGCACCCCACACTGTGGCCCCCAAGGACATCGATCAGTGTTTATCACAGTGGTCTGGGCGATCTGCACGGTTTTGCTAGATGTAAATATTATAAATAATATCTGCTATAGTTCAGTGTCACAAATACTCAGAGTTCTCTTTTGTTCAGCACGCTTCCCCCCAAGGATCTCCGGTATAAACCTTAATTCTCCATCATGCTTCCATGATTTAATAACGATTAAACAAGCTGTACATATGGGTAAACTGGGAAGAAACAGAGGGCCAGATTGTAAATTACACTGCCTGCCTCATCCTTTTCAGTTTGTGCAGCCTGTTCTCCCTTTGAGCTACTCTGCACCTCTTTTGGGGGTGTGAACCTTGAGTGTGCCTCGAAGGAGCAGGCCATATTAGGGATGTTAAAAAGAGAGTAATCAGCTAATTGTGTAGTCGACCACATTTCTATCGATTAGTTGATAGGGTTAGAAGCCTCCGGGAACTACCCCCCTCTGCGGCTATGCAGTTTAAATGTAGTAAGAGCTGGGCACACAAGCAGCCAGGCTCCTACTTCATTTAAACTGCACAGCCACAGTGGGGGTAGCTCCTGGATCTGGCGCAAGCCAGGACTGAGTCAGGCTGGTTCGGTCTCGGCTCGCGCCGGGTCCAGCAGCCAAACCCAAAGGTAGCAAAACAGGCTGGGCAAGCCCGATGCAGCATCCCAGCACCCCACCCTCCGCCTTTCTGTCCGGGCCCTGGCAGCTGGGGGGATCCTCAGCAAGTGCCTGCCCGCTGGGCACATCCTGGAGCCAGGAGAGAAAGCTGAAGGACTGTGGGCTGTCTGGATAGGCTCCGGGAAGGCAGCACTAGGTCGGCAGAGGGGCGCCTTGCTGGAACGAAGCCAACGCTATTTATTTCCCTAGGAGGGTGGGGAAGCACTGGTTTGGGTTCCCTAGGGAGGGGGTGGAGTTTCCATCCCTAGAGGTTTTTAAGTCCCAGTTTGACAAAGCCCTGGCTGGGACGGTTTAGTTGGGGTTGGCTCTGCTTTGGGCAGGGGGGCTGGACTTGATGGCTTCCTGAGGTCTCTTCCAGCCCTAGGATTCTACGATTCTATTTCGGAACGAGGGCTTCCCATCACACGGAGGCTGCACATTGGCTGCCCGACACATTGAGTAGCAGCTCCCAGGCACCATGCAGGCTGGGAACAGCGTTACTCCTCATGTAAAGCAGGACTACAGAATTCAAATTTCGTTGCTCCTTATTCCAGAATAATAGGCTTGGTAGTGTGGACGCATCACTTAGAAAATTGACTTTGGGGGGCTAATTTCGGACTAAGGGCCTTATGTAGCCCAGGCCTAAGGTGCCACCAGACTACTCATTGGCTGTGTCTAGACTGGCAAGTTTTTCCGGGAAATCAGCCGCTTTTCCGGAAAAACTTGCCATCTGTCTACACTGGCCACTTGAATTTCCAGAAAAGCACTGACGATCTCATGTAAGATCGTCAGTGCTTTTCCGGAAATACTATGCTGCTCCTGTTCGGGCAAAAGTTTTTTTCCGAAAGACTTTTGCGCAAAAGGGCTAGTGTAGACAGCACAGTACTGTTTTCCGCAAAAAAGCCCCAATCGCGAAAATGGCGATCGGGGCTTTTTTGCGGAAAACCGCGTCTAGATTGGCCACGGACGCTTTTCCGCAAAATGTGCTTTTGCAGAAAAGCATCCTGCCATTCTAGACACGCTTTTCCGAAAATGCTTTTAACGGAAAAGTTTTCCATTAAAAGCATTTTCGGAAAATCATGCCCGTGTAGACGTAGCCATTGGTTTTAAAGTTACAGGCTAACACGGTTACCCCTCTGAGACTACCTCCCCAGAACATTTATGAAAACAAAACCCAAAGACACACACATGAGTTTTTTTCCTTTACCTCTTGGATTTGTTTTCCCACCACAGGCCCTTCAGTGCTAGATATCATTCTCATTATTATGCCGCTCTTTTCCTCTGCATTGCCTTTCAAAAGGGCGGACATAAAAATAACGAACTGCTCCTTAACAATCTGTTCACTTGAGCCAGGTGACTTCCCAGTCAGGTCAACACAATTCATTCCACTGTAGAGCCGAACGGTCATTTGCGCTGGCAATGCTTCCTGGACATGGGCCTGCCAGAGACAGAAGCGTTAAGGACAGATTTTTAATGAAGAAGAACAAGATATCTATATCCAGCTAAATCAGTCCAGCTACCCTATGCCTAGGTGTACTGAGGAGGGGCAATCAGTTTCTAATATCTAACTTTTTATATATATAGTAGAGTAAAACCCTCATAGAGGATCAAGCCAAGAAAGACAGCATCATATTTGCATATGAAGGCTAATCTCTGTAGAACAAAGACCTGAATGGGCCATTATTATAAAACCAGCTTTCCTTAGGATCAACACCCAATTGACACCAAAAGCTAAGTATGGGACACTTCCAGCCCACTCAATTAGCCTCATTAGCACCAGCACTACAATTGACAAGCACCTCTCTCTCCCCCTCCCACCCAACCTTCTTTTTCTGTTATAAGTTGTGAGGGTCCCCCCTTTTCTCTTCACTCTGCTCATCTGATGACGTAGGTTTTGCCCACGAAAGCTCATGATACTCTCTCTATATTTTTGTTAATCTCTAAGGTACCACGGGACTACTGGTTTTTAAAGTTACTGACTAACATGGCTAACCCTCTGGGACTACTGGAAACTCTGGGGATCCTATGAAGTCATTGATGATGATGTTGATGGGGACCACCTCTTTCAGACGTGATCCTCTATGAAGGTTTTACTCAAATACAGGGTTGGGGAACCTTAGGCTGGGGGCTGGCTGTGGCAACCTGCTTGTTTGGATTTGGCCCCCAAGGCTTAGGTCTCCCCCTGCCAAGCACTGGGGAGCTCACTCTGGCGCTCCAGCCCCCACAGGGTTGGAGCACACAACATCTACTAGCCTGGGCCCCCTGAGCCCTGGTGTGCAATGGGAATGTGAGGAGTGTCTTTCTCCTCCTCAGTCGGGAGTCATGTCATTAAGGGTCTGTTTTATTTTTTTGCTTCTTACTTGTGTGCGGCCGCCGACCCAAAAAAGGTTCCCCACCCCGCTCTAATATATATAAAACGTTAGATATTCTGAAGAGAACTAATTACATTACATTACAAGGCTCTCTTGAGAAGACACAAAATAGCAATGCCTATTTTATCCCTCATCACATCCATTCATTATTATTTGTACGATAGTAACATCTAAAACCTTGGGCTAACGTCGAGTTAAAATACCCAACTTCAGCTACATTAATTGCGTAGCTGAAGTTGAAGTAGCTTAACTCAGCTTCAGACTCTGTCTATCCAGCAGGAAGCTGAAGGAAGAGCTCTCTTCCTTCTACTTCCCTTACTCCTCGTGAAATGAGGGTTACAGAAGTCGGAGTAAAAAAAACCCATTATTTCACAATTATTTTGAAATAATGGACTTGCTGTGTAGATGCGCACTCTTATTTCAAACGTGAGTTATTTTGAAATAAGCATGCAGTGTGGACATAACTGAAGTGTGCTAGGCAGTGTAAAACTGGGAATAACAGTAGCTGTCCCAAACAACCTTAGGACAGATTTTTAAAGGAAGGTAGGTGCTTTTGAAAAAAAAAATCACTCTGGGCAGCTCTCTCTTCATTTTTAGGTGTTAAATACCTTTTAAAAACTGGCCCTCACAATGTAAGAGTAGTTCTACACCCGTTGTAGCATGTGGAGTAAAACATTGCACACTCAGCTAGCATGGGTTTAAAGTAGAGAGGTAAGAGCTTATTGGTTACCAAAAAGGTTACACATGGCTCCCCGTCCAGCGCCCGGGGAGCCGCCCCACACTGCTGCCTCTGTATCCCGCCTGCTGCCATTTTCAGCGGCTACACAGTTAGCAATCTAGACACATTTTAACACCCCTAGTTTAAAGAGCGGTGTAGGTGGTGAGGTGCGGCTTAGGCAAGCAGAGCAGAAGCACACGAAAACCTTAGGGCAGATACCCTACGTGACTCTCTTCAGGCCACATCTGCACTGCTATTACTAGCGGTGAACTGTTCCTCTGATTCCTCCCTCCAATGCCATTCCCCATCACAGGGAACGATTCTGGCAGTGGGGAGAGGCTCTAGCAGAGGAGAGGCCGTAGGGAAAGGCTCCAGGCAGGCAGAGGTGCTGGAACAATTTTTTAACAGCGGGAGTGCGGAGAGCTGTTGAACCCAACTGGCAACCCTGTCTAGAATGGAAACCACTTCAAGCTAGGAGCGCCCTGCTGCTAGAGGCTGCCCCAGCTGCTTCCTCCTGCCAGAGCCTTTCACTATTGCAAGGAGCTAGACCTCTCCTAAATGCCACCCCCAGTGTGAAGGGTAGCTAGGAAAACAGAGGCACTGCTGTTCACAGAGTAAATTAGTGGAAGAGCTGGGAAGATAACTAGATCCCTGCTTGACTGCGGATTTCTGCTTCATATCTGCGAACAGTGGAGTGAGGATACCTGCACAGAACTCTCCCCACACACCCTCTGTCAGGTGGGGAGGCCAGGGCAGGACACACATGGCTGCGTCCTAAATCTCTGCGCAAGAGGGGCCAAGTGCTGGACCTGCCTGGTCCTCCTCCTCCACACAACCCAGTGAACACTGACCTGCAGATCCCCAGTCCCAGGTTCTGCTGCTCCTTACCCCCAATCCCTTCTTTCATGCTGTCTGCCCCTTCCCTACACAACCCTACACCCTCCAAGCTCATCTGTGCTCTCTCCCCATTCCCTCCAGAATTGTTGTGCAGATACAAGTAAAATCCAGATTGCGGATTACGGAGCAGATGAGGAGTTGAGCCTGGCAGATGCAGATGCAGATCCATTTTTGTATCAGCGCAGGGCAGTCTAAAGGTAACTGAGGTCTCTTGGATCCCAGTCCAGTATCCTACTCATTGAACCATGAGCCCCTTTTCACTGAGCCCTTATTTACCTGATCCTGTTATGCAGTGTACATTAAAAAAAAATTAATATGATTTCATTTGACTGCTGTCACACTAAAGTTGTCAAATGCTACAAAAATATTTTTCCTCCTTTTACTTGATTAGAAAATTAATGCAACATTAATCACTGAGTATAATCTATGTTAATTTGCTAAAACAGACAGCCATGGCTTAATCAGGCAAAATTAAATGTTCTCACTTCAGTACAAGGGTGAAGATTAGTGGCAATAAGTTCAGTCAAGAATGATATAACCAAACATGAATCTAATTATACTACCACTTGCCAAGAAATTCTGTAAACAAAAACACACCCATAAATTCTGCGTAAGAGAAATAGTCTCTACATTTTGTTGCTTTTTGCAAAACATATTAATATTGCTGCTAAAATACTTCAGAATCAGACTTGTTCTGTTGGATGCAGTTGAAGAGATACTGAGTACAAATAAATCTCAGTTTTAAGTAATCTTGAACTGTAAGAAAAAAATTATGTCTCCTCCTGCCCCCCAAATATATTTAATATGCAATTAAAATGAAATAACAGTGAAAATTAACTACTCATGAATCTCTATTTCCTCTCTAAAATAAGATTCAATAAATTACATTAGACATATTAAGCATGATAGATCTTGCCTTTAACATTGCTAGGGTCACAGCTTTTCTGGCAGCTTTTCCAGTCTTTACTCCTCCTGATCCATCCAACCTAGCTAAGGTATCAAATACTCCATCGATGTCTGCTTGCTCCTCAGGAAGAAACCTTGACAGGTGGTTCTCATAACAGCCGCTTTCAACATTTCCCATCTTTTCAAAAAAGTGATGGAATCCTATTAGGAAGAAGAAAGGGAAAAAGAAGGATAAAAGCATGGGAAAAACAAGTCAGTGGGGAGAAGAGGGGAGGCCCTCAACACGGAAGAGAAAAAACTCCTCACATATATGTGCAAGTTTTGTAAAAGGGAAAGAGGGAATCATACAACATCGTCATTAGGACTCCGTGAAAAGAGAGACTGACCACAGACAAATGTGAACAGTAAAAATGATTTTAAAAAACCAATATGTGGTGTAAGTTACACAATGAGTCCATCCTTTCTATCAATATAAACATCATTTGAGGGTTATCAAATGGAAAAATCAATATGATTTAATGATTAAATTAGCTTCAACAGAGTTAATGTGAAGCTGTCAGTTGGAATACATCAGTAAAGGCAAGGGAACAAGCTAGTTATGGAATCTTTATGATGGTTTCTGCTATTTCTTTCTGAGGGGGTTATGGACTGAAGCCGGTTCTGCCATTAGTATGTGACGGGGGGAAAAAAAAAAAACATCGGTCATAGGTAGAGTCTCCAAGAAGAACAGATGGTAATTTTCTTCTATAGTCTGACTTCCTAAGTCATTCAAACAACAGCCACGGAAAATGACATGACAGAACTACAGTAAAATTCCAGTGGTCCGGCATCCAGTGGTCCGGCACTCCTGCTAGTCCGGCACCACCTGGAACCCAGAAGTGCTCCAGGCAGCCAGACAATTGGAGCTGCTCTGCCTCGGGCTTCCCGGAGTCAGCCACTGGTCAGTTTCAGCAGCGGCTGACTTGGGGAAGTCTGGGGCAGAGCAGCTGGGGTGCTGCCGGGTTGTCCCGCAGTGCCGAGAGGCGGCGCTACAGGACCAACCCAGCACCCCAGCTGCTCTGCCCCGGGCTCCCGGAGTCAGCCGCTGGTCAGTTTCAGCAGCAGCTGACCTGGGGACATCTCGGGGCAGAGCAGCTACGGTGCTGCTGGGTTGGTCCCGCAGGGCCGCCCTCCCCCTACCCCCACCCCACCCCACCCCAGACCTCTCATAGCCCCCCCTTGTGATAGTCTGGCATATCTGATAATCCGGCACCCCCTGGGTCCTAAAGGTGCCGTATTATTGGAAGTTTACTGTATTATGTTAAACAATGGCCCTGTTCTGTATTCAGTAGACTCTCCAATATTCCCATGAGTCCCCATACTATTTAGGTAGGTAACCTGCTTGACAATATCCTAACCAGAGATGTTAAAAAGCGGTTAATTAGGTAACCATGTAACCGCTGAAGATTTTAGCGGTTACACGCCACTGGCTCTGCAGCATAGGGCTTACAGTGCTGAGCCCGCTCCCCGCGGACAAAGGCTGCTCAGGCATCCTATGCCGGAGAAGCTAGGTACGTTAGCTAGGTAACCGAGGAAAAATTGAGAAGACATACAATAGAAAACTCTCCATGGCTACAACAGAACTGATGAGGTTCCTCCTTATGGTGAGCACAAGAGAGGTAGGACCACACGGAGGGGTCTGTGCAAGAGTTCATATGGGAGAAGCAAAGTGACTCGTGTCCCTAAAAAGATGCTGGTTGGACTGCTGCCTTGGTGCTGGGGTCACTGTGCAGGCACCCCTGCAGAATGAAGGCTTTTCAGAAAACCCAACAAACCCCAAGTCAGCAGCTGTTGGGTCAAGGACCCTTCTCTAAGCACTAAGCAGATCCTCTAGCCTCTCCTGCCTGTGAGTGGCAGGGGTGGCGTGTGCCAGCCCTGTGGGGCTACTGAGCTTGGAAGAGGGTTTCTTGCCCATCACGACCCTTCCCTGCAGATCTCCCTGTGCATAGCCTCATCATTGGGATTCTGAGCAACAGCATTACTCAGCCCTACAGAAGCACTCAAGAGTTTCCAACAGATTTGCCATCCTCTCCCAACACTGCTGTCCTCACACTGAGGCCTCCCCTGGGTGCAGGCTGCATGACTAGGGATCTGAGCGACTAGACGACTACCGGATAAGCACATACTTATTGGGTAGTCGAGTCACTACTTGACTAGTCACTTCCCCCCATCTTGCTGCCTCTGTATGAGTCGCTTCCCCCCACCTTGCTGCCTCTATATGAGTCGCTTCCCCCCACCTTGCTGCCTCCGTATGAGTCGCTTCCCCCCACCTTGCTGCCTCTGTATGAGGCAGCAAGCAGGGGAGTAGGAGCTGATACTGAGGGGAGCCAGCTTAAAAGCTGGTTCCCCCCAACACCATCTCTGTGGGGAGGGGAGACGGGAGGCAGAGGCGCAGCAGGGAAACAGCAGCAGTCCCCACTCACCCCAGGTTCCCCACTCCGCCACTGCCTTTGAAATGGTAGCAAGTGCCCTACTTGAGTCCCCGCTTACTCTGGGATCCCCACTATGCCTCTGCCTTTTAAAAGGTAGAGGCATAGCCGGGATAGCAAGTGCCCCACCTCTTATCGACTAACCGAATGGAAATTCCAATGACTACTCGATTAGCCAATTAATCGAAATTTAACATCCCTATGTATGAACCCAGCTGAGGGTAGCACCCTCCACTGTCCAGCCATCATCTCTGAGTTTCCTGCCGGCTCTTAATAGATTTAAAAATTAAAGGCACAGCGGGGGGGACCTGAAGCAAGCCGGAACAGCTGATTCCCAGTTCACACTGGGTCCCCCTGCTGCACTCCAGTCTTTTTACATTTAGTTGATTAAACTAAATTTAACACCCCTACCTCTCACACTCCAAACTCCTCAGCCCCAACCTGGAGTCCCCTCCTGCAGACCAATCCCTTCATCCCTGGCTCCATCCAGAACCCACCTCTCCCGCCACAGCCCTCAATTCCTACCACAACCCAACTCCCTCCCCCAGCCTGATGAATGTGATGGAAGGAGGGAGAGGGAGAGAGAGAGAGAGAGAGAGAGGGAGGATTGAATAGGCAGGGCTGGCGCCCTGGAGAAAGGGAAGGGCATAGGCATGTCCTCAGGAAAGGGGTACAGCAGGAGGAGGGCAAGGATGTTTGGCTCCCACCCTTCTGTCTTGACTGGTAGCAACACTGCAGGGGGCCTTCCCAGCTGCCTCGACCTGCTCAATGCGGCCGCAGCACCTATGGGGACCCCTCCCACTTTTGCTCCCTGGGCTGAGCAACCATGCACAGAGCAGGGCCCGCGGCCAGCCACTGTCCCACAGCCTCCCCAAACTCCGGCCACAGATGGGGGGAAGGAGGCAGTGCTGTGAGAGGGAGCCATGTGGGGTAGGGAGCACTCCGTGCAGAGGCATTATCTGAAGGTGGGGATGCAGGGGGGAGAGAGAGAGAGAGACAGATCGCCCTTATAGCCCCTTCCTCTAAGCCTGTTCCTCCCAACCCAAGCCACCGGCTCTCAGTGACTAGCTACCCCCTCACAGAGACTCTGCACCCTCCCCCCGCCATTTCCTTCTTAAGTCTTGCAGGGTGGAGGATAGCAACTGCTCCCGCAGGGAGGGATGTTGTGGAGAGCGTAGGTGGTGCGTTGCCAGCACAACCTGTTACTGCTGCAGGGGTCACTGCCCAGAACAGAGTGAACTTTCCTGCCATTGGCTGGTAACACGTATCCGTATGACAAGCGAATCATATCTAAATAATATTTCAGTCCCTGGGTTTATTGAAATAGTCCTGTAGGATCTCTCGGATAATGGCAGAGAAAACTTATGGCCCTTACAATGTGGTGGGGTGAGTCTCCTGCACTCGCTTCTGGTTAAGCAAAACGGCCTCATTACCTAATATTTCTAACCACTGTCCTTTGTGTCTCTTTAATCACTTGGCTAATTGTTTAGAAAACAAACAGAGCCTCTCTAGCAGCCAGAGAAAACTAGCTGTAAAAGATATTTGATCTTTGGTGCTTCACTAGCTTTCTAGAACCTCCCTCCAAATCTCCGTGAAGTTAACACTGCTGTTAAAGAAACTGTTAGGTGTAGAACTGAAAACAAAAGTTGTTTACGGAACACAATTACACAGCCAATGCTAACCTAATCCAGAAGTTTAAGATTGTGTGATTAGAGAGTTAGAAACCCTACTTCTAGTGGACGCGAGCAGGTGAGAAAGGCTCAGAGTGTTATCTGTAAACATCGTTAAAAGTCAATCTCATTGGGCACCCGCAAAGAGCCAACTTCCGTGGATGAAGATCAAAATTCACAGAAGGGCAAAGTCAGCAAAATGCTGCTTGAGAACTTACTAGAGTTTGATGTAGGAATATTTTTGTGTCTTAATGTTGACATTGTGTGTTTTAATGGTTTGAAAGCCGGGACGTTGTGATTCTCGACACTTGTTGTCATTAAAGAGTTATGGCCTCCCGTCCCCCAACACTATACAACTGTAAACATTTGAAATTGATTAAAAAAAAATTAAAAACTGAAAAGTATCACTGAGAGAGCAATATTTTGCCAGTCCTAGAGAAGCACCTTCAAGCTCCTGGCCAATAATTCCTGCCTCCCAGGGACAGGGATATTAACCACCCTCATTCATGCAATAAATTCTCCCTTTCTTATTGGCAACTTAGGGTATTGCTAAGGCATCGGCCACCACAGCAGCCAGGGGCTAACATCTAGGGCCCCCCAACATGAATATTAATGAGCCAATCTCAGTAATATTAATAATTAGTCATAGCTATACACATGCCAACTAATTAAATGAACAGACAGGCTTATGAATACAGGCAGTCCCCGGGTTACGTACAAGATAGGGACTGTAGGTTTGTTCTTAAGTTGAATCTGTATGTAAGTCGGAACTGGCATCCAGATTCAACCGCTGCTGAAACTGACCGCCAGTTCTGACTTACATACAGATTCAACTTAAGAACCCCAAGTCAGCTGCAGCTGAAACTGATCAGCCGCTGATTCCAGGAAGCCCGGGGCAGAGCAACTGTGCCTCGGGCTTCCTGTAGTCAGCGCTGGTCAGTTTCAGCAACAGCTGACTTGGGGACGCCTGGGGCAGAGCAGCTGGGGACCGTCTCCAGCAGACCAGGGGCACCGCGAGCAAACCCGCAGCCGTGGCGGGGTCCCACGCTTCTGAGGCTTTGCTCTGGCAAAGCCTCAGAAGGGGGGGAACACGCCGCTGCTGCGGCTTTGCTCGCGGTGCCCCTGGTCTGCTGGAGACGGTCCCCAGCAGCGTAGGGACACCGGGAGCAGCTTTTCTCGCCCCGGAGTTCGAGGTGGCTGACTGCTGCCTGTGAGCTCCGGGGCAAGAAAGCCCCGTTCGTAAGTGTGGATCCGACGTAAGTCGGATCCGCGTAAGTCGGGGACTGCCTGTATCATAGAATCATAGGACTGGAAGGGACCTTGAGAGGTCATCTAGTCCAGTCCCCTGCAACAATGACAGGAGGACTAAGTATAATCTAGACCAGTGGTGGGCAAACTGCAGCACACAGGCCGTAGGCAGCCCCTCAGGGTAATCTCATTGTGGGACGTGAGACATTTTGTTGACCTTGACCGTCCAGAGATCCCACTCTCCCCTCAGCTCTCAGTGGGCTCTCTCTCCCTGGCCCATGGGAGCTGTGGGAAGCGGCATCTGCAGGCAAAGAGGCAGCACAAACATGTTGGCTGCTGCTTCCCACAGCTCCCATTGGCTGGGACTAAGGATGTTAAGTATTGGGTAATATACTAATCAAATAGTGGATGCATTTTTGGAAGTCCCCAGCTGATCCCAGGCTCCTCCCGGCGCTGCTGCTTTGAAATGCTGCAAGGAGCCTGATGCTGGGCTCCCCGTGGCATTTCAAAGCGGCAGCACCCCATGGAGTACCCAGCTGATCCCAGGCTCCGCACAGCGCTTCCGCTTTGAAAAGCTGTGTGAGCCTGGGATCAGCTGGGGACTCCCCACCTGACCCTGGGCTCCGTGCAGTGCATTTCAAAGCGGCAGCACTGCTTGGAGCCCGGGATCAGCTGTCCGCAGCTGATCCCAGGTTCCAAGTGGCATTTCAAAGCGGCAGCTCCGCACAGAGCTTGGGGTCAGCTGGGGAGTCCCCAGCTGATCCCGGGATCCACGTGGCGCTGCCGCTTTGAAATGCCACGAGGAGCCTGACGCCAAGCTCCCTGCAGCATTCAAAGTGGCAGCGCTGCACGGAACAGCTGATTCCGGGCTGCATGCCGCACTGCCGCTTTGAAGTACCCCCATCTTCTCCCCTTCTTTTGCTGCCTCTATCAGATAAAAGCAGCAAGGGGAAGGAAGTGACTAGTCGACTATCCTGCAACTAGATAACTGTAGCCACTAGGAACTGGGGAGAGGGGAGGTGCCTGAAGATGGTCAATATCAGCAAAATGTCTCATGGCCTGCAATCAGATTACACTGATGGGCTGCATGTAACCCGCAGGCTGCCTACCACAGACCTAGACTATCCCTGCAAAGCGTTTACGTAACTTGCTGTTAAAAATCTCCAATAATGGAGATTCCACAACCTCCCTAAGCAATGTATTACACCCTGCTAGGAAGTTTTTCCTAATGTCCAACCTAAACCTCCCTTGCTGCAGTTTAAACCCATTGCTTCTTGTTCTATCCTCAGAGGCTAGGAAGAACAATTTTTCTCCCTCCTCATGACCCCCTTTTAGGTACCTGAAAACCGCTATCATGTCCCTTCTCAATCTTCTCTTTTCCAAACTAAACAAGCCCAATTCTTTCAGTCTTCCTTCACAGGTCACGTTCTCTAGACCTTTAATCATTCTTGTTGCTCTTCTCTGGACCTTCTCCATTTTCTCCACATCTTTCTTGAAATGTGGTGCCCAGAACTGGACACAATGCTCCAACTGAGGCCTAATCAGCGCAGAGTAGAGCGGAAGAATGACTTCTCGTGTCTTGCTCACGACACACCTGCTAATGTATCCTAGAATCATGTTGGCTTTTTTTACAACAGCATCACACTGTTGACTCATATTTAACTTATGGTCCATTATAACCTCTAGATCCTTTTCTGCAGTACTCCTTCCTAGACAGTCGCTTCCCATTCCGTATGTGGAACACTTTGCATTTGTCTTTATTAAACTTCATCTTGTTTACCTCAGACCATTTCTGCAATTTGTCCAGATCATTTTGAATTATGACCCTGTCCTCCAAAGCAGTTACAACCCCTCCCAGCTTGGTATCATCTGCAAACTCAATAAGCATACTCTCTATGCCGATATCTAAATCTTTGATGAACAGAACTGGTCCCAAAAGAGACACCTGCGGAACCCCATTTGTTATATATACCTTTCCTGCAGGATTGGGAACCGTTAATAACTACGCTCTGAGAATGGTTATCCAGACAGTTATGCACCCACTTTATAGTAGCCCCAACTAAGTTGTATTTGCCTAGTTTATTGATAAGAAGATCATGTGATACCGTATCAAATGCCTTACTAAAGTCTAGGCATACCATGTCTACCGCCTCTCCCCTATCCACAAGACTTGTTATCCTATCAAAGAAAGCTATCAGATTGGTTTGACATGATTTGGTCTTTACAATTCCATGCTGGCTGGTCCCTATCACTTTATCTTCCAAGTATTTGCAGATGATTTCCTTAATTACTTGCCCCATTATCTTTCCTGGCACAGAAGTTAAATTGATTGGTCTGTAGTTTCCTGGGCTGTTTTTATTTCTCTTTTTATAGATGGGCACTATATTTACCCTTTTCAAATCTTCTGGAATCTCTCCTGTCTTCCATGATTTTCCAAAAATGATAGCTAAAAGCTCAGATACCTCCTCTATCAGCTCCTTGAGTATTATAGGATGCATTTCATCAGGCCCTGGTGACTTGCAGACATCTAACTTTTCTAAGTGATTTTTAACTTGTTCTTTTTTTATTTTATCTTCTAAACCTACCCCCTTCCCACTAGCATTCACTATGTTAGGCATTCCTTCATCAGACTTCTTGGTGAAGACCAAAACAAAGAAGTCATTAAACATCTCTGCCATTTCCAAATTTCCTGTTACTGTTTCTTCCTCCTCACTGAGCAATGGGCCTACCCTGTCCTTGGTCTGCCTCTTGCTTCTAATATATTTATAGAATGTCTTCTTGTTTCCCTTTACACCTGTAGCTAGTCTGAGCTCGTTTTGTGCCTTTGCCTTTCTAATCTTGCCCCTGCATTCCTGTATTGTTTGCCTATTCCTTTGTAATTTGTCCTAGTTTCCATTTTTTATGAGACTCCTTGGCTACGTCTAGACTGGCCCCTTCTTCGGAAGAGGCATGCTAATTTCTAACTTTGGAATAGGGAAATCCGCGGGGGATTCAAATATCCCCCGCGGGATTTAAATAAACATTGCCTACTTTCAAGTAGGAATAAGAGATCCTCCGGAAAAGGGCTTTATTCCAGAGGATCGCGCCAGTCTGGACGCTCTTTTCCGGCTTTTTCCCAAGCCGGAAAAAAAGCGGCGGCCATGTTTATTTAAATCCCGCGGGGGATATTTAAATCCCCCGCGGATTTCCCTATTCCAAAGTTAGAAATTAGCATGGCTATTTCGAAGAAGGGGCCAGTCTAGACGTAGCCCTTTTTTATTTTTAGATCATTCAAAATCTCCTGGTTAAGCCAAGCTGTCTTTTGCCATATTTTCTATCTTTCCTACACAGAGGAATAGCTTGTTTTTGGACCCTGAATAATGTCCCTTTGCAAAACTGCTGACTCTCTTCAGTTGTTTTTCCCCTCGGTCTTACCTCCCATGGGACCTTACCTACCAGCTTTCTGAGTTTACCAAAATCTGCCTTCCTGAAATCCATTGTCTCTAATTTGCTGTTCTCCTTTCTACCACACCTTAGAATCATGAACTGTATGATTTCATGATCACTTTCACCCAGGCTGCCTTCCACTTTCAAATTCTTAACCAGTTCCTCCCTATTTGTTAAAATCAAATCTAGAACAGCTTCCCCCCTAACTAAGTGGGAAAGTAACACAGCGGGGCATAGACTAGTTCTTGGTCTGCACTGAAGACAACTTTTTATTTCAGAAGGTTGAAAATAAACAACTCCTCCTCCCTTTTTTCCCCATCTGTCCTTCCTGAGTAAGGTGTACCTTTCTATACCAATATTCTAATCACGTGTATTAGCCCACCAAGTCTCTGTGATGCCAACAATGTCATAGTTGTATTTATTTATTAGCACTTCCAGTTCTTCCTGCTTATTACCCATACTTCTTGCATTTGTATATAAGCATCTAAGCTACTGATTTGATCTTGCTTCCCAGTTCAGCCTTATTCCTCCATTCTCTCTGCTACTATAGCCCACACTCCCTCCCATTTCTGACCCATCTCCAAAGTCCCCATGTTCTTCACTTACCCGTGGGCTTTGGTCACCTGTCCCGTCAAACCTAGTTTAAGAGAGAGGTGCCTCCTTCTGCTGTCGGCTTAGTTCCGGTGCGGCCGGCAGGCAAGATCAGCCACTTCGGCTGCCGCTGCTGAAGCCAACTGCTATACAGGAGTTCAGGGGGCCAGCGCTGCCACGAACAGCCAGCTTCAGCTCCAGCAGTTGCCGTGGCCTGGCAGCCCGTGGTTTGTAGCCCAACACCGGTCCACAGTCCGGCAGATGGGAACTGCTGCAGTAGGGGACGGAGTAGCAAACTGCGCTGGGAGTGCAGATCCCAGCACTGTAGCCTGGTTTACACCAGCACTTTACAGAGCTATAACTTGCTATGCTTGGGTGTGATTTTTCACACCCTGCACCAGAAAGTTGCAGTTGAGTAATGGGCCAGGTCAGATTTAGCCTGAAATGTGGCATCCAGAACTGGACACAATAATCCAGTTGACGCCTAATCAGGGCAGAGTGGAGCGGAAGAATCACTTCTCCTATCTTGCTTACAACACTCTTGTCAACACTCCCACTTTCTTTGCACCAGGATCATGCTGTTGACTCACGTCTTACTTGTGACCCCCTATGACCCTGGACCTGGTTTCGCAGTGCTTGTGCCTGAGAGGTGGGGGGTGGGATGTAGGGTGTAGGGTGTGTGTGAGGGGGATGTAGGGAGGGATGTGTGAGGGGGTGTAGGTATGGGGTGGGATGGGATCTGTCTGTGGGGTGTGAGGGTGCAGTGTGGGGGGGTGTATAGGGGTGCAGTGGGACATGGGGGAGCACAGGGGTAGGATGTGTGTGACGGGGTGTTCAAGTGGGGTGGGATGTGTGCGGGGGTGTGTAGTGGTGGGATGTGGGATGTGTGAGGGGATTGTAGGGGTGGGATGTGTGTGGGTGTGTAGGAGTGGGGTGGGATGTGTGGGGCTGTGGTTGGATGTGTGGGGGGGGTTGTAGGAGTGAGGTGGGGTGGGGGGTGAGGGACCAAGGGGAATGTGTGTGAGGGGGGTGTAGGAATGGGATGTGTGGGTGGGATGTGGGGGGGTGGAGCCGGGGGGGATGTGTGTGAGGGGGGGGGGTGTAGGGCTGAGGTGGGATGTGTGGGTGGGAGGGTTGTAGGGGGATGTGGGGGGGATGTGTGTGGGGGGTGTGGGTGGGAGGGTTGTAGGGGGATGTGGGGGGGGGGATGTGTGGGTGGGAGGGTTGTGGGGGGGGATGTGGGGCCGGGGGGGCTGTGGGGGGAGGGGGGGGACCGAGGGGGGATATGTGTGAGGGGGGTGTGGGTGGGAGGGTTGTAGGGGGGGTGTGGGGGGGAGGGGGGATGTGGGGCCGGGGGGGATGTGTGTGAGGGGGGTGTAGGGCTGGGGTGGGATGTAGGAGTGGGGTGGGAGTGTGTGTGTATGGGGGGTGTGGGGGGAGGGGGGTGGGGACCGGGGAGGGGGGGATATGTGTGAGGGGGGGTGGGAGGGGGGACTGGGGGGGGATGTGTGGGTGGGAGGGTTGTAGGGGGATGTGGGGCCGGGGGGGGGGTGGGGGAGGGGGGGGGGACCGAGGGGGATATGTGCGAGGGGGGTGTGGGTGGGAGGGTTGTAGGGGGATGTGGGGGGGGGATGGGGGAGGGGGGGGGGGGATGTGTGGGTGGGGGGGTGGGGGGGGGGGGTTGGGGGGGACCGGGGGGGGTGTGGGGGAGGGGGGGACCGAGGGGGATATGTGCGAGGGGGGTGTGGGTGGGAGGGTTGTAGGGGGATGTGGGGGGATGCAGGAGGTGGGGGGGATGTGTGGGGGGGAGGGAGAGGGGGGGGGACCGGGGGGGGGGTGTGGGGGAGGGGGGGGGACCGAGGGGGATATGTGCGAGGGGGGTGTGGGTGGGAGGGTTGTAGGGGGATGTGGGGGGATGCAGGAGGGGGGGAGGGGGGATGTGTGTGTGTGGGAGGGGAGGGGGGGGGATGTGGGGGGGGTGTGGGGGAGGGGGGGGCCGAGGGGGGGGAGGGGGGTGTGGGAGGGGGGTGTGGGTGGGAGGGTTGTAGGGGGATGTGGGGGGATGCAGGAGGTGGGGGGGATGTCTCCCCCCAGCGGGTCACTCTCGGCCCGCACTGAATCGCATCGCTCCTGGGCGCGCCCGGCAGAGGGCAGCGAGCAGCCCTGCTCATCGATATTCATGAGAGTCATGAATATTCACCGCGCGCTTTCCAGCTGCGATCCCGTCCTGCTTACTATGCATGGCCACGCCCCCTCGTCGCTCTCCCCAGACCCCTCACCTGGCCGCGGCTGCGCGGAGCCGCTCTCGGTCTCTCCCCGGAGTCTCGCCGCAGCGGCCGCCTCGCTCCCAACCCGAGCGACAGCGAATGACGGCCCCGCCGGGTCAGCGGCGAGCCACGAGGGGGGAGGAGCCGCGGCGTGACGGATGGGCCGCTGCGCCAGTAGGAGGGCGGCTCGCGGTAGGGTCCCCGGCATCAGGTGACAAGGAGCCCGCGGTGTGCGGGCGGGCCTGAGGCGTGACGTCAGGGATGGGCGGGGCTCTACTGCAGGCCTTCACACAAGATGGCCGTTCTGGGCCACGCCCCCTCCTCGGAATTGCCGGCCGCCGCAGTTAGCAGGGGGTGCCTGGTCCACCCCCCCCCCCCGAGTAATGGGCAGCGCCCACGGCCCTCTGCCAGGCCACCCGTGTGTCATATCCCCTGTACTGCCAGGCCAGCATGTGTGTCATATCCACTGTACTGCCGGGCCACCCGTGTGTCATATCCCTATACTGCCGGACCACCCGTGTGTCATAGTCCCTGTACTGCCAGGTCACCCATGTGTCATATCCCCTGTACTGCCAGGCCAGCATGTGTGTCATATCCCTGTACTGCCGGGCCACCCGTGTGTCATAGGCCCTGTACTGCTAGGGCACCCGTGTGTCATATCCCTATACTGCCGGACCACCCGTATGTCATAGTCCCTGTACTGCCGGGTCGTCTGTGTGTCATAGGCCCTGCACTGCTGGGCCACCCGTGTGTCATAGTCCCTGTACTGCCAGGCCACCCGTGTGTCATATCCCTGCACTGCCGGGCCAGCATATGTGTCATAGTCCCTCTACTGCCGGGCCACCCGTGTGTCGTAGGCCCTGTTCTGCCAGGCCAGCATGTGTGTCATATCCCTATACTGCCAAGCCGCCCGTGTGTCATAGGCCCTGTACTGCCAGGCCACCCATGTGTCATATCCCTGTACTGCCAAGCCAGCATGTGTGTCATATCCCCTCTACTGCCAGGCCGCCCGTGTGTCATAGGCCCTGTACTGCCAGGCCACCCATGTGTCATAGGCTCTGTACTGCCAGGCCACCATGTTTGTCATAGTCCTTGTACTGCGGGGTCACCCGTGCGTCATAGTCCCTGTACTGCCAGGCCAGCATGTGTGTCATAGGCCCTGCAGTGCCGGGCCACCTGTGTGTCATATCCCTGCACTGCTGGGCCAGCAAGTGTGTCATAGTCCCTGTACTGTCGGGCCACCCGTGTGTCATAGTCCCTGTACTGCCAGGCCAGCATGTGTGTCATAGGCCCTGCAGTGCCGGGCCACCCGTGTGTTATAATCCCTGTACTGCCGGGCCAGCATGTGTGTCACAGTCCCTCTACTGCCAGGCCACCCGTGTGTCATAGTCCCTCTACTGCCAGGCCACCCGTGTGTTGTAGGCCCGGTACTGCCAGGCCAGCATGTTTGTCATATCCCTATACTGCCGGGCCGCCCGTGTGTCATGGCCCCTGTACTGCCAGGCCACCCATGTATCATATCCCTGTACTGCCAGGCCAGCATGTGTGTCATAGGCCCTGCAGTGCCGGGCCACCTGTGTGTCATATCCCTGCACTTCCGGGCCAGCATGTGTGTCATAGTCCCTGTACTGCTGGGCCACCCGTGTGTCATAGTCACTGTACTGCCAGGCCAGCATGTGTGTCAAAGGCCCTGCAGTGCCAGGCCACCCGTGTGTCATAGTCCCTGTACTGCCGGGCCAGCATGTGTGTCATAGGCCCTGCAGTGCCGGGCCACCCCTGTGTCATATCCCTGTACTGACAGGCCAGCCTGTGTGTCATACTCCCTGAACTGCCAGGCCAGCATGTGTGTCATAGGCCCAGCACTGCTGGGCCACCCATGTATCATAGTCCCTGTACTGCCAGGCCACCCGTGTGTCATATCCCTGCACTGCCGGGCCAGCATGTGTGTCATAGGCCTGTACTGCCTGGCCACCCGTGTGTTACAGTCTCTGTACTGCCAGGCCAGCATGTGTGTCATAGTCCCTGTACTGCCAGGCCACCCGTGTTTCATAGGCCCTGTACTGCCAGGCCAGCATGTGTGTCATATCCCCTGTACTGTCAGGCCGCCCGTGTGTCATAGGCCTTGTACTGCCGGGCCACCCATGTGTCATATCCCTGTACTGCCAGGCCAGCATGTGTGTCATATCCCCTGTGCTGCCAAGCCACCCGTGTGTCATATCATAAGAACATAAGAACGGCTGTACTGGGTCAAACCAAAGGTCCTTCTATCCCAGTATCCTGTCTGCCGACAGCGGCCAACACCAGGTGCCCCAGAGAGGGTGGACCGAAGACACAATCAAGCGATTTGTCTTCTGCCATCTCTCTCCAGCCTCTGACAAACAGAGGACAAGGACACCATTTTATCCCCTGGCTAATAGCCTTTTATGGACCTAACCTCCATGAAATTATCTTGCTTCTCTTTAAACTCTATTATAGTCCTAGCCTTCACAGCCTCCTCTGGCAAGGAGTTCCACAGGTTGACCACACGCTGTGTAAAGAAGAACTTTCTTTTATTAGTTTTAAACCTGCTACCCATTAATTTCATTTGGTGTCCTCTAGTTCTTCTATTTAGGGAACTAATAAATAACTTTTCTTTATCGGCCCTCTCCACACCACTCATGATTTTATAGACCTCTATCATATTCCCCCTCAGTCTCCTCTTTTCTAAACTGAAAAGTCCCAGTCGCTTTAACCTCTCCTCATATGGGACCCGTTCCAAACCCCTAATCATTTTAGTTGCCCTTTTCTGAACCCTTTCTAAGGCCAAAATATCTTTTTTGAGGTGAGGAGACCACATCTGTACACAGTATTCAAGACGTGGGCGTACCGTAGTTTGATACAGGGGCAGTAAAATATTCTGGGTCTTATTTTCAATCCCTTTCCTAATAATTCCGAGCATCCTATTTGCCTTTTTGACCGCCGCTGCACTCTTTGTGGAAGTTTTCAGAGAACTGTCCACGATAACTCCAAGATCTCTTTCCTGATTTGTTGTAGCCAAATTTGCCCCCATCATACTGTACGTATAGTTGGGGTTATTTTTCCCGATGTGCATTACTTTACACTTATCCACATTAAATTTCATTTGCCATTTTGTTGCCCAATCACTCAGTTTGGCGAGATCTTCTTGGAGTCCCTCACAGTCTGCTTCTGTCTTGACTATTCTAAACAGTTTGGTATCATCCGCAAACTTTACTACCTCACTGCTTACCCCTTTCTCCAGATCATTTATGAATAAGTTGAAAAGGATTGGTCCCAGGACTGACCCTTGGGGGACACCACTAGTTACCCCTCTCCAATCTGAAAATTTACCATTTATTCCTACCCTTTGTTTCCTGCCTTTTAACCAGTTCGCAATCCAAGAAAGGACCTTCCCTCTTATCCCATGGCCATGTAATTTACACAAGAGCCTTTGGTGAGGGACCTTGTCAAAGGCTTTCTGAAAATCCAAGTATACTATATCTACTGGATCCCCCTTGTCTGCATGCTTGTTAACCCCTTCAAAGAACTCTAATAGATTAGTAAGACAGGATTTCCCTTTACAGAAACCATGTTGACTTTTGTCCAACAAATTATGTTCTTCTACATGCTTCACAATTTTATTCTTTACTATTGTTTCGACTAATTTGCCCGGTACTAAAGTTAGACTTACCGGTCTGTAATTGCCAGGATCGCCTCTAGAGCCCTTTTTAAATATTGGTGTCACGTTGGCTACCTTCCAGTCATTAGGTACGGAAGCCGATTTAAAGGATAGGTTACAAACCACAGATAATAGCTCAGCATGTGTACTGTACTGCCGGGCCAGCATGTGTGTCATAGTCCTTGTACTGCGGGGCCACCCATGCGTCATATCCCTGTACTGTTAGGCCAGCATGTGTTTCATAGTCCCTGCACTGCCAGGCCAGCATGTGTGTCATAGGCCCTGCACTGCCGGGCCACCCGTGTGTCATAGTCCCTGTACTGCCAGGCCAGCATGTGTGTCATAGGCCCTGCAGTGCCAGGCCACTCGTGTGTCATATCCCTGCACTGCTGGGCCAGCATGTATGTCATAGTCCCTGTACTGCCGGGCCAGCATGTGTGTCATAGGCCCTGCACTGCCGGGCCACCCGTGTGTCATAGTACTACAGGGGCCAGTCCTATGTATCATAGGCCCTGTAGTGCTGGAGCCAATCTGTGTATCATATCCCCTGTACAGTGGAGCCAGCCTGTGTGTCATAAGCCCTGAATAAAATACACGGATAATAGACTTCAGCAAGAAAGGTGTAAAAATATAATGATGCATTAAAGAAAATTGGTTAGAGCTGATGGGAAATCAAAAGTGAAAAATGAGGATGTATTTCAGATACTATCCAGGAGCCTGCAGTTAGAGTGCCAGAACTACAGTAGGGCATATAAAAAAACCCTCTGATGTGCTCATAAAACCCATGATTTGGACAGTACTATATACTCACATAAAGCAGGACAAGCCAGGAAAGCCAAAGGGAAAGACTATTGAAATTTAAATTGAATATAGATACTTGTCTGCTGTTCCTTTGAGTGAGTTCTAAGTTAGCAGCTGGAGGAAGCAAGATGAAGTAATCAAACAGAATTACCATGTGTCCAAGAAAAATTGGGCATGGGAAAGGAATGAGCCTGGATGTACCATATCTAAGCTGCAGCCCAAAGAGACTGTGTGTCTTTGTGTTTTGATCGGTTCTTTTCTTGGTTGCTCTGTAACACCTAGCAATCAAGTATGCTCTATCGAGTATACCTTTTTGTTGTGTTAATAACGTCACCTTTAAGGCGATGATTTGATTCTAGTGTCCTAGGAGGTAACAGGAAGGCTGTGTGTCTGCCGGCCTCGCCTGAGAGGTCAGCTATCAGAGACAGTTTGTTTTCTGTGGGGTTTGTTCTTTCTTTCTTGTGGCAAAAGAGCTTGGGATACCCCGTGAGAAGAAGTTTGAGTGTTTCTTCCTGGTTTTCAGGGGTTTTCTTCATCCCTGGAAGCCCTGGGAAAGAGAATGCAAAAGCAGGGGTTACTGTTCAGAGGGACATGATAGGAGAGTGGACACTGGGGGCAGTGAACCCACAGGGGAGAGCTATCCGGCAGAGTGTCCACTGGGGCAGTCATACCTCCAAGGGCATGGCCAGAAGGACTGGGGTTCTGCCATCTTGCTTGCCAGCACACTGAGTAAGCAGTCTCTCTGCCCCAAACCCTTTGCCCCCTCCTGGCCCTTGGCCACAGTGCAGGGAGTGGTGGGAGAAAAAAGGCCCCTGGCAGCCAGTAGAAGAGAAAAGGACCCTGGTAACCTGGGGGAGGAGGGAGGCTGGGGAGAGATAAACCCCCCCTAGTGGCCAGGGGCATCCGGGGGGAGAGAAAAGATACATGCCAGATGAGACCCCCCCCATAGCCTGAGCCCCTCCTCACCCAAGGGTCCCCCTCACCTCCTCCAACCTCCTGCACTCCCCTCTACCCTCACATCTCCAAAGCCCTGCTGTGCATCTCCATACCGCCAGCTCCCTGCCCTGAAGGACCCAGACAACACCAGGTAAGTATGCAAGTGAGATATAAAAGAGATAAGATTGGAAGTCTGTGGTCCTAGAGGAAACTTAAGGTCCTTCTTTAGTTATGTTCACTTATAACGCTTAGGTCCTGGCTAACCCCCAAACTATGAACCATTAACTGAGGTTCAGGGTGTGTCTAAGCTACAAGTTTTTTTTAAAAAAAACTTCACCTGTGTCTAGACTGCTGCCGTGTTCTTTCAGAACAAAATCGAAAGAACATGGCAGGTTTTTTGACCACGGTAAACCTCATTTTACGAGGAATAACACCTTTTTTCAAATTGCTCTTTCGAAAAAAGGTTTTCTTGAACGCAAACAGTGCTTTTTTGAAAGAGAGCATCCAGACTGCTTGGGTGCTCTCTTTCAAGAAAGTGGCTCTCGTTTTCAAAAAAAGTGGTTGCTGTCTAGATGATGTCTTTCGAAAGAGGCTTGTAGTCTAGATGTACCTTCAGAGGGGCAGCCAAGTTAGTCTGTAACAGGAAAAACTTAAAAAAACAACAAATAGTTTAGTAGCACTTCAAAGTGTTGACTGGCTTCACCTTGCAGTAGTGCTAAGGTTATACAGTTAACAGCAAGCTGGTGATGTTCCAGCAGGTGGCTTGCAAAGGCAGCTAAACAGAGCTCACTGATAGCTAGCTAAAACAAAAGGAAAAATTATGTAGCACTTTAAAGACTAACAAGATGGTTTATTAGGTGATGAGCTTTCGTGGGCCAGACCCATTTCCTCAGATCATATTCTGGAAGAGAATTGGCATGACCATATATACCAAAGGAATACAATGAAAAAAGTGAACACATTATTAAACTGACAAATCAGATTTAATACAGTAGGGGCTGTGTCTAGACTGGCCAGTTTTTCCCGGAAAAATCAGCCGCTTTTCCAGAAAAACTTGCCAGCTGTCTACACTGGCCGCTTGAATTTCCGCAAAAGCACTGACTTCCTACTGTAAGAAATCAGTGCTTCTTGCGGAAATACTATGCTGCTCCCGTTCAGGCAAAAGTCCCTTTTGCGCAAAACTTTTGCGCAAAAGGGCCAGTGTAGACAGCTGAGATTTGTTTTGTGCAAAAAAGCCCCGATCGAGAAAAGTGCTTTTGCGGAAAAATGTCCGTGCCAATCTAGACGCTCTTTTCCAAAAATGCTTTTAACAGAAAAATTTTCCGTTAAAAGCATTTCTGGAAAATCATGCCAGTCTAGACATAGCCAAGGTGGGGTGAGGAAGAGGTAGGGAGGGAATAGCAATTTGTGAGTCAATGAATGGCTAATCAAGGGTGATAAGTGGGAAGCTATCTTTGTAATGGTTAAGGCAGGGATTCTCAAACTTTGATACCACGACCCCCTAAAATGATAAATGAATTGTGTGACTCCCTCCCCACTGCCCTGGGTCACTTCCTCCCCCCTTCTCACCAGACTCCTTGCCCTCCTGGGGTTCCTTCAATGTGTTTGCAGTCCTTAACGCCCTTCCGCCATCTCTTTCTCCTCTGTGTCTCTTTTCCATTCCATGTCCCTTTGGTTCCTTCTCTCCTCCATCCTCCACTCATCTCCCATGTCTTCTCTGCCTCCTCCTCTGACCCCCACATGTCTTTATTTACCTCCTGGTCCTCTGCCCCAACACAATCCCCCAGCCCGCTGCCTGAGGGACCCCCACCCTCTCCCAGCTGGGGAAGCGTTTGGTCACCTGGCAACCATGCCCCGACCGGCCTCTCGCACGTTCATTCCTGCGCTGGCCTCACTCTTCCGCCACCTTGCCTCCTCCTGAGCTGCACCCCTTGAGTCCCGTGGCTCTGACCATGCTGCGCAGCTTGCCAGCGGCTGCCTTCCGCCGCCCTGCTGCTCTTCACGGCCCAGGAGAGAGTGAAAAACTGAATCCAGCTGCGACCTTCCTCTAAGTTGCTCGTGACCCCCCTGGGGGTCGCGAGCCACAGTTTGAGAAATGCTGGGTTAAGGTAATTAGCATCTTTGTTAAGGCTGTTGAAGCAAAGGCTTCCCTCTGTTTTGGCAGCTAACAAACAGCTTTATTGATCAATAAGGCAAGAGTGAGCCAAACATGACCCCAGCAGAGCCAGGCCCAGTAAGGCTGCTTAACACAATCAATCCTAGTATTTTATACCCTTAACCAAACAAGTCTGATGCCAGGGCATTGCATCAAAACAAACTTCAAAGAGAAATGGTTATCAGCACAGAAAGAAACAGGTTTTTAGGAAGTATGAGCTTTAGCTTAAAATAGTTCATTAACACATACCAACGGCTCATCTCACTGGCGTACGTGCAGGAGCAAGAAACTGAAATGCTTTTGGTATACAGAATGGCTTCTGGCTAAATATGAAATGGTTTCCACAAAGCCCATTCGCAAAGTGTCAAAATTAAGCATGAAAGAAAGTTCTGAAGTTTCCCTCTGTAATCTGGTGTTAAAGTCTCTTTAAAGTCTGATGTTAAAGTCTATCTGTGAGGGACTGTGGAAACAGTTTACTTGCCAGACATGGGTAGGGTTGCCAGGTGTCCGATATTGTACCCATCCCATGAAATATGTCAGGTTTTTTTAATGACTACCTGGTAACCCCTAGCGGTGATCCAGGTTCTTGGAGTCTTTTTTTTTTTCTTCCAATAAAATTTTTTCCCGTGTTTTTTTTGGGGGAGGAGGGGGGTTCGGTATTTTTGTTTCAGCCATCTGGCAACCCTAAGCATGGGGAGGACTAAAGACATAGTTGGGAGAAAAGAGGGACAAGAAGGCAGGATGGGAGAACAGAGCAGAGCTTTCTTGGCACCTCCTTCCGGTTAAAACTCTTAAAGGAAGATGTGACAAGGTCAGGTCAGAGGGCTGCTACAGAGTGGGAGAAAGGCCTGCTGATTAGAGGTGGAGGGCTCCAGGACTATTAGGAGCAGCTGGCAGGGAGCTGGCACAGGAGGACTGAGGCCAGCTGACTCCACTCCAGGTCTGCTGGAGGCCTTTAAAAGCTTTCCCAGTTAGGGTGGGAGCTGGAAGGGATAGAGGCTCAATGGATAATAGAGGGAGAGGAGACAGTAGGGGAGTGAATTCTAGAAGGAGTGGCTGGGTTCCTTACCCTAGGAACTAGCTGCAAGTCCAACTTCTGGTGAAGGGAGAAGTTTGCCAGCCCAAATGCTGGCCAGGGGAAAAGAGGCTCTTACCACAGAGGCTCTATAACAAAATCTCAGGTTCTAAGGGTGAAGTTCCTATACTGCTGCTGGGAAAATAATTAGTGTTGTCCTGGTTTGCTAACTGCAAAATAAAGGCTATAAATAGTGTGCTGAGAGTGGAAAGCAAGGTTACAAGGACAGTGTTGGGTGTGGGAAGTTCTTTGAATCTGAAATACAAAAATTTACAAGAAACCTGGCTAAAACTGAGGTTGATGCCTAATTGCTCATAGAAGTTGCCATGTTTGAATTGATCATTGTTTCCAGGGTTTTTTTGGTTTTTTTTACTTCAGGGCAAGTAGCCTTCAATAAAGAGAAGCTGCTTAAATTGCACATTTTTTGTGTGTCCTGTCAAACTGCATAGCTGAGGTTTAGGCTTGAGAGGAAGATAAGCAAATTCCTTGAAAGCAACATTGGGTCCACTTCACAAATCAGATGCTAGAACAGCAAGGCTATGTCTACATTCAGGCTTTATGCACGCGAACAGCTAGTCTTGTGCAAAAACCTGCAGAGTGTCTACACTGCATGTGTGTTCTTGCACAAGTAACTTCACAGTAAAGTGTTGGAAAACAGGGCTTCCCCTGTGCAAGAGTTATTCCTCTCCCCATGAGGAATAAACCCTCTTGTGCAAGAGCTCTTCCACAAGAAGGCAGTGTAGACAGGCAACAGGGGTTTCTTGCACCAGAAAGCCCTATGGCTATCAGAGCTTTCTTGCGCAAGAGAGCGTGCACACTGCCATGGACGCTCTTGTGCAAAAGCACATGGCTGTGTGGACACACTCTTGTGGAAGACCTTTTGCACAAGAACTCTTGCATAAAACAGTTCTTGCACAAGAAGTCTGCAGTGTAGATGTAGCCCAACTGTTTAGCAGCTTCATTCACATGCAGTAATGGTTGCGATGCAGCTTATTCTACAACTTACCATCATGTCACTTTTTCACACACAGAAAATATTAGAGACAAACCTATCATCGTACTAGTCAAAGTAGATATTTCATTACTTTTTAAACTTTTAATGTGAAGTAAGGGTCCTGTAGAAATACTAGCATTCAGTGTATTGTGTCCTATTAAAACTAGAGGGGTTGACCTTTGCACCAGGACTCAGGAGACTGTGTAGGATTCCATTTCCTGTTCTGTGCCTGGCCTGCTGGGTGACCGGACAAGTCTCTGCACACGAATAATATTGACCTTCTTAGTAAAGTGCTTTAAGATCTACTGATGAAGAAGACTGTGCTCTTACTGTGTAATAACAATACCTTACTCTGTCATTAAAATCACCTGGTCCTTTTAAAAAAAAAAATACTGTCAACTCATAGAATTAAAAGCTCTTTGATGGTACTATAGACCTTTAGAATAACTTTTTTTCCAATGAATAATCTAGCAAAACTCACGATACCAGCTACAAGTTTTGTTAGTCTTTAAGGGGCTGCTAGACTATGTGTTGTTTTTTAAGTTTTTCCAGTTACAGACTAACTCGGCTACTCCTCTGAAACTTTTTTCCAATCAGGAGAACAGAATTCACAGGACTCAAAGTTGTGCAATGAGTAATCTGATGTCATTTTTTGTTCTAAGTCTTGTTCACAGCTGTTTTCACATATGGTGCAGCATTTGGTTTCAGAAGGTTAGGGAGTCAGCATGTAAACACATATGTTACATACATAGCATGCTTCTAAACATAAATATCATTTTCCTGGCAAAGACTCCGTGGCTCCGTCTAGACTGGCAAGTTTTTCCGCAAAAGCAAAAAACTTGCCAGCTGTCTACACTGGCCTCTTGAATTTGCACAAGAACACTGACAATCTAATGTAAGATTGTCAGTGTTCTTGTGCAAATACTATGATGCTCCCGTTTGGGAAAAAGCCCTCTTGCGCAAATGGCGATCGGGGCTTTCTTGCACAAAACCGCATCTAGATTGGCACGGATGCTTTTCCACAAAAAGTGCTTTTGCGCAAAAGCATCCGTGCCAATCTAGATGCTCTTTTCCACAAATGCTTTTAACGGAAAACTTTTCCATTAAAAGCATTTGCGGAAAATCATGCCAGACTAGTCGCAGCCCATCTGTTAACTGAGTTTGGTTAAAATGTAACTAAATAATAGGAGCTGTCCTCACAAACTAAAGTACAAAACATTCTCTGCTTATCACTGATAGAGAAATAATCTTGTTCTAACAGTGCCTGTAGTGAGTATAGAAAGGCTAGATAGCTGTACCTTCTAAGCCACAGACTGGTTGAAGTTTCATTAATATAAGGGGGCATCTTCAAGTGGAATCAGTGGTGATTGTGTAACCCCCACCATGTGGATTTGAATCTGACAACCTCTGAAGCTGAGTATAGGAGCCTCTACCCTCTGAGCTAAAAGCCAGCTGGCTTCCAGCCCATGCTGTAGAGGTCTCTTGGTCTTAACTGTTGCTGAGGTCTAGGTGCCATTGCATGGTAACCACACTAGGTCTATGTCCAGGGCTCGACAAATTATACAATCTACTCGCCCGTGGCAAGTAGACTGTAACCCGGAAGAGCCGGGTTCCGGCGATCTGCGCATGCACAGAACGATCTGCACATGCGCAGATCTCCGGACAGTGCGGCTGGCGAGCGGGGCTCGCCGCGGTTCGGCAAGCCCTGGCTATGTCTACGCTCACGGCTTCTTGCGCCAGAAGTATGCAAATGAGGCTAAGCATGGAATATTGCAAATCAAAAGGGGCACTGCAAATATGAACTTTTAAAATAAATTATTTCATGTATAAAAATTAACTCAGGAGCAGAATAGGTCTATACCTGACACACACATTTAACCTTTCTTTCCTTCATTCTGTGCCTACATGTTTGTATATTTTGTTATTGCTTAATGTGGTGAATGACTGTAAACACCTGGTCATTTATCTCTGCCATCAGCTTCTGAGGAGACCAACATTTACCTGTTTCCTTGAAATATCCATTAAACCATTATTTGACAATCCTTAATGGGCTTAGAAAAATGATCCTGCCCATTTACAACCACTGACAATCCCACGGGGCTTTTTCTAAAGTATAAGGGTGTTAACTTATTCTAATCGAATTAATTATATTTTGCGTACCTTAAAGGAAATAATTCCTCTTGTTGTTTCAGTGATGTACATCATTCTTTCCAGTTCTACTGGTCTTCTAAAATCTTTGTAGTTTTAAGATGAAAAGGTATGTGTGCCAAACTGGCAATACTATATGATAACATCAGAAAAATAATGGAACTTTACTGACCAAATTTAAGCCTTGTAAAAAAAATCAGAAGAGTGCTCTATAAATTAAGAGAAAATTGGCATAATAAAAGTTAAAACTTTTAGAAGATAGTAGCTGTTTATAGATGTCAAAATTGTTATACAAATTGGTCTTACATCCACAAGGTGGCAGTAATGTGTTTACACCAGAAAACTAGACTGTAACGATTATTTAAATATCCACTGATTTGTGACATCAGCCTTGGCAGTGGTAAGAACACTTACAAATTCACACTCAGCAGGATAACTGTAGGTGTGGAATAAGCAATAGAAGCAGATGCTGTCCAGAAATTAAGATGATTAAAAAGTCATTTTTCTTTTGCATGAAACAAAGAAACACAAGAAGTCTCTTAATAAAGAAAATTGCGTAAGTACTAATTTTCAAATCTTGATGTTTTCATAGATCCACATCTGAGTGCTCACATCTATACTTAAGTGCACAGATACACATTTTATCTATCTTTAACCATAATTGTTTCATTTTTCCCATGATCTCTAAAGACAATATGTAATATGAGCTACCTAAATATTTTTTATATAAATGTGCAGTATTGTGAAAATACTTTTGTTGCTATTTTTA
Organism: Pelodiscus sinensis; assembly: GCF_052426305.1. Taxonomy (NCBI): domain Eukaryota; kingdom Metazoa; phylum Chordata; order Testudines; family Trionychidae; genus Pelodiscus; species Pelodiscus sinensis. The sequence goes on from NC_143063.1 coordinate 43,401,893, forward strand.
AAATGACTGTTGTGTTGGCTGACAAATCACCACTTGGTATTCCAATTACACTTATTCAAGCTAAAATTCTAACTAAATTTACAAATAAATTTTGTTGTGGCTCTGATTTAGAGACATTTAGTGGCACTATATGGGGCTGCTATATGGTACTCATCTTGGCTACTGCAAAAACATTTTGGGGATTGAGTAAAGGATTGTTAGGATATTATAAATTGCAGTGAGTTAAATGTCATTAATGCCAATTAGAAAAATTATGCACATAGGATAAGGGAAGACCATGCCTCTTAATCTGAGTTGGATTTTTCTTCCATCTCTAATTAGGCCAATAACTACAGTGAATGTATGGTTTACACATTCTTGTTTTTCTGTTGCATCAATTTTCCTCATTTTTAATGGATTACTCATATAAACTTGAGGCCAGATACTCTAATCCTTCTGAGCTTTGCTTGGTCCAGGAGCAGCATTGGGGGGTGGGAAAAAGAAAAGGTGGCCTTTGTAAATCCTGAGCCTTCATGGTTGCTGTAAAGTGTCCCCAACTTCCCATAGTCTCAAGAGACCATTCCAGCAGACAGAGATTGCTAGAAAGCCCCTTTTCCTTGGCTAATCCCCACTTCCAGGGGCCTATATCCCCTGTGTTAAAGGTGACTTTGATCCTCTGTTCACTGGTTTGCTGCCACCTAGAGTCTTCCCTCCCCTCCCCCTTGGGGAATGTCCAGAAAGCCAGCAAGTTAAGAAACTTTATGGACTGGACAGCATGAGGCCACACAAAGAACAAATAGCAGGGCTGAGGACCTTGTTAATAAATAGATTATAACCCTAATGAAGGAGCATTCCCTAGAGAGTATTTTTAGTGCTCTGTTCAATCTAGTTTAAATATCTCAAGAGATAGGGCTCCTCTGAGAAATCCAGAGTACATATAAAAAGGCATTTAAGGAAACTGGAGCAAATACGACAAAGAGAGAAAGAAAGAAAGAAACCGCAGAGTCCAGGAAGCCTTTGTGGCCAGCACTGTAAGCTAGAGATAAATGTGTATTGGTTTGCAAGGCCATTTTTTAAAACCCTGTAGTTAGTCACTGTAAGCAAACTAAAAGAATCCTCCACCCACCACTGCCAAAAACCAAGTTATAGAATATTCATAGAGGTAGATTAGGCTTTAATTTTTTAGTCCTTTGCCAAGGCTGCAGAAAACCTAAATTTCAGGAATGAAAGACTTTAGTTGCAGCTGAATAAACATTCTAGATAGTGCTTCATCAAAAGTAGTCAGTGTCTTGAATAGAAAATCCCGGGTTTTAATTCCAGAATAATAAATTATTTCATAAAGCTGCTACGAAGTGTCTCTTAAAGCACAGAGAGACTTTTCTCAGGCTGACAATTTAACCTCTAATTTGAGTTATATATGTAGTAGCCTATGCGTTTTTCCAACAGGATTAGCTACCTACATTTAATATTTCTTTGAGGGAAAATTTGTTTTGTCTTTTTGAGTTAGAGGCTATATCTGAATTGTTTCTTCATCAGATTCACGCTGGCCTAGTATATGTATCAAAGGGGCTATCACCCTTCAAGGCATTAAAACAGAATATAGAACTTTTAGTTTACCTTCCTCATAGATCTCATACATCTTCCTTTGTGTCAGAATCCTTAGCTACATTGACATATGGATCCAGAGGCACACTAGCCCTCTCAGATACTGTAGTCGTTCGAGGGAGTGTGTGTAACCAATGGCACTGTCAGTTCAGTTGCATTTTCATCACCCTATCATCCCAAAGATTGCCTGGAACCTTGATTTATCATGCTATAGTACAACACCCTTGCTGTCAGGTCATTAGGCTTTGGTTATGAAATTTACTTCCTAGCATTATTCAGAATAATCTGTAATTCCTATCATTTGAAACCAAACAGAAGGAATATGTTTTTACTGCTGCTTTTAGCTTCTGAATATTCATCATTTGAATTGCTGTACAGGTTGGATCTCCCTGGTCCAGCACCCTCAAGACCATGACAGCCCTGAACCTGGGAGTTTTCTTGATCAGAGGAAGTCAATGTCCTGTTGGCTGCTCCACTTCCAGGCTTCTCTCCCTGGGGCTCCAAAGGCTGGGGCTCCCCCACCCTGCTGCCTGTCTGCTACTACCAGGGTTCCCTGGTGTGCCCACCCGGGACTGCCTGGCCACTGCCAGCCCTGCTGCCACCCGTGGTTCTCTGGGTTTCCCCAGCCAGGGCTCCCCAGATGCGCCCCCCCAACTCCGCTGCCACCAGGGTTTCCCCAGCCAGGGCAGCCCGCCGCAGCAAGCCCCGTTGCTACTGGGGTTCCCCAAATGGGGCTCCTCAGCTGCCGCCAGCCCTACTTCTGCTGACCCAGCTGAGGCTCCCTAGCTGCCGCATTCTCCGCTGATGATTTTGGTCTAGGTTGTTGCCGGAGCATAAGACCGACCATACTGGGTCAAACCAAAAGTCCATCTATCCTAGTATCCTGTCTTCCAACAGTGGCCAATGCCAGATGCTTCAGAGGGAATGAACAAATCAGGAAATCATCAAGTGGCCCATTCCCAGCTATGTCTCATGAACTCTGCACAGAGTCATTATGCAGTAATTCATATCATTGAAGTCTGTCTCTAACTGTGACTTTATGTGGCTTTTCCGAATGTGCATATACACTTACAGCATGTTAAAGTGCTGAGTAATACAACCAGGGTGTTGCCACAGGCAAAGACCACTGATTCCTTGTATAATCTGACCTTTGTATAATAAAACAGCACGAGAGTCTTTTTTTTACCATAAAAGGTATAAATAATCTAACCCTACACGCTGCTGCTGTTACACATGTAACATTCAGCTGTGTATTTAGCCGTCTTTTGTGGTTTTCTCTGTGAGGTCCTCACTTTTTACCTGATTTGCTTTTTTCCTTTAAGGGATTGCCATATATGGCTAAAAGCAGAGAGAGCCTTGCTGTGAATCAGAAGCGTGTCCTAAGGTAGTCACAAAGGAAGTTCAGGGTTTTGCAAGAGGCGTTGCACGCCTCTCTGCAAAAAGCTTTGCCTGCAGGCAGCCGACTCCCTTTTACAGAAGTAGAAAATACTTAATTTGCAACTAGTCTCAAAGGAAGAATTGGACACTGTTGGCGTTGTTTTGAGTTAAAGCGGAGGAGGATGCACAGCCATACAATAACTCAGAACAATAGGTTTTTAATGGAGCAGATATCTCAGAAAACAAGTGTTTTGTCACCACCTGGAGAAGTAGCAGCCTCTTATCAACAGCAACAATTGTCAATGCTCCTCGTGTACTAAAAATAAATCATGTTACATATTGCATATTATGTATCTATGGAGGCCACTAAAAGCCATGGACTAATAAAAGAAAGTTCTTCACACAGCGTGTAGTCAACCTGTGGAACTCCTTGCCAGAGAAGGCTGTGAAGGCTAGGACTATAACAGAGTTTAAAGAGAAGCTAGATAATTTCATGGAGGTTAGGTCCATAAAAGGCTATTAGCCAGGGGATAGAAATGGTGTCTCTGGCCTCTGTTTGTCAGAGACTGGAGAAGGATGGCTAGAAACAAATCGCTTGATCATTGTCTTCGGTCCACCCGCTCTGGGGCACCTGGTACTGGCTACTGGGCTAGAAGGACCTTTGGTCTGACCCAGTATGGCCCATTCTTATGTTCTTATGACTGAATTCTGGTGGGTGCATAGACACAATCTAAAGAAAACGCCTGAGGAGCAGAGAGCTTTTGTAAGTACAAGTTGACCCTCTCTAGTCCAGCACCCTCGGGACCTGACCGGTGCAGAACCAAAGAATTTGCAGGACCATGGGAGGTCAATATGGTCTCGCAGCATTACCAACACTTCCATTGCTTAATGGGCTCTTCGAAGACAGGGGTAAATTAGAGGTAAATAACAGCACAGAACACTGAAAGCCAGGAAAGAAAACGAACTTTATGGGACTGCAGGAAAATTAGCCATACCCATGATAAGTGGACATCCAGCTACTAAAATCATGCCAGACCACGGATGTTACTGGACCAAAGCGTTCCAGACTAGAGAGGTTCAATCTGTAGGAGTGCATCTGCACTGCAGGGCTTAACTCCAAATAAGCTACACAAATTGAGCTACATCAATTGTGTATATTATTTTGAAATAGCTAATTTCTAAAGAGGGAGCATCTACACAGCACTTATATTGAAATAGAACACGCTTTCTCCGACTTCTCTTATTCCTCGTACAATGAGGGTTCCAGGCAGAGCTGGCCCAAGGTACGGGCTGACTGGGCTACCGCCTGGGGTGCCCCATTGTAGGGGACACCATGCGGGGCTGCTGGGCCGGGCGGGGGCAGCACCACGTATGCGCTGGGCGCTCAGGGGCGGGACCACACATGCGCCACGCACCTGGGGTGGAGCCGCACATGCCTTGGGCACCCGGGGATGGCGCTGCACTCCCGGAGCCCGGGGCGCACAAATGGCTTGGGCCGGCCCTGGTTACAGGTATCAGAGTAAGAAGTCCTCCAGCTTGACACTATTCGAAATAATGGCCTGCTGTGTAGATGTGGACTAAGTTATTTCAGAATAGTGCTAGTTACTTAGAAGTAGTGTTGCAGTGTAGACATACCTAGGAGTCCGTTATCCCTCAGTCTACCTACTTCAAAACATCATGGAAAGTATTGTCGAAAGGCCTTCTATGAGAGGAGCTATGAAGGCATGGCTAAGCAGTCAAAAATGATGAACTCTACATATTTAAATGAATACATTTCCTGACCGAGCAGAGACCTCTGTCCACTTTCCCATGTATAATAATTCCACTGTGATTCCAAGGACCCACCAGATTCTTGTAAGACACTGCAGTACATTTGTATTTACCATTAACAGAGACCTCAAAGTGCACTTACAGGCATGTTGTCTGTACTCTTTTTTAACTGCCATTTCCAATTAAAAATAACCTGGATTTTATCAGCCCCTTGGCTATGTGTACCCTGGCAGATGTAACGCTCTGTGGAAATTACCGTGCTGCTCACAGAGCACAGCAGTGAAACCGCCGTTGCATGTCCACACTGTCAGCCACCCGTGGAGTAGCATGACCACACTTGAGACACTTGCAGTGGCATTCGGAATGGTGCATTCTCGGGAACTGTCCCACAGAGCACCTCTTCCTTTTCTGCCACTGAGGTGTGTGAAAAGGCTAAAGGGGAGGGTCGTGGGGCATTCTGGGTCCTGTCCCAGTGCTCCGTGGTGCATCACTTTGCATCTCAACCACCCTCCTGCTTCTGTCCACATTTGGCACCATCTGTCAATGGCTTTTGTGCTGCGTGCTTTGCCTCCTCTGTCCACGGGAATGGATCCTGAGCAGTTGAGGAAAATGTTGGTCGGTCTCACTAACACGTCACGAATGGCAGTCACATTATTCCTGAAGCTGCTTAGTGATGATGCAGAGTCAGGCACTGATCTTGCGACATGTAGCAGCTACAATACGGGATTTCCTGTGGCACTCATGGAGGTGCAGACCAGTGTTCCCTCTAAGCTGTAGGGCAGAGCCCTGAGCCTGCAGCCTCTGACTGGGTGGGGCTGATTAATCACCTGTGAAGCAGGGCTGCCGCGCAGCTTAGAGGGAACACTGGTGCTGACCACAGTGGAATGCCACTTTTGGGTTTGGCAAACAAGCAGTGCGTAGTGCGATCGTCATGCGAGTCCAGGCTGACGAGCAGTGGCCGCAGAACTTTCGGACGAGGAAAGCCCCTTTCGTAGCACCATTTCGTGACCTTGCCCCTGCCCTGTGGTACAAGGACACGGGGTTGAGAGCTGCCCTGGAGAAACATGTGGCCATCACACTGTGGAAGCTGGCTACTCCAGACAGCTTCCGCTTGGTCACTGTGAGGGGTTGTTTCAACGCCGCACTGAAGCTGACGGAGTTACCTTGGCCCAGTTGGCTGAGAGGGCCCCATCCTCACAACCCTGCTGGACATGCTGCAACTGGAGACTGCCTATAAAAGCCTCTGGAGCAGCTCAGTTAGGGCTGACTGCTGAAGGGGAAGCAGGCCCTGAGGGAGTTCTAGGGGAGGAAGTGCAGCAGGACCAAGGCCCGGCAGCCAGGCCAAGAGGAGTTACCAGAGAAGCTGCTGAACTAGAGTGAGAATATGGAGAAGACACCTGCCACATACTGGTAGGAAGTAGCCCAGGGCAGAGAATTGATCCCTGAGTGCTCAGTATGTTGCGCCAGGATTCCCCACCGGCTGGGAACGGTGGAGTGGGAGGGCCTGGGTCCTCCTACCTCCTCTGTACATACCCCCGTGGGGGTAGTTTTTCCTGTGTATATGGACCAAGGCTACTGAGATGTAATACCCTGAGTAGAAGGGACTTGCATATGGACTTAGGCTGCTGGGCCATAATATCCAGACTAGAGGGTCTTGGATATGTACTAAAGCTGTCAGTCCAGAAGACCCTGAATAGAGGGGAGTGGATACAAACTGAGGCTGGTGAGCCACCCTGTAAATAGACTTGGTGATGGTCAAGACACCTAATCAAAGGAGATTAGACTCTAAGGGCTGGTCGCCCCTCGACAGTCACCAGTCAGTTTGGAGTGGGGAAGTCGACCCTTGGACTCATGTTGATGGAAGTGTGCAGGCCCGACAATCGCACCCTGCTCCAAAAGACGGATGACTCTGGGCAATGGGTGTGAAATTGTGGATGGCTTTGCACCGAAGGGGTTTCCTGACTCCGGAGGGGCAAGAGGGGCCTGCACACTCCACTTCTGGCACCAGACCAACTAGCTTCTGAGTACATTAATCAGAAGGGTATTTCTCCAGGGTTCTCCTCTCTGCATTGGCTTGGTCTTGGCCTGGCTGAAGGGAAATGGGGGGCAGAAGAGGAAAGGGGAAGGGACTGCCACCCAGTCCTGCTTCTGTCTGAGAGCAGCCTGAGATGCACACACACAGGCCGGTAATTCTCACACCAGAGCAGCTGTGGGAGGCTTTTCGCAGCTCCTTCAATTTGACCCTGCACCGCTGTGTGTCCCAGTCATGGCCCCTTTTGGTCATACATCTCGATATCTGCCCGTAGGTGTCCTATATCCGATGGCAGGCGCACAGCTGGGACTGCACAGCCTCCTCTCCCCAAGCACTGATGAGGTCCAGCACCTCTGCATGCCTCCAAGGAGATCACCTGGTGCGTGGAGCAGGCATGGTCACCTGGAAAGATGTGCGGAGAGCATACTGCACATTGCTGAGCAAACAGGAAGGGGACTTCCAAAATTCCTAAGGAATGTAAAGGGCAGATCTGAGGGTTGGTCACCTGAGAGCAGGGCAGTAGAGTTAAAAAATTCTGACCAGAGAAGCAAAAACAGGCATTGTGGGATGGCTCTTGGAGGCCAGTCACAATGCAGTACAGGTTGGACCTCCCTGGTCCCTCACTCTCAGGACCTGAGCAGTCCCGGATGAGGGATTTTTCCACACCAGGGAGGTCATATCTGTCCCCCTGCTACCGGCCCCCCAGGCCTGGACTAACTGCCAGCCTCCTGGCTGCCCCCACTCCTGCCAGTCCTTCCCCCACTTCCCTGCTGAGCCAGACAGCCCAGCTTCCTGCATGCCAGGCTCCTGGCCCCACCAGGCAGTCCCACTGGGTTGTACATAGCAGCCCAGCTGCCGTGAGCCCAGCTGCCAGCTTTCCACCATGGTCTGGGTTGCTGGACCAGGGAGTCCTGATTAACAGAGGTTAAACCTGTACTACACCAGTGTCCACAGTGGCACAGTTCTATGCTTCTTGTAGAGGTAGCCTATCTAGAGTGCTGCTACTGTGGAGTTAGTGTGCACTAAGTGCCTTGCAGTGTGGACGCTTCTGCAGTTACAGCTCTGGGAGCTGGTGTATTGTGCCGTAATGTGCAAGTGTGGGCTTGGTCTTTAAAGAATAGGGCTGTGTCCAGACTCCATGCCTCCGTCGACGGAGGCATGTAGATTAGCCAGCTCGGAAGAGGGAAATGAAGCCGCGATTAAAATAATCGCGGCTTCATTTAAATTTAAATGGCCGCCCCGATCTGCCGATCAGCTGTTTGTCGGCAGATCGGGAGAGTCTGGACGCGATGCCCCGACAAAGAAGCCTTTCTTCATCGACACAGGTAAGCCTCGTGAAACCAGGTTTACCTGTGTCGATGAAGAAAGGCTTCTTTGTCGGGGCATCGCGTCCAGACTCTCCCGATCTGCCGACAAACAGCTGATCGGCAGATCGGGGCGGCCATTTAAATTTAAATGAAGCCGCGATTATTTTAATCGCGGCTTCATTTCCCTCTTCCGAGCTGGCTAATCTACATGCCTCCGTCGACGGAGGCATGGAGTCTGGACACAGCCTAGGTGTAGGACAGGATTAGGAATTGATAGAACCCCTGTGCTGCCCTGTCAGCTGAAATGGTGCAGAATCCCCTCAATGAGGAAGAAGTGATATTGATGGTGCTTCTACTCTGAGGTAATCTGGAGAACATGGTTTTACTTTTTATTGGCTCCTGTTGATAAAAACACTGCAAGTCATCAATCAACTTCATTAGGTATTTTGTTCAATAAAACAAAACGCACGAACAAGAAGCAACTATAATGTTCTCAAAAGTAAATTCTACATAAGGGACAATGCCATTTAAAATACAGGCCCTTTGCTATCTACCATACAAGGTAGATGGGACATCAGAGTAATATTGTGGCCCATATGTTCATAGATATGTGTCATTACCTATGCCACCAGTGCATATGTGCACACAGTTGTGGTTATTGTTTAGTTCAGGCAAGCTGGATGCACAGCGATGCATTGAACTGAGGGAATAGTTAATCTGCTTGAAACCGAAGCAGGAATTTACTTAGCAGAGATGTAATTTGGCCAGAATACAAGCCTAAAGTCCCCAGCACCTCTGAAAAGAGTAAGGGGATTTTTAATGTCTGTAGGTGCTCAGAGTCACTATTTTTACATCTCATCCAAAAGCATAAATGTTGGAAGTTAGCAGAGGCTGTTGTCCTGGCGGGTCCTTTTTAGCTGAATTAGTCTGGTCTGATTTCTCTTCATGCTGACTGCAGTCTGCCCCTGTTGCTTAATGTGTCATGTTATCAGGCTGATGCTGCTGTGAGAAGGAAATGACTGTTCCAACCACTCCTTTTTAAGTCTATTCATCACATTTTGTCATTTTCAGTTATAGAAAAATATTGGTAGGGAAGGAAATGAAGTTAAATGCTGCATATTAGCTGTTGAGGAGAGAATACCTTTAGAATGCATTTCCATTATGTTTTATGCTTCTTTTTTTCAAGGTAGAAACCATACAGGCTTTTATTCTTTTGCAAGAATCTCATAGAACAGGGGTGGCCAACCCATTAAATGAAGAGAGCCAAAACAGCAGTGGAAAAAATGCAAAGAGTCACACCAAAATTGTTGAGCAAAAAAAAAAAAAAAAGAAGAGCTCTCCACCAGCAGAGTTGTTAAGCAAAAAAACCTTTAAAAATCATGCAATGACTCCATGGAATACTGGAATTGACAGGGGGTACCATCAGTGTTCAATTTAGTCTGTCCTTACTAGATCTGTTAAATTAAACCCTGGAAGATGGATTTCCAAAGTGTTGATCTAGGTAATTATAGACAAGTTCAAAGACAGAGAAGTAACTTCCCCAAGTTCACAAGGAAGGGTTGTGAAAGAGTTGTTAACTGAAGCCTTTTCTCTTGACTCCCAGTCTTGGGCTCTTACCACAAACCATGCTTGCTTCTGGTAGCAAAATTAATAAAACTTAGTCTTGTGAGATTATGAGAAAGCAACATTTTTATTCTGTTGCAGATATATTGCAACATTAGTTTACATTTACAATAGTTACAGTTGTTATATATCATGTAAAAATCAATGGAATTAATGCCAAATATGATTATGGCCAAGTGTTGTCTTGGGCAGGTAATTTAAGCTTTCTTTGTCTCAATTGCTTACTTTCATCTCAAGAGTATTGAGAGGATTAATTAGTGTTTGTACAGGGCTTGGATGGTATAAAAGTGCTGTGTAGTCTCATTTATTACAGAGGAAGTACCAAACTAAATAAGTGTGAAGTATTCTTGCAGGGATATTTATGTATATAACAGGAGTGATGTTAACTTTGTTTCACTATAATTCTTCTGTGTAAGCCATCTCCCATTCAGAAGCAGTACTTCTGTATGGAAGAATAGTGATAGAGATGCAGCCGTGTTAGTCTGGTCTAGCTGAAACAAAAAACAGGACTATGTAGCACTTTAAAGACTAACAAGATGGTTTATTAGGTGATGAGCTTCCATGGGCCAGACCCACTTCCTCAGATCAATTGGCCCATGAAAGCTCATCACCTAATAAACCATCTTTATGTCATCTTTAGTCTTTAAAGTGCTGTCTCTTGTACTTCTGTATGGACACTCTTGGCTTTTGCTATGGTTAATGCTATGTGCCTGATCCTCCTGACTGGCCAGGTTGGGTTCAGCGTAAATCTATGGGAGGCGGGCAAAGGTGACAAGCCGTTGCTGCAGCTCTCTGAATCTGGCGTTGGCAAGTCTCTGTGCTGCTGTGTGTTATGCTGCGCGCCACTGGGGCTGTTCTAGCCCCCGGGGATCAGCTGGACACAATGGAATCCTCACCTGGCTCTAATGCCCCCTGTGTGAGCACTGGATAGAAGATGGTATTAGGCACCGTGGTGATGGCTCTATGCCACCATTTAGTGCATACCCAGCCTTGGGGAGGCTGAGTATCTGGTTAATCATTCATCCAACATGCACTGACTACAGGCCTGGTAGTTCTCTCATACTTGTATCACCCCCCTCAAGTCATTGAGCTCAACACGCCCCTGGTGTAAATCCATTATTGGAGATGACGAAGTAACATCACTGCAGTTGTACTAGGAATGAATTGAGATCTACTCCCATGAGTCAGCATGGCAAGACTGGGTCTTTAAAGTGGTCAGACAAGGTAGTTATTAGAAATAGATGCTTCGGCGTCACGACGGTGAGAGTTGTATCAATGCCTGACCAACAGAGACATTATAAAAACCATGATCCCATTCATCCCTGACATAAATAGCTATTGCTTGGTTAAAATCTTTCATTCCAGATCTGAATTTGACTTAACACCTTGAAATCTCAGTTCGTGCCACATTAATCATGTCCAAAAGAAACTGACTCAGTTTATCAGTCAAGGAAGATCTGTCCAAGGCTGCATCGACACAGCACCCTAACTCGAAATAAGATGTGCAGTTTGCACTATGCAAATTGCGTATCTTATTTGGAATCTGTTTTGAAATAGCGTATTTTGAAATTTGGCACATCTACACAGCGCCAAATTTCAAAATAATGCACTATTTTGAGCCATCCCTTATCCCTCGTGCAACGAAGTTTACCGAGATGGCAAAATAGCGTGCCTGTTATTTTGAAAAATATTTCGAAATAATGGGCAGTTGTGAGACACGGGGTTACTATTTCGAGTTACCTCCGGTATCCTGAAATAGCCGTGCAGCATAGCCATACAGTCAGAATTTGAGTTCCCACTAGGCACAGGCAATTTTAATTCTTTGAATGATGGCACATGTACATTCCAATAGTTGTGCGCATGTTGCATGCATGATCATTGGAGAATTTTGTCCTTGAAGACACCTTTCCCATGGTGCCTTCAAGACATGGTGTACAGGACACTGCTAACCCCTCTCCTACAGTTCCTTCTTACCACCAGTGACGGTCGTTGGAGTTTCGTAGTGCTCTTGATCTGCAAGCACTCTTGGTAGCCATTATCAGAGGGGTAGCTGTGTTAGTCTGAATCTGCATAAACAATGAGAAGTCCTGTGGCACCTTCTAAATTAACAAATGTATTGGTGCATAAGCTTTTGTGAGCAAAGACCCACTTCGTCAGATGGTAGCCATTGTTGTTAGTTCTTTTCCCTGGATGTCAGGGTACTCTGGTGTTTTACATTGACCACACATGGTCATTTCATATATCAACACAACTCTTTATTGCAGTCGTGGATAGGGATGTAAAATCCTGTTTAATTAGTTAACTGGTTACACGTTAAGTGTAACCGGTTAACTGATGAAATGAAGGTGTTGGGGATGCTCCAGCCGACTGGGCAGGTACTCTTATGTGTACATGAATTTAAACAGTTTTAGCAAAATGAGGCTTGTTAGTCCTTGAAGGCTTTCTAGAATTTAGGGCAAAAATCTCATCAATTATTTCCTCTAGTGGCCTAAAATTCATAACCTGACATATTTCCTCCAACAATATTTCACTGTCAGAAGCAGAGGATCCTTCTGTCCCCAATGGGAAAGGAAGGTCTAGTTTTCTCAGAATGCAGCCTACATTTTGTCCACGTTAGTTTTTGGTACAGAGAGTGTCATGCACACTTGGCCCAGATTTTTAAAACTGGGCATGCACATATCTCATTTTGGTAGGCAGTGATCATGATTGTGCTTACATGTAGCTGGTTAGCTATCTGACTGAAACTGTGCACCCCATTCCAGAAATCTGGGACTTTTAATAACAAAGAAGGCTATGTTGTGGAAAGTCAGTAAGAATTATAACAGTTATAGATGGCTGTATCCAGAAAAAAAAAAGTGTGTGCGTGGTAGGAGGGGGGATGTAGTGTAAAATTCCTGAACTCAGTCTCACCCTTGTTCACTTCTGTGACCCACCGGGAGACACTCTCATTCTCCAAACAGTGAGGGGGAACCCATACAAACATTTGAGACTTGTGGTTACAAGTAAAGGAAATCTTTCAGCAGGACAGCTGTGATCCTTGGCACAGTGTAGTATTTACATGCATCAAGAAACCAGTGTTTTGCTATCTGCTGAATGACGAACTCTCAGGCTTTGAACACAGACTATAGCCCTAAGTGCCAGTAGTGTGATCGGTTTTCTATGAGCCATCAGGAAAACCTGTAAATTGTAGCGTTTTCTGGTAACTATACTACAAACCTGAAATAATTACTTGCTGTCGTTTCTTTTCTACCTTACATACTCCAAATTTTGTGGGCTTTTATATTTTCATATTCAATATAATTTATTTTCCAGGGGACTTAACCTTTTTTCAACTACTGTACTTAACACATTTTTTCCCCATATAGATAAATATGAAGTATGTATCTCCAAGTCTACCAGGGTACGTCTACACCGCAATGCTATTTCAGGATACTGAAGTATCCCAAAATAGCTATCCCTCATCTTCACACGAAGCCCCTTATTTTGGGTTTGCTATTATGATGTCCCTGTAAACATTCTATGAGGAGTAAGGGATGTTTTGGAATAGCACTTTATTTTGAAATTTGGCACTGCATAGACAGCGCCAAATGACAAACTAAGCTATTTTGAAATAGCACCGAACTACGATACAGAATGTGCCTAGCTCAAATTGCGTCTCTTAATTTGAGTTACAGTGCTGTTTAGACCCACCCCCAGAGACCTGTGATTAGGTAGGGTATTTTGGCTACCTAGCCTTTCACTGAACAAGTAGTGCTTAATGTTCTACTCCTTCCCTGTTGGTTTTTGTGGTGTTTTCACTCTCTTTCTTTCTCTCTTTTTCTCTCTTCCTCTCTCTCCTTCCATCACCCCCCTTACCAAGTGAGTCTGCAGTGACTTGGTCCTCAGCCAGGTCTTACGCAGTCAATAAGTGACTAAACAAACCCTTTCTGAAGTAAAAGATCCACCAGGGCCTATCACTGTGCCCTTGTTATATTCAACCCTGTTTCTGGCTCAGTTCTCAGTTCCCCCTGCGCTAAGTGTAAGGCCGTGCGTGCTCTGTATGGAGCAGTGCCCCCCAGGTCTTTCTCCTGGCAGATTCTTTGTCTTATCAGTTCTCTTCCCAGCTCACTAGCCAGGTTGTTCCTTCCAGTTCAGTCCCCTTCCTGTGGTAACAGTCCAACAAATGGTTGGGCCTCTGCAGGATCATCAGCCCTATCCTAGGGCCTTTTAAATTTCAGCCTTGTGCTTGGGTTTCTACAGACAGCTTGTCCCATTCTTGGGGCTTTGGCCACTCTGCCAGTGGTTGGTGGGGGGACGGGGACTGCTCACTACTCTGGGTCCCAACCCAGGGACCCTACAAATAGCAGCTACACCCTGCTTTTTTTGACTAGTGTTGCTGGTATTCCCCATGTTTATCTCAGGGCTGTCCCCTGCTGAGCAGGGTCTCTTTCAGGTCTCCTCCTCTGGACAGCTTCACAGCCTTCCCCTTCTGGTCCCAGCCAGCAATTGATCTGTCCAGGCCCAGCGGCTCCTTTTAGCTGAGTCTGCGTCACTTTTGATTGGCTGCATCCCTACAGCTTTTCTAGACCGGCTGGGAGGATCACTGTTGCTTTTTTGGGATGGGGTGGGGTGAAATAGGATCTGAGGCGTCCCGCAAGGGGCCTCATAGGGCCTGACACACCCCATCACACCAAGCATTCCTTAACGTAAGGGTGTTGGAAAACCAGGACTGAATTTTGCATCTTGGACCCTGTAAGTGGCAAGAGCTAGGACCACAAAATTCAGTGTACAGTTTCCTTTTATCATAACTTAAGCTGCAGGGGTGGGAAACCTAAGACCCAGGGGCCAGAGGCAGCCCCCAGCTTGCCTGGATCCAGCCCACGAGGCTTGGTGTCCCCCCCACCTCAGCACTGGGGAGCCTGTGCTGGTGCTGCCCAAAATCTATTAGCCTGGGACTCCCAAGCCTATGGCATGGAGAATGCCTTTCTCCGTCACAGCTGGGGGCTCAGTGAGGGTGGCTTTTTTTAATTTTGTTTTTGTTTTGTTTTGCTTCTCATTTGTGTGCGGCTCTGACCCAGAAAAGTTCCCCACCTGGCTGTGTGCCCCTTCCCCCCACCCCTCCGCATCAGGGACTGCTCCAGCCTAAGCTTCCCTTTTCCTGGTGTCCTTTAGGAAGCAGGGGGGCAGGGGGAAGGGCTGAAACTCCCTCCCCAGTTCATTGCTGGCTGTTCAGGGAACAAGGGGAAAGTGCACAGTTTGCTGCATTCCTCAGTCTGGCAGGGGAGCGCTGGGGGCAGATAAACCTGAACCAGCTGGGCATGCACCCCTCCCTTGGCTGTGCCTGCTGGCGCTGCAGTGGCCATAGAGAGGAGCTTCTCACATGGCGCCAAGCTGCTGCAGTGAGGGAGGGCTGGGGAAGTCCTCTCTCCCCAGGGCAGCTGGCAACCTGAACCGCTCCTCCATAGCCCCACTCCAGAGCAATGATTTCAATGAAGAAAAACAACATTTAATTCAATTAAGGACTTGAGCAACTCTGGGTACATCGTCTAGTGATATATAATATCTCCAAATAGCAGAGTTGTTGACTCGAGTCCCACGACTTGAACTCGAGTCCAACTTAAGTCGCCTAGGTGACTCGGCTTGAGACTCGACTCGGGTTCATTGTTTGTGACTTGAGACTCGACTTGAGACTTGCTAATTTTGTTAAATCGACTTGGTGAAAAAATTGTCCGAAAATGCCGATGTTGATGGCTTGGACAAAAGTGACTTGACATTTTTTAAATTAAGACTTGAGACTCGACTTGGGACTTGACTCGAAAGTGACTTTAGGGACTCGAGACTCGACTTGAACTGTAGTGACTTGAGACTCGACTTGGACTTGACAATGACGACTTGAAGATAACACTGCCAAATAGTGGAACAGTCACATTAAAGGAGACATCTCAAATGTAGCAGAGTGACGCATGTAACCAAAAAACAAGACAAACCGTGTTTATTGGTGGGAGTAAGGTCACTTGCAATATCGTCCTTTACACAATACTTTACACCACTCGGGAAGTATGGTTGGTTTCTATGACAACCATTTTCTCTCTCTCTTTCTCTCAAACTGACACAAAAGTGCCATTTACTCCACTGTAGTATAGAAAATAATCACTCTCCTAGTGTCCTGCATGATGTTTTTGTGAGCGAGTGGTTCAAGTGTTTGGTCACCCCAAAAGGGCATTTTCTGCTCAAAGCTTCATGTGTACCTGCCTTTTCATAGGGATGGAAGCGGTGTTTCTCAGTACAAATCTCTGAGTACATCTGTGTAGGCTTCCAAGTCTCTATTCTGGTTTCCATGACAACATTCTTGATTTTGAGAGTAATGTTGCTGTGATGCCACTGCCAGCCCCATGCTTTATGAAATGGACGTATGGACACCAATAGGCATAACTCAAAGATGCTTTGGACAAATTGTCTCATGTAACATATCAGTCTTCACGTCATCATCCTCTGGGTCTGTATGTCCCATTTTGGTGTATGGATCATTCTCATGTGTCAAATTAGACATATGGAGTGTGGAATGCTTTGTGGTTTTAAATGTGCAAAGGAAAACACATTTAAGGATGTTTGCAGTCTGGGCAATCATACGTAAACAGCCTTTTGTCCTTTAAGTCTTAGCAGTGGTTGGTTTTGTGCAGGGCTGGCTCTAGGCACCAGCAAATCAAGCACATGCTTCGGGCAGCACATTTCCAGGGGCGGCATTTCCAGGTAAGCACCTGCCCCCAGCAATGCCCGGCCAAGCCCCGCCCTGCCGATTTTAAAGGGCCACAGGAGCTCAGCTCTGGCTGCGTGTCCCTGGAAGTTGGCTGCGGAGCACAGCGCGGCCAAGCTCCGCCCCGCCTCACTGGCTCCAGTCCTGCCGCAGCCCCAGCCCCTTTCGCCGGTGAGAGACCACTCCCTGTCGGCCACCCAGCTCGCTGTGCCCGCCCTGCCCCACCCCACGCTCCTCTGGCTCCTCACCACCTGTTCCCTGTGCCTCCCCTGCACCCTGCACCCTGCTTTCAAAATGACGGGAGCCACTAAAGGCACAGTGATTGGCACCAAAGAAGAGAAATGGTGCTGTGATTTTTCTTTTACATTGGTGTAACTGTTTTGCTTTCTGTGAAGTTCCTCCTGATCTTACTCCATGGTAGAGTAGAGAAGAATCAGGCGTAGTCTAATATATGAGGCATCAAAATGAGAGATAAATGAGAGATGAGAGAGACTCACCAGGACATTTAGTCCATCTGTTAAGATTGTTCCAAGTGTTTAGATTATTTAAACACTGGCGCATCGATCACTCTTTTTGGGATGCCTCTTGTGCAAAAGCGGCTGCTAATTAATTATGCAAATGAAGCACAGCGATATTCCACTCTGCGCTTCATTTGCATAAGTTTTTGTGGAAGAAGGCTACACTGTAGACGTAGCCCTTGAGAGATCTCCTACCTGAATCAGGCCAGAGAGAGGAACCCAAAGGATGCCCCCTCCCCCCCACACACACCAGTTGTGGCTAAATCCCAAACACCTTGGATCTGATCCTTTGTCTCCCATCCCCATTGTGTTTGGTTCCTTTTCTACCTTATTTCTTCCCTGTCCTAGCTCTCCTCCTTTTCCTTTTAATCAGTCTGGCTTAGCTAGCCAAGCCTGTATATTTGGCAGCATTGCTGCAAGCCCATGGTCAGAAAGGCAATGCCCTAAATAGCCCGGTGCTGGTTACAAGTCTGCCACATCTTGGAGTGACTGATAAGACCAAAGCCGATGGCCTGTGTTTTCCCAGCTGCAAGGATGTGAGTAGAATCAACATCAGAGAAAGCAGCAGCATTTTCTGTCTTTGCTGTTCTTTTCTCTCTCCCTTTTGGGTGTGCTTGTCTCTAGGAAACAGGATCGGACTTTAATGACAACAGCAACAATGACAGCTTGTGACCATTTTAACTAGCTTGTTCTCTTTCCCCCAAGAGGCCAGTTATTCACATCTTTAGTACCATCTCCGAGGTTCCTTCTAAAAACTCTCCAGCTAACAGGAGAGAGATCAAGAGGTGTTGTTAAAATGAAAACCTTTACACCCCACATCTTCTCACATACTTCCTGTGTCTCAGCTGTGGATCACAGCTGAGTGCCAAATTCAGGACAGACGGATAAAGATAGGGCAGACACCCCCAAACTGGCGGTTATTTTAACTGGTTAGATTCACCCAAGCAGTAACAAAAGCAGCTTCTGTAGCATAACACTAGTTAATAGGAAGTCAAAACCCAGTCCTCTTAAACAATCCAAACCTTATCGCCACCAAGGCATCTGGCCTTTATGATGAGAAGTTACTGAAAAGCAGGTTCACCATGTAAAAAATCTTCCAGAGCCAAAGGATCAACCACTTTTCAAGTTCAATATATAACTCAGATCATACCTTAAACCTACACAACCCTTTAGTAACTAAAAACTAACAGTTTAATTATAGGAAGAAAGGGAAAAAGAAACAAAAGAGTATTAAATTATTAAGGAATCACATGCATTACAATTGATTTTCTGAGTTCACAGGTCAGGATAATAACGTTTAATCTGCTATCTTGTAATAAGTCTCCTTAGTGTACCCAAGTAGGTTGGGGGCAGGTCATTCATTCCCTTGTTCAGAGTTTCCTTAGAAAATCACAGTCCAGAGGTGAAAAGCAGGAATGAAGACAGAGTAAGGATGTAACAGCTTGCAATTTACAGCACTGTTCATGGAAAGTTATGGCTAATATGGCAGGCTGGGTTATATGAGCATGGAAAGTTATTGGTAAAAGATGGAGTCTTAGATCAGATGTCCTTTGAGTCCATGTTCCCTGAGGAGTTGGAGGGTCTCTGGTATAGTTGATTGTCCTTAATGGGCTATCAAACAGGCAAGCTAGTGTTGATGCAACTCTATCTGGGAAGCGTCACCCAGGAACACAATACATGTTTTGAGATACAAATATGTAGCAAATATGCGTAACTTCACATATAAAGATGATACATGCTTATAAACAGGATTATGATATTTGGTAGATTACAATTTTTCCATTTATATCTAACATGACATACTTTATCAGATATACAGGCAGTCCCCGGGTTACATGGATCCGACTTACATCGAATCCCTACTTACAAACGGGGTGAGGCAACCCCGCACTAGCTGCTTCCCCCCAGCAGACCAGGGAGATGCGAAGCTAGCCCCCCCCCCCTCCCCCCAGCAGACCAGGAAGACGCGAAGCAGCTTTTCTCAGCAGACACCTCAGCTTGAGAATAAAGGACTGAGGGAAGTGAGGTGTGGGAGAATAAAACTGAGCTCTGGAGAAATGTTTGGCTAGAGTTTCCCCTACAATATGTACCAGTTCCGACGTACATACAAATTCAACTTAAGAACAAACCTACAGTCCCTATCTTGTACGTAACCCGGGGACTGCCTGTAGTGCACTTTTGAAAAGGTTATATAAATGGTCATCTTCCTTTTTATATAGCATCACACCCCGTATCATTAGTAAAAGATTAAGAGGCTTTTTAGCTGTGTGTTTGCCATGCTACTATGCCAGCAGAGGTCTCTGAATGCCAAACCCAGCCTTTGTTTAAAACTTTAATTTGGGACATTTACAGGGTCATGCTAACACTTTTAACTTGCTGGGCCTATTTCTGCCATCGACATTAATACAACTGCCCCAAACACAGAATACTATAAACCAACCTATAGCGTTCCTCATGGCTGGATTAAATTCCTTATTACACATAAGGCTCTTTTAAAGCCAAGCATGATTAAGAGTGAATCAATATGAGACACAACACAAAAAGCAATGGAGGCAATTGCCTTCAATAACCATGAATGTTTCCCCCCGCCCTTTGTTATGACTAAAACATGATGATCTGTCTGCAGTAGCAGCAAGTTCCCCAGTGGGAACGAAGTCACAGCTGTACAATCTCTGTCAACCAGCCAAGTGGAAACAATGGAAAGCAATTTGTGCTTCATGCCTTACCAAGTTATTGTGATCAAATGGCTTTAAAAAAGTGACCCTCCCCTGAAATTATACTTGGCCCTGGGCATTAGGATAAATCTTGGAAATATCCTACATCCCGTAAAAAGCTGATTATAAAAGCCCCATGAGAAGTTTTGCCTTTGTTCAAAGCAAGGGGAGAAAAAAACACAGAAGGTTCATTTAACATCATGCAACTTTGCAGTTGGAGTTTAAATTTTCAATTTTTTTTAGATAATTTGATTTTTTTTAATTAAAAAAAATCCTACCTAGCAAAAAATATTTTATATAATTTTATAGCCTTGTAAAATTGGAAAAGAAATGTTTCCTTTATTTCAGTGATATGTGGTTATCTCATGCTGAGAGAGTGCTATGGACAGACTCAGTGAAAACTTTCTAAGCTTTCCTTGTTTCTTTGCTAGCTGAAAATTATTGGAAATGATTATCTGTTTAGTATTTTCTGTTCCCAAAGGACAGTTTTAGGGACAAATAGAATATAATGAAGAGTTAATCACCTTTAAACTACTAATTATGAAGGAATAGAGCCATGCAGTGATTGGGTGGTTACAACAAGGTATTGCAATTCTGCGTTCAGTAAAACATTTCTCGTGACATGGGAAAGATTCACGAGCCATCCTTTTGTTTTCTCAGTGGGAGTGTTGATTCTACAGATTCTAAAATACCATTTTTTTCTTCCAAACTGTAAGATTCTATCTTGGTATATAAAAGCACATGTAAATAGAATGCCTACAGTGAGGGAACTCTACAGTCCTTCCATGTTTCTGTGACAGGCAATTTTCATTTGTGATAGAGGATAACTTTAATCTGAAAATGAATAGGCCTGTAATCAAAGAATGACTGAGACTTGAAAGGAACCAGTCCCCTTTTGCAGGCCTCTGATATGTCATCTGCTGATATTGTTGGTCAACTGGTAAACTGTCCCTTTTCTGAATCAGAAATCAAGTCTATTCTCTAGTTGATCAGACAATTATTTTTATTCTAATATTTACTTTGGATTATAGGGTACATCTACACTGCAACACTATTTCAAAGTAACGAGCACTATTCCGAAATAACTTAGTTCACGTCTACACAGCAGGCAGTTATTTTGAAATAGCGTCAAAATACTGACAAGCTGGAGGACTTCTTGCTCCAACTCCTGTAATCCTCATTGTACGAGGAGTAAGGGTGTGTGTAAACTACATGGCTCCATTAATGGAGCCATGTAGATTAGGCTGATCGGCAAAGGGAAATGAAGCCGCGATTTAAATAATCGCGGCTTCATTTAAATTTACATGGCTGCTGCGCTGAGCTGACAAACAGCTGATCAGCTGATTGTCGGCTCAGCGGGCCAGTCTGGACGCTCCCGCGCCAACCTGAAAGACCTTTATCGACCTCCCCATTATGCCTGATAGGATGAGGTTTATGGGGAGGTCGATAAAGGGCTTTCATGTCGGCAGGGGAGCGTCCAGACTGCCCCGATCTGCCGACAAACAGCTGATCAGCTGTTTGTCTGCTCAGCACAGCAGCCATGTAAATTTAAATGAAGCCGCGATCATTTAAATCGCGGCTTCATTTCCCTTTGCCGAGCAAACAAATCTACATGGCTCCGTCAACGGAGTCATGTAGTTTAGACATACCATATGGGAAGTCAGAGGAAGAGTGCTCTTTTCAAAGTAAGTGCTGTGTAGATGCTCCCTATTTCAAAATAAGATACGTAGCTCAATTTGCATAGCTTATTTCCAGTTACGCTCTGCAGAGTGGACGCACCCGTACTCATTTTAATTCAAATCCATTATTTCTACATTTAATGAGGACAATTTCCTCCCCCTCCTTATTGCAGCACCTCTTATATACCAACATTGTTTTCCTTGTGTCCTCACTTCTTGTCATTTTCCCTTAATTCTTCTTGTTAGTGTGCTCCTCCAACTCTTGATTCTCTCTGATCAGTACTGCCCCAATGATACTCAAATGTCAGTGAAGCCCAAGGAAAGGTCACATCATGAAGGACGACATTCTAGGTTGTGTTCACAAAAATCTGATTGCTGTAAGAGCTGCTTTATAGGCCATGTAGCTATGAGGGCCCCTCTCACCAAGGAAATAGAAATCTACTGAGAGAAAGAGATTTCCATTAAGGTGTTTTGGTGCTGAAACTTAATCCTGAATTCCTCAGGGTCACGTGTGAATGCCGAACTTGCATTAAATTGGTCATTTGGAACAATCAGCTGGTCTCATCTATTATTCATACCAACACATGGCAAAAGTGATTTGTAGATTTCATTCCCTGGACATGTTGATGTGTTGAAAGGTAATTTAAAGAGCGCATGATTATCAATTTGAAAAATAGATACAATGTATATAAATGGAGAGGGGCTCATTACCAAGAACAAAGATTCAAAAGACAGCTTTGGCCCTAGGGGAGAAGTAGCACTACCTTCTGTTTTACATGGATGTCCGCAATTTTGTGTTAAAGTAAAAAAGGAAAATCCTAAAAGAACTGTGTGAGATTCTCATGAGTGCTACAGTAATTTGCTGCATTCGGTGCTGTGAGGAATAGTAAATTTGCATTTAACTAGCACTCGCTGCAGCAAAGGCTTGCAGTATATGGTGGGAGATATGGTAAAGAGGGTATGTTCTTTCTATGCTCGTAGGGCACTACATTCCACAGAGGACTAAAGGATACAACACTCATACATCCACCTAGTTAGCTCCCCTGCGTGGTTATATAAGTATATGATTAAGGAAAAATTATAGTTCTTGAGGCTATGGAGGGTTTATCATGCAGAGGGATATGAAGGGAAACCATTGTAACACCTGAACAATAGTTGAAGGGCGCATTTTGTACGGTCCACATAAGGATACAGTGTCTCCAGTCAGGGCCGTCCTTTGGGGGAGTGCGGGGTCTGGGGCAACCATCCCCCCAGTGCACCAGGCACGGGGCTCCAGGTAAACCCCCCCAACACAGGCCCTGCCCCCTGCGCAGCTTTTGCTCCCACCCATTCCTCCTCCCTCCCCCCCCCCAACCCATTTCCACACTGACAGACTTTGAAGACAATAGCAGCAAAATATTGCCTTAGGGTAAAAATAGCTCTTGAGACATTGGTCTGTTTATCAAAGTCAACATCCCTCTCCAAGGCCTGTTGCCAAACCTTTCTGGAGCTGCCGCCTTCTTTCCACTCTCTGGTGGCATCTTTCTCTCCTGGCTGCCTCAGACACCACTGATTGAGCCTGATGAAGGACATTTTGCATTTAGATACCAACTACAACTGCCAAGTGTCTCCCATAATCCCCCACCCAATTGATTTAATGCCACTCAAACACATTTGAACCATCTGGCTTGCAGGAAAACATATTCTGTAGGATTACAAATGTACAAACATGTTGGAGGGAAGAGTGAAATGGGAAATAGCTTTTCAGTGGTTGGTCTGGAACAATGAACACAGCAATGCAGGTTACCGATGCTTTCTCCTGTCTGATTTGCTGTCTTTCCCCACAATTTTCCTATAGTAGTTCAGGACAGCGATACAGTAAATTCAGGATTCATTGCTGTGGCGTCCTGACAGGTGGTCTGCTCCTTCAGTGATGATAAACATTTGGCTGTGTGCGTTTTCGTATGCTTCCTCAGCATATCATGCCAGCTCTGCGCAGGTAGCTAGTGTCATAGACTTCACGAGAGTCCCCAAAGACCACAAACTGAGATAAGATACGAAGGCACTCAAGACAGGTTTATTGTCGAATGAAGTATATTAATAGGTGTCAGTAGCCGAGCCGCTACGTACTTGTACCTGGGACAATAGACACGGCTCAGTCAATAGAATGGATTTCACTATCACCCCCCAGATCAGCCAAAGAATTAAGTCTAGGTACCTTGATATTTATAGACAGAAACGAGTAGTCTATGATACACACTGTACGTATCAGCTTACACATTAAAGACACGTTTGGTACCTCCCCATGTACTTTCCTCCAAAGCATCCACTGCCCGTTGTTACGCTTACACTCTTGTTTCAAACGATTTTATTGTGTACTCAGCAGGGTGTCCCTGTACTGTCCTGATGGAATACTTCATGGCTATCTAGACTGGCCAGTTTTTCCGGAAAATCAGCCACTTTTCCGGAAAAACTTGCCAGCTGTCTACACTGGCCGCTTGAATTTCCGCAAAATCACTGACGATCTCATGTAAGATTGTCAGTGTTCTTCCGGAAATACTATGCTGCTCCCATTCAGACAAAAGTCCTTTTACGCAAAACTTTTGCGCAAAAGGGCCAGTGTAGACAGCTCAGATTTGTTTTCCGTAAAAAAGCCCCGATTGCAAAAATGGCGCTCAGAGCTTTTTTGCGGAAAAGCGTGTCAAGATTGGCACGGACGCTTTTCCGCAAAAATGCTTTTGCGGAAAAGCGTCCTGCCAATCTAGACGCTCTTTTCCGAAAATGCTTTTAACGGAAAACTTTTCCGTTAAAAGCATTTCCGGAAAATCATGCCAGTCTAGACGTAGCCCATGTGCTTTTATCAGTGCTAGCAGTTCAGGTGCTGAGACAATGACTTTCAGGCAAACATTTGCTTTTGACACGGCCTGTCTATTACCCATAGTATAATTCTTTCTTACTTTGGTTCAAGCACCAGGCCTATGCTTCAGGCTCTTTCTTTCTCCTACACTTCTTAGCGTATGCGCAATGTGCCTCGGGTGGCACATGATTAGGATTCATCATCCGATTTGGTCCACTAGCTAGATCATTAGCTTTTCCAGCCCAAGCTGGGTACTGATGGGGGGTATGTCTACACTACAAAGTTAATTCGAACTAACAGACGTTAGATTGAATTAACTTTGATAGGTGCTACACTAGCGCTCCGCTAGTTCGAACTTAATTCGAACTAGCGGAGCGCTTAATTCGAACTAGGTAAACCTCATTCTACGAGGACTAATGCCTAGTTCGAATTAGCTAGTTCGAATTAAGGGCTGTGTAGCCACTTAATTCGAACTAGTGGGAGGCTAACCCTTCCCAACTTGCCCTGGTGCCCACTCTGGCCAACACCAGGGAAACCTGTCTGCCCCCCTCCCGGCCCCGGAGCCCTTAAAGGGCCACGGGCTGGCTACACAGTTTGTGCCAGTTGCAAGGCTGCCAGCACCCAGCCAGTAGACCCTGCACCTGGCACGCCATGAGCCAGCCACCCGATGCTGCCCAACCCTCCCCCTCTTCCCAGGACCAGCCTGGCAGCTCCCAGGAGCCTGCCCGGGGGCGCAAGAGGCGGGCACCCGCTTGGTCTAGTGCGGAGATCGTGGACCTCATCGAGGTTTGGGGGGAAGCCTCCAATGTCCACGATCTCCGCACTAGCCACAGGAACGTGGCTGTCTATGGCCGCATGGCTGCCAGCCTGGCCGCCAGAGGCCACCAGCGGACCCGGGAGCAGGTCTGCTGCAAAATAAAGGACCTGCGGCAGTCCTACTCCCGGGCCTGCCTGCCAGGGGCTGACCCGGAGGCCTGCCCCACTTTCACGCCCTGGACCGCATCCTGGGGGCTCACGCCGTCCATGCCCCCCGGGTGGTCATCGACCCCGGGGCAGAGGGACCGGTCCTGGACACCGAGGAGGAAGAGCCAGAGGACGCCGCGAGCCAGGAGCCTGCCCAGAACCCAGGACCCCCGAGGAACCCCACAGAGCACATCGCCTGTGTCGTCCGAGGCCGGGGAGGCCTCCACCTGCAAGTACCATCGTGCTCCCCTTATGTGTACGGGGGTGGGGGAGAGAAGGAGCCCAGGGACCGTGCGCCTGGACCTTGCTCACCACGGAGCAGCAGCTGGGTGTCATGCAGGGGCCTTGGCCTTGCAGAAGGGGGCTGGGTTTCACCCACCTTGTCCCCAGGGAGAACTGACCGCTGCTCTTGTTTCACCACAGCCCTGGGACTGCAGGGCTCACCACCCCGCCTGCAGCAGCCACCCGCACCCGGGCCAGCAGGCATGCCAGGAACCAGGAGGACTACCAGCGGTGGCACCTCCAGTTCATGGAGCAGCTGCTCCGCAACCAGGAGCACTGGGTCTGGAAGGACCTTCGGCTGCGCCAGCGGAGTGTGGATGCGCTGGAGGAGCAGGGCCGTGGCCTCAGAGGCCACCTCCAGACCCTGGTGGACTGGTTCCTGGCTCCTCCTGCTCCGGCTCCTGTGGCTGCCCCAGCTCTCGCTCCTCCTCCCACCCCTGCTGCCCCTGCTCCCTCTGCTGCCCCTGCTCCCTCTCCCACTTCCTCCGCACCCCCCGTCCCTCCTGCCCCACCCTCCACACCCGCTCCCCCCCGAGGTCCCCGCACCCGCAGTGTTGCGAGACAGGAGAGCCAGCCTGACCCCCAAGCCTGAGCTTTCCCTTCCCTTCCTCCCCTTCCACCCCCTTCCAGCTCCCTCCTCCCAGGTTTCCCCCTCCCCTCTCCCACCCTCACTCCTCCCTCCCCCCACCCCAGTTATGTAAAATAGAGGGTTTTTTTGCTAAAACAGGTGTCTTTATTTGACATTAGGAAGGGAGGTTAGGGAGGGGAAAGGGGAAAGGGGGAGGGTGGAAGAAGGCCCCAGGGGCATGCAGGGAGAGTTCAGTCCTCCTCCTCCACCTGGAAGCTCTCCCGCAGGGCTTCCCGGATCCGGACGGCCCCCCGCTGGGCTTCCCGGACGGCGGCGGTGCAGGGCTGAGTGTACTGGCCAGCCATGCGGTCAGCCTCAGCCATCCAGGCTGGCAGGAAAGCCTCCCCCTTCCTCTCACACAAATTGTGTAGCACACAACATGCTGCCACCACGGGAGGGATGTTGTGCTCGGCGAGGTTGAGGCGGGTGAGGAGGCACCTAAATTGGGCTTTCAGTCACCCGAAGGCCCCCTCAATGATGATGCGGGCCCTGGTCAGCCTCGCATTGAAGGCCTGGCGGGAGGGGTTGAGGTGCCCCGTGTAGGGCTTCATGAGCCAGGGCTGTAGGGGGTAGGCCGCATCCCCCACCAGGCAGACATGCATGTCCACATCCCCGACCCTGATGTGGCGGTCGGGGAAGAAGGTCCCGGCCTGCAGCCTCTGGCACACGGAGGAGTTCCGGTACACCCTGGTGTCGTGTGCCTTGCTGGACCAGCCCACATTAATGTCCGTGAACTGTCCCCAGTGGTCACACATGGCCTGCAGGAGGACGGAGAAGTACCCCTTGCGGTTCATGTACTGGGAGGCCTGGTGTTCCGGGGCACGGATGGGGATGTGCATCCCGTCGATGGCCCCCCCGCAGTTGGGGAAGCCAAGGGCGCCGAACCCCCGGATGACAGCGTCTGGGTCGGCGAGGTGGACCACCCTGCAGAGTAGCACCCGGTTGATGGCCTTGACCACCTGCGGAGAGACACAGCAAAGCGCGAATCAGTGGGGCACCCAGGTGGCTGGGAGTGCTCGTGTCCTGGCAGTGCCCCGTGCCCCACTCCCGGGAGCAACCCCCTGGGCGGCATGTAGTACGGCCGGGAGAGACCGGCCCCTCCAGTGCAGGGCACTTTTGCCTCCTCCCCCCCGTCCCGCCATTTTCCCTGGGGTGGCCCATCCCCTCCTTGCAGCCCCCCTCGGCCCCGTCCCAGTGGCCGGTGAGTGCCGTACCTGCATGAGCACCGTTCCGACGGTGGATCTCCCCACGCCGAACTGGTTCCCGACGGATCGGTAGCTGTCCGGCATGGAGAGCTTCCAGAGGGCGATGGCCAAACGCTTCTGGAGGGGGATGGCGGGCCTCATGCGAGTGTCCCTTCTGCACAGAGCAGGGGCAAGCCACTCGCAGAGCTCCAGGAAGTGTCCCTCTTCATCCTGAAGTTCTGGGTCCACTGCTGGTCTCCCCAGGGCTCCAGGACAATGCGGTCCCATCAGTCGCTGCTGGTGTCCAGACGCCAGATGCAGCGGGGCACGCCGGCACCCGGGCGCTGCCGCAGCTGTGCCATGGCCCCCAGGGTGGCCAGGCGGAGAGGCAGGGGGCTGACGTGCACCAGGTGGAACCAGGCAGCCTCCAGCCATTGCTGGCAGGCTTGCAGCAGCAAGTCCATAAACTGCACCAGGAAGTGCAGGGCGAGCTCTGGCTCCATGTTGCCACCTGCGGCGGCGTCCCTGAAGGGAAGCACCGACACACACGGGCGCAGAGAAAAACGCTTTGCTGTCCCTCGGCGAGGTAGGCAAGCAAGCGGAAAAGCTGGGTACCGGCTATCCGGGGGGGTCCCTTTAAGCACGAGCCTCAGATAGCCTCAGACAGCAGCCACACAAAGCAACTACTGACCTGATGGCCTGCCAGAACCGGTTTCAGCTGCCCTTAAATGCACCCCTGCGTCCAATCAGTGTGGACGCACTAGTTCAAATTAGCAAAACGCTAATTTGAACTAGTTTTTAGTTCTAGATGAGCTAGTTCGAATTAGCTTAGTTCAAATTAACTAATTCGAACTAAGTTAGTTCGAATTAGCGCTGTAGTGTAGACATACTCGGGGAGTGTGATGTGAATGCTGATCCATGCGCCCCATCTCCACAATGCAAAGAAGTAACTAGCTCTGTTGTTTGAATTCCATCAACTAAGGGGTATACTCAATCCACATTGTATCTCCTAGTATATACACAATCACAAAGAAACATACATGTTCATTCTACAGCAGTGGTCCCCAACCTTTTGCAGAAAAGTGTCCGTGCCAATCTAGACACTCTTTTCCAAAAATGCTTTTAACAGAAAACTTTTCCATTAAAAGCATTTCCGGAAAATCATGCCAGTGTAGACGTAGCCAAGAAGTCATTCTTCTGCTCTACTCTGCGCTGGTTAGGCCTCCGTTGGAGTATTGTGTCCAGTTCTGGGCACCGCAGTTCAAGAAAGATGCGGAGAAATTGGAGAGGGTCCAAAGAAGAGCAACAAGAATGATAAAAGGTCTAGAAAACATGACCAATGAAGGAAGGCTGAAAGAACTGGGTTTGTTTAGTTTAGAAAAGAGAAGACTGAGGGGGGACATGATAGCCGTTTTCAGGTATCTAAAAGGGTGTCATAAGGAGGAGGGAGAAAACTTGTTCATCTTGGCCTCTGAGGCTAGAACAAGAAGCAATGGGCTTAAACTGCAGCAAGGGAGGTTTAGGTTGGACATTTGGAAAAAGTTCCTAACTGTCAGGGTAGTTAAACACTGGAATAAATTGCCCAGGGAGGTTGTGGAATCCCCATCTCTGGAGATATTTAAGAGTAAGTTAGATAAATGTCTATCAGGGATGGTCTAGACAGTATTTGGTCCTGCCTTGGGGGCAGGAGACTGGACTCGACCTCTCGAGGTCCCTTCCAGTCCTAGTATTCTGTGATTCTATGATTTATCAAATATAGAACGATAAGTTCCTGTCGTTTCAGTCTCCCAAATGTAGGGTGCTGCAGCTGAAAATACTGTGATGAATACCTGTCCATCTGGAATTTTTGTGTCTATGACCCATTACAGATTGCCAGTTCATTGCGTATGTAATTTTCTGCAATAAGTGTAGGCAGCAGGCTATAGTTATTCCTAATGTAATTACACTGAAGTAATGTGGTTGCACCTAGAGGCTCCAATCAGATATTGAAGCCCATTGTGCTAGATACTGTACATGAAATAGGTAGTTCTTACAGTGTTCCCTGTAAGCTGAATGTTTGTGCAGACACCCAGGAGAGATTCAAATGCTGCCAAGCAGATTAGCAGAGTGCCCACAGTTAGTTATTTTTTCTACTGGTGGTGCACATTTACATTTGTCTTGGTGCATGCAAAATTAATTCTGCACACAGATAAAAATACGCACATTGTTACCTACCAGCCCTGTGCTTTTGGGGAGCCAGGGAGTGACATTCATGGAAAACCATCCCCCCCCAGGCCTCTGCTAGAATCAGATAAAGCAAGGAAAAGGCCAGGACAGATACACCTAAACTAATTAAGGAAACACCCCAGCCTCATCTGCATTGAAGATAGAACTCATTAGCATACAGTATGGAGACCAGCTCTTCCAAGGCAGGAACTGCAGTGAACTATGGGATACCAAAAGCAGAGAAGCACTGCCTGATGGGAAATCTCTACTCCAGATGCTAATAAACCCAGGCCTGCTCACACCCAAATTAGTCATTATCAGACCAGTTCTAGTAACGATCCTATTGACATCCAAAATACTGAAACTGACCAGTTGCATTGTGAGCTCCTTCAGGGAGCATCACCCATAACCAGTTGTGTTCAGTCTCTATTGTCTCACCTCTGTTTCTCTTTGAACTTTTGTCCTATCCCTATAAATCCTATCTTTGCCCCAAGAAAAACTGTTCTGTATACCTGGATTTAAACTTCATCAGTTCCACCGAGACTTCTTCATCTCCTGTCTGATCATGCTGGGGGCTCTGCTCTGCTTGTCTCCTGCCCTCTGGACCCCCAGCTCCCATCATCATCTGGGAATCCCGATCAGTGCAAACTCCACAGAGTGGTGAGGTCTCTCTCTGTCTCGCTCTCCCACCAGCTACCTATCTCTAAGCCTAGCCTCCTGATTCTGCCCTATGTTATATGGTTAGCTAGCCCTAACATTTTTAATCAGTTCCGATTTAGATTTAATATTGTAACTGTTTTGTGTGTTTGGCTCCCTACATATATATATAATAAATAACTTTCATTGTTAAGCTGGTTGCTTCTCTTTCTTTCTCTTTCACTCACTCTTCCCCAAGGGGTGTTGTTTTGGCTTCCCAGTTCACTCTGCAACAACACTTCTTGTACCCAAGCTAAAGATCCCTGTAGTGCCCAAAATCCTGTGGGGTTTGCTCATTGTGTGGTTTACTAGCAAATGATTGTGGTGTGAAAGTGGGGATTAGGGGGTGCTGATGCTGAACCTGGGGGCATATGAGGATGGCAGCTTAAAATGCTGTTTAATCCAGCCCACAGAGTCCAAAGGCTCAGGAGGATGCAGTGTGACATTGCTGTTAAACCCAGCCAGCTGAGTCCAGGGACATATGAGGGGTCAGCTTGTGAGTGCTGAGTACCCAGTCCTCTCAGACGTGCTCTGTTAGTGGGTGTGAGTGTCTGTGTGTGTTGCCAAGGTGGTAAGAACCCCATCCTGAGGAACCTAGTTCCTGCAGGAGAGCTCCAGTGGGAGGGGGAATTGGTAGCAGGGAGAATTCAGCTCCATATGAGAACACAAGTAAGCACAAGCAGCACACTGATAGAATTTTTAACCTTCCCAAGTCCCATAAGAGTAACCCTAATAAACAAGCATACCCCAGAGTATTGGGCAAATCTGGTAACAACATGGATGGAAAAGATTAGAGGGAACATTGGTCTCTAACCCCAAAATCTTAACATTCCAAGGCCTACATCTAGCAAAGCACCGCATTGGTTACTTAACTTCTGTTGAAATAAATAGACCCATGCCAGCTGACATAACGTGACCTCAATAAAAATGAGAAATGTGCTTTTGCATTGTTGTGGCATAGCGCACATTGCCATTCAAACCTATTTTCAAGCGGGGGAAGAGATTGCACATAGCCTGTATCACCTAGTTAAGGTCAAAATGAGGTTGTTGCGACACAGGAATCTGTCAGCAACACAATATCTGCAAGATTTGGAAATTTGTGTGCACAAAGAGATCTTCCCTGTATTATGTTGTTATTTTATGGGGAATCTTTGTCACCCAATTTGTGCTTAGATTAAACTTCCTGCTCAATAAACCAGTTATTTATTGAGAATATTTCCCTTGTTTTATTTTAGGCTGTTTGGATTAATTAATTTTGTCCTTGCTCCAGTGAACTTAATGTATGTGATGACCTTTTCCAACTTCAAGACTTCCAGTTGCTTTAATGTTTTATTGCAGTAATTTGGGGAAGCGGGGAGGAGGGGAACAAACTGCACTAAATAGCTATTGGTCCTCAAAAGAATTGAAAGGAAAAACATCTGTATTTTGAAATTCTATTCAAATTGTTACGTTTTCCTCAACAACTAACAATTCTTTACATCTTGACACTTTATTGCCATTTGGGGGCATGTTAAATTTGGATAGCTTTAGGAGATTTGTGTCACTTGGAATCACATTACTCCTGTGCTAAACCTTAATAGCCTCCTGGAAAAGTTCTGAGGTTATGTTTAAATGTTTGTTCTTCATGTTCTGTCAGCTGGGGATCTTGATGTAGCTTCAGAGGATGGGGGAAAGTACCGTTATTAGCACAAAAACGGCAATATTACCATAAAACACATGTTCTCTTTTGAACTCTTACTGAAAGATATTACGCCTTCATTTAAAAAGGACAACTATCAGGAAGCAGGAGGCTAGTTACAGGGAAAGGGAAGTGTGTTGCTGTGTAGGAAATACATTCCTTCTTTGTTTCCTTCCTTCTTTTGATTGCGCTTTTCATATGACTGAGTAGGCAAAGCACCACAGTAAGTAAACTACAAAATGCATGCAAAGCTGGATCAGAGGGCCATGGTTGCACCTTCCTGGCCTTTCATGTATTATGCATTTGAAACTCATGATAATTTCATAAGGTTCTAGTCTCCAAAAATAGCCTCTCCACAAACCAAATAAATTAAGCATTCCTCTCCATCCCCACTTTTGAGCTAAGGAGCGGGCCTACTCTGGTTCTTGTAAGTGCAAGACCTACTTTTGCAAATGACGTTCTAGAGACCTTTTATTTATTGTCCCTGGTAAGCATGAAGTAATTCTCTGGTGAGCCAACAAGTTCTTAGTCTATCACAAGCCATCATCCGAGAGAAGATCTTTTTATTATTTTAGTGCAATTTGACTTTTCTAATCAACACTTATAATGAGCTGGGTGCATCACATCTCATTTTACAGAAGTTGGTTCACATCAGGAGCTGCTGTGTTTGCCCCTTTCTTATGGGATTTCAGCTGTATTCATAGGCCCCCAAAAATCAAATGTGGAAATTTTGGTGCTACTTATCCACAGCCAAAGAGCGCAACAGCTTGTGGAAAGGCAAACCCAAAACAAATCGTCCGGGTTGGAAATCACTTCTGCAATGCAAGATGGAGAGATGGCTTCTTTGCATATGTCTGGTTTCAGAGTCTGTTGTTCCCCATACCTATTTGTGGAAGTCCCTCAGACACAATAACCAACAGGGGAAGTATTCTCCTTAATCCTTGTGACAAAATTCCACTCAAGATGTCTACATCTTACACAATACCTCGGGCAGATAGAAAGGATTGTTTATAGCTAGAAATAGCAGTTTGTGAATTAAAAAAAAAAGGACTTTCTCTAGTTCTAGCATAACAATAAAAGAGCTGTGTAAATATGATGAAGTGGCGGAGATTACCATTCTCACTTTGAGGTGCAAAATATGTTGGTATCATTTTATTGATGACCTCCTACCATAGGACAATACGTACACATTCTAGAAATAATGCTATAAAATGCCTATACGAGTACATACATACAATGCTGGAGGTACTTTTTTATTATAACCTGGGGTTAGTTGATCTATTCTCCCTGGCTATGTTTTTTCTTCTGTGCAACTCCTCGCTCTTAGGTGCTGCAAGGCTATTTGTTTCTTTATCTTTGTCTTTTGTCCTTCTCTGATCCTGATCTCCTTGTTCCTCGCTAGCTTCTCGGTTCCATCTTAGAAATGATGGGTGAGATGTTGGGATGTAAAATCCCATTTAATTGGTTAACTGGTTAAACATATTATTTCACAGGTTAAGCAATTAAAGCATGGGCAGGTGGAGTGTGGAGCACCTGGGCCCAGTATGGACAGAGGCTGCTCCAGACAGCCACAGTGGGCAGGAAGCTGCACTCATTAAGGATTATGCTTACCCGTTAACCTGTTAACTGGTTAACCTTTCACATCCTAGTCAGTCCCCTAGCTTAAGCAAGTGGATGAAGGTCTACTGAATATGAGAAGCCACTTTCCCCAAACTACATAACTAGCTGTTTATGTTTCTGCTGTGCAGTGCTGGATTTATGCCCAAACTAAGTAAAATACATTTTATGGCCTCAGATTATGAAGGTCTCTAAAGACAAAAAAATTACTAGTTATTAGTTGCATTCTTGCATATGTACTGGTATTTATGCAAATACAAAATTTTATTTTGTATTTTCATTGTTCTTTCTGTTAGCATTACCAAAATTGTGTATTATTCTATGGGGCATTTTAAAACTTGGCATCGTTTAAGGCCTCAGGATGTCTTAATCCGGCCCTGCTGCTGTCACATTCTGGAAGTGTATTTTTTTGATGTCACTTTCTTATTATGGTGCCTGGCAGAGTGGTAATGAGAACTGACAATTCCCCATTATGTATTTATATCAATTATTTACGTACCAAACAACACACACCTTGAAAGCTAACTCAGTGTATTCAAGGCATTTCATTTAAAGTGGTTTCTTTTTCCTGTAATTGCCAAATCATGTGAACGAATGCTAAACAATTGCCCGTGCAACAATAGACCTGAAAAAAAGATAGCCACTAATTAATCCCATCTAGGTTGTAATTAATTTTGGCTGAATTGACCTGGACAATATTCCTAAGACCTGTAGACTTGTGGTTTCTATGGAGAGCACTGATTACCAGCTGCTGCTCTGTGACTTTTAAAACCGATGGAGCCACTCTTGATTGCAGCTTGAAACCCAATGGAGAGGGTGAACGTAGGAAGTGATTGATTGGTTTCCCATAGATCCCAAAGTAAAACCACTCGAAAGGACTGTCTGGAACTGGCAAACAAACTAGTACGTGGCAAAGTCTTAAAGTGAGTGAGAATTGAAATATTGAAATGTAATGCAAAAACCAAGTAGATTGCATAGACAGTTGGGAATCATTTTTATATAGGGATGGATAAATTTATGACTGTACAACACCAGCCATTTTATAACAAATAAGTCTTATCGGTTTCAGGTGGGTATCAGTGTTAAATGTTGCAAATAAGCCATCTCTTCAATATCTTTAATGATTCATAGCCACCAAAGACGGAAAAGACCTATTACATCATAATCTACATCACTGGTGGGCAACCTGTGGCCCAAGATTCTATGTGTGGCCCAAGATTCTATGTGTGGCCCAGGAGACATTTTGTTTACCATTGCCCAGGTGCAGGGTTGCTAGATTCTGCTGTTTCCCATTCACATTGTTTTTTTCCTACCAGTATTACTAAAGGGACATGCATGTAAAGCAAGGGTACGTGAAGTGAGGTGCATGCTGATTGCACACAGCATTGAGCGTGACAGCCATGCACTCCCTTTGCAGCCAATCAAAGCCTTGCTACAGTTCAGTCGGCACTCCCTGCAAATTCTAGGTACACAAGCTCAGTTAGCAAAACTACCCTATCTTGGGAGACCGTCTTGGTTACAACAATCTTGCAGCCCACTGAAACGAAGGAGGGCGACTCATGACTCATGCAGTCCACTCATTAGCCTAGATTTCCCATTGCTGATCTACAATCTATGTATCTTTGCAGAATTGTTCTCTACATACAATAAACTTTGGTGAATAATTCATAACAAATCTATTCAACAAATTCTGCCACTTTTCCTATTTGCAGACAAACTGCAAAATTCTCAGAGGTCTTTGTTGTGAGAAATTATTCATAAATCTTTCCAGCAAACAATTCTCAACATGCAGACTGTTTGTTCACAGCTCACTGTGAATGCTAGATATTTGAAATTCATGATGTGCTCATTAGTTACATAAATAACACAGTATTCTTGGCTAGTCACTCAATCAGGAAACTGGAACAAAAGGACAAGTTTTGTATTATAGGGTTGAGTGTGAAATGTTCAAGTCAAGCTTAAATGGCTTTCTGGGACTAATTTGGTTAGAATATTCACGGAAAGTAAACACAACAGAAGCATAAACCCTTATAAAAGTAAATTTTTAATAAAAAGGAATAAATATTAGTGACTCAGGGTATTTGCCCAATTGTATTATATATTATGCATGGAGGGGCTGGTCTAATTTTAAATTACTCTTATGTTGGCATGTCTATTATTTGGCTTTGAAGATAAACCATGGAATTATCTTCTAAGTAAGAAAGTTTTCTTAATAGACATTCTAAATTTTCATTTTCTCAATTTCATCTTATTATTTCTTGTTATAACCTCTTTCGCCACCTCCAATTACACCTTGCCTTCGTCTTTGACACTCTAACTCATCCCTTTCCCTGCTGAGTGTTTTATATCCTTCTAATACGTAAAGCAAAATTCCAACTGAAGCCAAAGAACAAGGCTAAAAGTTGCTAATAGGCAGTACTTTTTTTGTGACAGCACTGCCACGTATTACCAGCACCTCCAGTCAGAGCTCAACAACTTTTCCCCTGGAGTACTGGCACTTTTTTTTTTTTTTTTAAACAAAAAAAGCACTGCTAATAGGGAACTGGTAATGTGTGAGAAGAATAAACTTTGCCCAAGAAGCAAGATTAACTGCCTAAGCTTTATACAAAGGTATCTGACTTTGTATACTATGTGGGCCAAGCTAATCTGTCCCATGTGCACAATACACAGCACAAACCCAAATCTGTTCTTACATACTGTTTATTTAGCCTGAAGAGAGAGAACTTCTTAAATGTGTCTGTTTCAAGAAGAGCATCAAACCATTGGAATAAGCCTGGAGGCATAGCATGGTCAACTGTTTGGCTACGTCTAGACTGCAGGCTTCTTTTGAAAGAAGCTTTTCCGGAAGAGAACTTCTGGAAAAACTTCTTTTGAAAGAGAGGGTACGTCTAAACTACATGCCTCCGTCGACGGAGGCATGTAGATTAGCCAGATCGGCAGAGGGAAATGAAGCCGCGATTAAAATAATCGCGGCTTCATTTAAATTTAAATGGCTGCCCCGCTCTGCCGATCAGCTGTTTGTCGGCAGATCGGGGCAGTCTGGACGCGACGCGCCAACAAAGAAGCCTTTCTTGATCGGCACAGGTAAACCTGGTTTCACGAGGCATACCTGTGCCGATCAAGAAAGGCTTCTTTGTCGGCGCGTCGCGTCCAGACTGCCCCGATCTGCTGACAAACAGCTGATCGGCAGAGCGGGGCAGCCATTTAAATTTAAATGAAGCCGCGATTATTTTAATCGCGGCTTCATTTCCCTCTGCCGATCTGGCTAATCTACATGCCTCCGTCGACGGAGGCATGTAGTTTAGACGTACCCAGAGTGTCTACACTGCAAAAGCGCAACGAAAAAGTGATGTTCTTTTAGAAAGATAGCGTCCACATTTATTGGACACTATCTCGCATTTTAGTTGTGATTACTGTGGACGGAGTGGCTAT